>NC_068981.1:79121380-79123655 GCF_001194135.2 Octopus bimaculoides | reverse complement strand
GGGTCCGGGCTATAGTTGCATCGTAAGTTAAGGCTGACACGGTTGACTGAACATGTTCAAGCCTTAACATACGATGCCAAACGTTGTGATTCGATACTAACACACAAACGTAGCGAGGATCCTACAAAAATGTCTAAGACCAGTCATGGGACTATCCTTTACCAATCAAATCCTATTCAAAGCACATACTAATTTGAGCCATTAACTCGCTATATAAATAGGGCAAGCTTCAAACACTAGTCAGAAGCAAGACAGCTGCGACATAAGCCACGTCTTTCTATTTGAACATTTAAAAAATCAGTGTAAACAGTGAAATCGGTTAAAGCTTTAAATATATAAATATATTAACAAAAAATATTTTAACTATTCTCAGTGCATTTTCAATTTCATATATATATATATATATGTGAAAAAAAACGCAGTCTTAGTCGGGCACTAGATGCATGATATTTAAATGCGTGTATATAATGACTTATGAGTTTGGAAATATGCGTGTGCGTGAATGCGGCAATTTACAAATTAATTAAATGGCATATATACAACAAATGAAGCGAAAGTAAAATAAGGTAAAGTACATAATTACAAGGCATGCAATGGGGATGTATCGTACAGAGATAAATGTTCATTTCGTGCATAATTGTCCCAAGGATTAAAAACATTTTTTTTTTTTGTTAGTTCGTGAGTAATTGTTCAATTGTATAAGTGTTCGTTCATGTAAATGTTCATTGGTGTCATTGTTCACTGGAGTAAATATTGAAGTGTGGGAATCACTTACGTGGGGTGTTTTTTTTTTTTTTTAATATAGAAAACTTGTACATATCTCGCCAACCAACGAACTCTTCTGCCACTTTTTTGTGTGAGGGTGTTGGATGTGTTGGAAACGACTGTCTGGTGCTGTAAAATTACCAAAGGGTGACTTGACATGTCTGTGTACTTTTGCCTTTTGACATGCAACGCAACTTTTAACCCAGTCGTGGATGTCTTTATTGATGTTCGTCCACACAAAGCGAGTTGCTATCATCCTCTGTGTGGGACGAACACCAGGATGTGACAAACCGTGTAAGGCGGTGAAAATTTTCTGTCTGTGTTGTTCGGGGACGTATGGGCGCTCGTGTCCTGTGGAAACATCACACCATATTTGACCGGTTGAAGAAGATAGTGGGCAGAGTTGGAATTTGAGGGACAATGAATTTCGTAACTTATTAAGTTCTTCGTCGTCCTCTTGGTCCGCTGCAATCTGCTGTAACTCAATCGGTTCCGAAGTATGCAGTGCATTTAGATGGGCGCGGGACAAGGTGTCTGTGGCCGTGTTATCGGAACCTTTAACGTACCGAATGTCGGTTAAATATTGAGAGATAAAATCAAGGTGACGGATTTCTCTCGGAGAATGTCGGTCATTCTTCGTTTTAAAAGCATAAACCAGTGGTTTGTGATCCGTGTAGATGCTGAAGGCAGTCCCGTCAAGCATATGGCGAAAATTTTAACAGAAAGGTATGCGGCGAGTAGTTCTCGTCCGAAAGTGTTGTATTTAACTTCTGCAGGCTGTAGTCGCTTGGAGAAGAAGGATAGTGGTTGCCAAATTCCATCCACAGGATGCCGCCGATTCCAATCTGAGAGGCGTCGACCAGTAATGCGAGTGGAGCATCAGGTTTGGGATGAACTAGCATCGTAGCTGTAGCTAGCATATCCTTTAGCTTATTGAAGGAGGCTAGTTGTGTGTCACATAATGTAATTGCTTGCTTCTTCTCTTTCGTCGGTCTGTTGCGCTGCTTCGGCGCAGTGTGGAAGAAAACGACGGTAGAAATTCACCAGTCCCCAAAATTCACGGAATTTCCGAAGATACGTTGGGATAGGAAAATTCACTATGGCTTCCACTTTGTCGGGCAGAGGACGAATTCCGTCTTTGTCAACGATGTGCCCGAGGAAAGGCAGAGATGAGACATCGAAAATGCATTTACTTGTGTTAATGGCTATGCCATAATCAGTCAGTCGCTGGAAAAGTTGTTGGAGGTGATCGTCGTGTTCGGCCTCAGAGGCGCTCGCTACTAGCATATCATCGATATATGCGTAGACGAAGGGTAAACCTCTTGTGACAGTGTCGATGAAACGCTGAAATGTTTGCGCTGCATTACGTAATCCAAACGGCATTCGCAAGAATTGATATGCACCAAAAGGAGTGGCAATTGTGGTTTTGGGGACATCGGCCGGTTCAACGGGTATTTGATTGTAGGCCCAAATTAAATCTACTTTGGAGGAAATCCGTGCTCCGTTCAGC
>NC_068981.1:79118907-79120815 GCF_001194135.2 Octopus bimaculoides | reverse complement strand
TGCTAATCTCGGCTCCGGTATCCACGAGAAAACGGGTACCTGAGGTACGGTCGTGAATATACAACAGACGACTTTTGTTGACTCGGCCAGGGACGTTCGTCGTCCTTATGTCCTGTCTTGGTCGTTTCCCGAACTATGAGGGATGTTGATCTTGTATGAGCAGGGTGGCCTGCATGAATGTGCGTCCTTTCCGAATTTCGCGTGGTAGAAGCACAATCCGGAACGGCGAGTGGCGCTAGGGCTTCTGGAGCGGCGTCTATTAAAATGCCGGTATGGACTGTGGTCGCGAGATGAACGGTCACGCACAGTTAACTCCTGCAACTGTGCTGCAAGTGTCTGGGTTTGTGCAGACTGTTGCGCTATTAACGCGCGTAGTTCCAACATCTCAGAGGATTTCGGAGGGTCGGTGAAAGGGTTGGTCGAAGATGCTACTGGTGCAACGGTAGCAAAGGGGTTTGTCGACTCAGCAATCCTATCGGCCATTTCTGCAAGTTCCTCTATGGTGGTAGACTCCTTCGCAGATGCCAAAATGACTTGCGTGTTAGCAGGCAGTCGCTTAACGAAAATCTGTTTCAGGATGCGATCTGGGAGGTTGTTTTCCCCGAGCAACTGTCGCATCCGGCGTAATAATTGTGATGGGGTTTTATCCTCAATTCCTCGGCAATCAAGAGTTGGTGCAATCGCCGTTACTCCGAGTCGCTTGTCCTTTTTATCAGTTCCGATTTGAAAGTGCCATAAGACACAGAACCTGGTGGGGCCATGACAAATTCCCTGACATCCATCATAATTTCTGGCGACAGAGCGCCGATCAAATGTATTAATTTCGCCGCATCTGTGATTATGCGATTGGAGGCAAACTGTGCCTCAACATGGGCAAACCAGAGGGTGGGGTCAAATGGTGGCACTCTTATTGAAATAGCAGCTTGGAGAAGTGCCATATCGACAGAAGATGATGCTGGGTCTTGATCGGTCTGATGCATGTATAAACAGGTGCTTTTTTTTTTTTAAACAGAATTAAAATTTCGTTTGTTGTAAAGTCATAGGTAGATGTGGCTGTCCGTCACAAAACCCAAACACATTTTTTTAATAGGGTCACCAGATATAAGGTATTTGGATTCTGCCACGGAGGAAGCCGATGTTCAATTCACGAGTTTGCTGACTGTACTGTTTAGGTGTCTCGCTTGTTTATAATCAGGAGTCGAATTGTATGAATGCGGTGTAGAGCATTAAGTTGACATAACTTTCAGAATACGTTATAAGTTATTTATTAATATTTGAAATGGTAACATTTGCTATATCACAGCAGGTAAACAATAATAACAGAAAAAATGTTCACAAGAAACAAATTCAGTTGTGGTATTCGTGATGTAGGAATTGTCGTTTGTGTAACTATATGTTTTCGCTTGTTTGATTAGATAAAGCGTGTGTGTACAAAAGAACCTTACTTGTATAACAGTTGTTGTAGCGATGCGTGCTCTCGAGGTTAGTAGTAGTCAGCAGTCGTAACGTCTCAATTAGACAGATGACCGTCCTTGCAAAGCGTGTGGGGTCTGCCAGCAACTAACTTTACTTGGCCAAATGTCTCTCTATTTATAACATTTGGTGGTCACAAAGCTGACAAGTGAAGCTATGTCTGGCTAACGTTCCCTTGATTTATGGTGTCGAAGGTGAAATGTCTTGGCCGTTAATTTTTGCCAAACATTTTCCATGTCACTCGTTACCTATAGTGGATCCCTTAGTTTTACAAGCAATTCACTTGAATGTGTGGTCTTTTGTTGGGAAAATATACCTTTGACCGTGTGAAACGTTTTCCTCTGAGGTCGAGTTGTGAGCTGAGAGATTTGGGTTCAGTTTTGAGTCGAAATCTCTCTCTCTCTTTCTCACACACACACACACACACACACACAC
>NC_068981.1:79112038-79118834 GCF_001194135.2 Octopus bimaculoides | reverse complement strand
TATATATATATATATATATATACGACAGGCTTCTTTCAGTTTGCGTCTACCAAATCCACTCACAAGGCTTTGGTCGGCACGCCGCTAGAGTAGAAAACATTTGCCCAACTATGTGGTTGAGAAGCAAGCTCCTTACCACAGCCACGCGTGCACCTGTGATATGTCTATTTCTTTAAAAGTGTTGCAACAGCCTCACCTTTTTTCGCACAAGCACTTGAGCATTACTTAAGGATGTTGCAAGTTGAGGAACACCGATAACAAATCATCTGCTGTCTTAGCCACTACTCTTATAGGAGGAGCTGGGTTCCTGTTACCATTAAAGTCGAAAGGAAATCTCTTTCCAGCTTGCAACAGATTTTTGTTTAAAAACATAGTTAGCTGATTTCCCAAAAGATCGACTTCTAAGTCTATAGACAGTTTAAAGATTGTAACTCGGTCTAAAATGACAACATAAGTATTGAACAGAGTGCTTAATGAAGGGTATGTGAGTAAAAGAGGTAAAGGTGTGAGTGAGTTGAGTGTTCTTGAATGGAGGAAGTAATACGGTTGCTCTTCTTCTGTTGTAGTGGTAATAGATTTTAATATCTTTTCCAAAGGAATTCGCCGAACAAGCGAAAAAGTTACTGCCAAAAACTGGATCACAGATTCACAACGCCGAGAACTTACCAACAATGCTACCTCGCTTCTCAAGTTGTAACAACTCGCTATTCAAATCACTGGCGTCAATTTATAACTTGCTGTGTGCTATTTTGTAGATAACAAATGAGTTCATTTTTCAAATGATTGCTTTTTGGTTGTTATTTCAAGCGCGTGATCTAATGGTCAGGCTTACGATTATAAGGTCAGGAGTTCGATTCTTAGCCACAGAGGTGCGTTATATCCCTTAGCAAATGACTTTATTTCATGCTGCTCTGGTGTACTTAGCTGAAAATGACTACCAGTTGTGCGCTAATTCAACCCTCTTTTCCCTCAGCTGTCACATTCTGGATGTTCCACTGGATCAGAAGGTGGAAGGGTTGAGATAGTGTCTATGCCTTCCCGCGATACACAGGTACCTATAATAACTAACAATTAACAATTATCGGAGTCGATAAAATAAGTAGTTGTTGAATCCTGGGGTCGATGTAATCGACTTGTCCACTCCCACTAAATTTCAGGCCTTGTACTTTTAGTAGAAAGAATTATTATTAATGTTATTGATGATGATGATTTGACTCTAGTTCGTTCTTATTCCTGGTAGAATTTATGTGACTAGCAGTTTCCTACCTGTAACCTTAAGTATCCACAAGCTTTCAATAGTCTTTCAAGTGCTTAAAACCCTTCTAGTAATCTTTGTTGTCCCTAAGAGGCAAACTACAGAAGTAGAAGCTCTATAGGACATTCTATTCCAGTCTCTTCAAAACATTTGTCTACATTATTATTATTATTATTATTGAGTGAGAGAGCAGTGCATGCCATCAAAGTGACACTGGGGTAAAATATACTAAGCCCAGTATACCCATCATGACTACCTGTCTGATAAGGGTACACCAGGTACATGCATCACAACCATATGTGCGCAACATGGTGATCTTATATCAAGATAAACAGCGCATGACCTCACAGGTGGGGGCCTAGTTAGAATTTTCTTCAGGTCAAGTAGCCCATCCCGCTCAAAAGGTCCTTGAATAAGGTTTGTTTAAGGATGTTAAGCAAAACACCGATGTTTCCAAAGGTGAATTATTCAAACCCCAAAGAATTCCTCTCAACACATGGCTATGATGCTACCCCACTACTTCTGCTCATGATCAGAGATGCACGTGCCGTCAGCCACCAAAGGACATGCTCAATTGGTTAAGGTCAAACAACTGACAAGCAAATCTGTGGTATTAAGCAGAATATTTGCTGTAGCCCATCTTTTATACCAAGACAAAACAATGTACATGATAACACTTCCAATCAATTAAGATCAGAAGCCATGAGAGCCACTGCCTGGTACTGCATCAGGGCAATCATCATCATCATCATCATCATCATCATCATCATCATCATCATCATCATCATCATCATCATCATCATCATCATCATCATCATCATCATCATCATCATCATTATTATTATTATTATTATTATTATTATTATTATTATTATTATTATTATTATTATTGCGAGCTGGCAGAACCGTTAGCACGCCGGGCGAAATGCTTAGCAGTATTTCGTCTGTCTTTATGTTGTGAGTTCAAATTCCGCCGAGGTCGACTCAGCCTTTCATCCTTTCGGGGTCGATAAATTAAGCACCAGTTGCATACTGACGTCGATCTAATCGACTGCCCCCACCCCTAAAATTTCGGGCCTTGTGCTAGAATAGAAAAGAGTATTATTAGTATTAGTAGTAGTAGTAGCAGTTGTAGTAGTAGTAGTAGTATGGCTGCACGCTGGCAGAATCGTTAGAATGTCGGGCGAAATGCTTAGCGGTATTTCGTCTGCTGCTACGTTCTGAGTTCAAATTCCGCCGAGGTTGACTTTGCCTTTCATCCTTTCGGGGTCGGTAAAATAAGTACCAGTAAGACACTGGGGTCGATATAATCGACTAGTCCCCTCCCCCAAAATTTGTGTCTATAGTTGAAAGGAAAGCAACAACAACGACACCATCACCACCACACCACCAACAGCAGTAACAATAATAACACGATGAACTTCAACAAAGTTACTTCGTTTTCTAAATCCGTTAGCAATTGAACTATTTTTTTCAGTAGATGGCTTAAAAAATAAGGCAGTGAAATACAAAAGTGACATTATGAAACCAGGTGTTATGTGCCTTAGTGAAGAGGAGGAAAAAAGCTCCGAAAAACGAACAATTGTTTATAAACGTGTTTCTCGCAAGGACAGGAAACTTAAATTTCCTACTCCGGCAGAGACTAAAAAATTCCTCGAAGATGTGTGGCCCTCAGTGCTACACATACAGAAAGGTAAACAATATGGGATGGTTGCTGCTATATGCAGCAGTGAGCAAGAGTTCAGAAGAATGATTACTATAACTTTTACGTCTCTGGATTTTGTAATGATTCCCCATTACATGAGTAAAAGGTTGGCTCGAATTCAAGTCAAGAACATGCCGGGTCACCGTGACCCGGCGTGGTTTTTAGCCATTCTAGAGGAACATGGGGAGATTATGGAGGTGAAGCCCACCCCAAACTCAAAAGGACTGGAATTCTTATGGAATTGCAGTTTCTCCAAAGGAAATAAATGGCATTCCCGATTTTTTCTGTTTTGGGGAATGCGAACAGATGCCAGTTTCTATAGAAGGAAAAATAACAGAAGTGTTTTGAGTGTGGGAATTCGAACCACCTCAAAGCATTTTGCCCCGCGGTGGAGAAAGCACGAAGCTCTTCACTGTTACTACCATCTCCTCAAGGAGGGGGAGTCAAATCTATTACCTCGCATCTGCCTCTTTCCTCCGACTCAGGCGTCGCAAAAGCATAGTCTTCATTGACATCGCATCAAAAGGCCATTGTCGGAGATAAGAGAAAAACTGATAATGAAACAAACAGAGAACGGTCCAAGTTGAAGGCTCTAAGACATGACGGTAAAAAACAAAATTCGTCGCAACTCCAATTTAAAAGCAAATCAACACCAACATCAACATCATCGCAAGACAACCCATTTTTACAAACATTCACAACCACAAGAAGCATGAAAACAAAAAGAAACACCTGAGAAACAAAATGACCAACAGTCACACTCTCGGGTACGTGCTTCTTTCATCAACTTCCCTGTTGTTCAGAAGAGCAGCATTGACTTGATTGAGAAAGTAGTTAATAACAAAAACATTACAAGTGGAGAAGTTTTTGCGGAACTCCTCCAGAGACTCCACCGAACAGGATGTTAATCCAAACACACGGACACGTATTTTTATTTGAAAGAGAAATTCTCCCAGGATATTGGAGGGTTTAGCAAGTACCCCCTCAAAAAAAAAAACTTTCTAGAAAAACCTTTCCCCACTCCTCCCTTGACCAAAAAGAAGACTGTGTCAGCAGTCATCCCTGAACACCAAGATTCGTAATTCCATTTTCTTTCCTTAAAGTTAAATGGTTACACTAAGAGTTGGCTGTGTAAGTGTTCGGGGCCTGGGTCCGACTTCGAAGCAAGGTCACCTGCTCAACAATCTCAGGTCCCTAAATTTCGATGTAACAATAATTAGTGAGTCGAGAATTACTTGCAACCATTTTTGACGACTACAAAGTATTATTATCTTGTGGTCTGTCGGGAGGGGCGGCGAGAATATTTGTTAAGTCAGCACGGATAACGATAGTATAGGGTGTCCACAATTCAAATTGGTCGGCTACACTCACCACAAATTTGTGATCTGAACAGTCGATTTAGAGAGGATGCGTCGACAGGGACCCGGTTACTGGAAGCTGAACTCGTCCTTTCCGGCGCGCAAAGACTACAGGGACCGAATTAGCGAAGACCGGTGCGCTAAAACATTAGGGAACTAAAGCTGTCCAATGGGCTCGAGCGGTTGAAATGCGACGAGCAACAAAACCACGATCGGGACGGGCGCGTGCTACATGGTTCTGAGCAGATGTGTGCGGCTTTTCAGGAGCACTTTGCGCAACTGTTTGGAAGAGTCGACGGGTCAATAACGGTAGCGGACTTTAGTTTGTACCTAGATGGCCTGCCACGGCTCTCGGCAGCGGACGTAAGGTTCTGCGAAAAGCTGATAACGGCTACTGAAATATGAGAGGTGATGAGCGATTGTACAAGTTCTGCCCTATGAATTCTATATATTTATGCCAGATTTATTTGGCGATCTTTTGGCAAACGTTTACCGCAACTGACAACAGAACGGGAGAATTCCCAGTGCTGTTAGTCGGGGTGTGGTGACACTGCTGAAGAAGGACGCCAATAGTGGGGACATACAAGGCCCTGACCTCCTGGTGGATAAGAACTGGGACGAGGTGACGAACAGGGTGGCCAGTCTTACTCAGAAATGGGCTGAGAGGAAGCTGTCCTTGAAAGGTCTGGCAGAGGTAGCGAATGCCTACGTCCACTACGTTATCATATATCCTCTGACCGTTGTGCCTTGTCCCAGTTATTGATTGATCAAACTGGAGCATTTCTTGTTCATGTTCTTGTTCATGTTCCAATGGTCAGGCAGTCAATCTGCTGTCAGCTCCTTCTGAGTGGAGGCTTAGGCATGCCGGGGCTTTTGATGCGCAGACACGCGCTCAGGTTGCGCCACCTAGAAGGTGAATGTGTGTGGGTTCCGTCTAGAAGGTGAATGTGTGGGGGCTCCGTTTTGTGAGGCACGTATTTCCACAACTCGTCTCTTTAACGGAGCTGCAATCCTGGGTGAAGGATAGACCAAGACTGAGCGCCTGGCACTTAGAATGTCGTCAGACGCTCACTGTTCTCCACCAATCGGGCAATAGGATCGGTGGATGTTCTCCTTCAGCTATTTATAGAGGATTAGTGGTGGGAAAGTGCGTCCTAGGGGAGACTCTGGGCGTTGACGAAGATGAACCGACTAGTCTGTTCCAGAGGACTTTCAGGTCGGGTACTATTATTCATAATTTCCAGGTGTCTTTGGCTTAGCAGTGCTACCGGAGGGAGGGGGCGCTACCGGTTCGAGATAAACTCTACAGGCACGGATGTGCTGTCAGACGGGCTTGTCCGAGAGGCGCGCAGAGCGAGGAAACCGTTCTGCATGCACTCGTTCAGTGTCCAGCAATTTCTGACTTGTGTAGTTACATCGAACAGCTTCTCTCGCGTGTGGGTCGGATCAGTCTGTCGTCCGAGTCCATAGTGATGATTGCCCTGCCGCCCTCTTTTAATTGGGCAGGCAAGGGCAATTTTTCTTTGCCTGGTTACTGTGGCGAAAGAGGTTGTCTGGTGGACGAGGCTGAAAAGAATGAAGACAGAAACGTTCCTCTTTGGTAAAGTCCTCATCGATATTTTCAAGTTTCACTTGAAAAGGAAGGTGAGGATGGAGAGGGAGGAAATTGTCCTCGAGTGAAGTTATGAAAAGGTGAGTGAAAGTTGCGAAAATGGCAAGAGTGATAGTACCACTCTCAATGTAGATCTGTGAGTCGAAGGAAAGGAGTTGGAAAAGGTATTTGTCCGTGGTATTCAGGGTGATCTTGGATGGTGGGGTTTCTCGATCATCCCTAGAGGTCCTCCTGTATCAGGAGGACCCCATCACAATTTTTTTCTTATTGTTCTATACTATGTATACATCACTCCTTTTAATGTATACTGTGTATACTCTTATTTATTTATTTATTTATATATCATTCCATTATATGTAGACCCCCACACTCTATGTCTTTGTATTGTCCCCTTCATCCTTCGCCCTGGTGGCAAATTAAAGAAATCATTATCATCATCATCATCATCATCTTCATTATTATCATTGCCTTTGCACAGCTTCTAACGCTGGAGATGTACTACGGTGTCAGCTGTTTACTACCAATGAACTAAAGTAGCACCTCTTAGTTCTCAAGCACCTTCCGGAGTATTCAAGCGGTTCCAAGCAGTGCTGTTTTCTGCAAGTGCTCCACCCTTATTGCATCCCCTATTTGTTCCATGTACTTCTCGAGATTTTGACTCACTGTTCCCAGGGCTCCGACAATTATTGGTACTACTATCACTTTTTTCATTGACCACAACTGCTTTACCTCCCAAGCTAACCTGTCATACCTATCGACTTTTCTTTCTTCCTCGTCGCATACCTTGTTGTCAGCTGGACATGCTATATCTATGATCCAGCATAGTTTGTTTTCTTTCTCAATTAAGACTATGTCTGGCTTCCTAT
>NC_068981.1:79109774-79111750 GCF_001194135.2 Octopus bimaculoides | reverse complement strand
ATTATTATTATTATTATTATTATTATTATTATTATTATTAACTGTGTTTCTTTTCGGTAAAACGACATCATCAGTCTTCGGTCTTTCACAAAAGATAGAAGAAGGAAGGAAGGAAAGAAAGAAAAATAAAAAAGAAAGAAAAGAATTGGGGAAAAAATTATTCAGTCAAAAAGTTTAGTGTAAATATGGTGGAATTCACCTGCCATTTCATTAATTCCTCCAGGTTGAGATGTCAACAGCTCACAAATATATCTATCCTCATGGGTTTTGAGGATTTAAAGTGCAGTGGAGTGAGGGTTTTTTTTTTCCCCATCAAGAATAATAACAGAAATGTTATGATTTACACAGGAGGAACCTGTAAAGATTCCCATTTGGTGTATGCAGCGGAATGCACCAAATACAAAATGATTTATGTTGGTTGCACAACAGAATGATTACAAAAGAGATTTATCAGACATAGGTACGACGTCAGACACAATAACAATGGTTCCACGGAACTTGCGGAGCATTTCACATCAAACGGGTGTTAATTTGAGGAAAACCTGAAGGTGCACATTCTCAAAAAATACCCTCGCTCCACTGCACTTTCAGTCCTCAAAACCCATGAGGATAGATATACTTTTAAATATCAAATGGCTATGAGGGTCCACCAGAATAAAATATTAATCAAAGGGGGTCCATAGGCAAAAAGTCGTTGAGAACCCTTGTTCTTCAACCCTGAAGGCTCTTAAGAGTTAAGTGAAAATTGTGACCGAAGTACCATCCATTGTATCATGAGACATGATGCAAAAAGATGATGCATGCGTAAAAGACTAAAACTGCTGCACGTAGAAAAAACACACACACACACACCGGGAAGTGAGCTACTAGCAAGCAGGAAATATGAATCTGTTCTCGGAAATACGAATAAGACCTTCGATCCTGCTCAGCTAAATATTGTCCAATAATATAATTAAACAGAAATAAATAAGGTGGGTGGGTAGTTGCTAGATTGGGCACTTTTATTGACGGGCGAAGCAAAATTTTAAGATCAAGAGATCAAAAGAAAAAAAAGAAAACGTAGTCATGAGCTTCCGCACAAATCAGGTTTTGACATAAATTCACGTGATTATAAAAATTAATAGGAAGAAGTGTGACCTGTAAAACACGAATCTTCTTCGTCACTATTCAATGAACAATTAAAATACTATATGAGCAACTTCTAAATAATTAAACCAACAAAACAGAAGTTGTTTGTTGGTTACGATCAAACGAAATTACTTCGACATCCTTATTTCCCTCCTCTATAAATAGCTTTTCAATATGATGTTGTGAAATAGGATGTAGCACGAAAGTTGGATATTTTAAGGAAAGAAAATAGGTTAATGAACTGATTTGCATAAATACAAATATTATCGAAAAAATATTCGGAATGATTTTCTAATAATTAATAAAGGATTTGCATGACTTAATTCTATCATACCGTTTATTAAGGGCTTATCATGATGTAATAAACTTTCCACTCGCACGAAATCCTATAAATACGGCTTGTTAGCAAATCCTTCAATAGAACTCATCCAAGTTTGGTTGCGATAACTTCAAAAACCTTCTTAAGTACATTGAGATTTCAACACTTCACTCTTTTGAACGAAGAGCAGAACATTCAAACACATTTGCCAATCCATCAACTATACAAACCATTCAGCCTATTCTTTCACCACAATTGACAAGTTATACTTATTCCCTAGAAAGATGGAAAAAATGATCATCGCAGCAATTTCTGTAAGTATAATTATCGGAGTTACTTTTCTCATTTTTCTTTCTTATGTATGCATACATAATTCTATATTGACCAGCACGGCTAGCATTATACATTCGTAAGTGTGAGTATTTTTAAGTGTGTGCATGGATATATGTGTGTATGTATATACGCGTATTTATTGGCACCTGTTTGTATGTGTGTGTGTATAATATATATATATATATATATATATATA
>NC_068981.1:79107778-79108337 GCF_001194135.2 Octopus bimaculoides | reverse complement strand
ATATATATATATATATATATATATATATATATATATACATATGTGTTGGATGTTAACGAACATATATTTTTATTTTTATTCTCATATTTCCCTTCATACTTCCTGTATCTCTCCCTTTCTAAAATAATTTCTCATATTGAACTCTACTATTACTTTCTATTTAACTCTCTCATATCAACTCTGATGATAGGATATCCTTTATATCCCTGAAACAGCTGTAAGACTACCTTTTTCTTCATAAATGTCCTAGAAATTTCACACTGCCTTGGCTTTGTCTCATTTCATTTAGCCTATTTTATTTAGCTCACACACGACCCACGTTAGATTCCTCACTCATACTCTGATCGAACTGGGAGTCTAACTGCTGTCCTTTCATAGCACTTAAATAACCTTACCTGCCATTCGAGTCTTCTAGATGCCAAAACCTCTCATATATATATATGTGTGTGTGTGTATATATATATATATATATATATATATATATATAATATTATATATATATATGTATTTATGTATGCATACTTGTACATGTATATGTGTGTGTATATATGTATATATA
>NC_068981.1:79102572-79105072 GCF_001194135.2 Octopus bimaculoides | reverse complement strand
TATAGGCATATGTTTTTTTACATTTACAGAAGTCAATATTTTTATATATGTATATTTATTATATAATATCAATGTATATTTTTATATTTTTGTATAATATATTCATAGAAAATTAAACATATATATTTCAATAAAATATTTTTGTAAGATATTTAGTTTCAGTGGTTATTTATTTCTTTGAATTTTGGGATCGATAGTGTTGCCTTAACCCTCCCCTCAAATCTACTAGCTTTGTGCCTAAATTAATAGCCATTAGACCTTTCCCGTTAATCAGTCGCTAAAAAGACACTCGAAATCAAGAACACAAAATAGAAAATAGTCATCTTCCACATTGATTGTGATTTTTACTTCTCGTTATCAGAAAAGCAATAAGGAAATTAAAACCTTAAATATCTCAGAGCGTGATGTAATTACAAATATACGAAGTGCATTTCAGAAGTTTTGGGATTTCCTTTTTTACGATAGGCAGTTATGACTGTCCTAGATGATTGTAATTTTGGTATATCGTTACTATATTTCTAATAAGGTGACCTGCCAACTTTCGTTACCTTAGATTGAAGGAGGTGGTTGTAAAAGCACTTTGAACACACCCTACTAAAAAGTGCTTGTCACAGCTGACTAGTTTGCAAAATGCAATCGGGACGTGAAGACAGTTTGGAAGCTCGCTATGCAATACAGTTTTGTGTTAAACTGGGTAAAAACACTACAGAAAATTATAAAATGCTCCAGACTGTTAACGGATTAACTTGTATGATCCGAGCATCTGTTTTTCGCTTACACAAGAGGCCAGGCAAAGCAAGTCCACCAGGAAGCTCAAGATGATCTTCTTTTTCGACAACAAGGGTCTCATCTACATCCGCTGAGTTCCCTCTGATCAGACAGTCAACAATGGATACTTTGTGAAAGTTTTGAGGGAGTTCAAGAAGAGATTTCGCCACAAAAGGCCAGATCACCTATGTCAGGGCAATGCATCAGTCCAGAATTACATCCTGGTAACTAACTCTTAGACAGAGATGGGCATCAACTGTCAATCATCTTCCCTACAGCCCAGACGTTGTTCACTGTGATTTTTGGTTGTTCCCCAAGCTGAAGGAGAAGATGAGAAAGCTATGACAAGGATCCTGGACACCAGGAGATGAGAAAGGAAAACATTACTGTTAAGAAAGCTCCGTATTAAAACGATCTTGGATCATTGTGGTCTAAGATCTAGAATGAAAGAGAAGATTTCAACCAGAAGGTATCGTGATTTAATATAGTTAAGGAAGAATACTGTACCAACATCAACAGTGAAACATACATACTCAGCTCCGAAACTTCATCAAAGTTGTAGCCAAACTGCATTATGGGAAGGCACATGGAAGAGATCTAATAGTTTGTATAATGCTACAAGTGGCTGAATGTTTACAGAAAGCTATTAATATGTAAATTCTAAAGGATTATGGAAGAGCAAATTCTTTTATACTCTAGGCACAAGGCCCGAAATTTTGTGAGAGGGGTGGGGGCAGTTGATTAGATTGACTCCAGTAAGCAACTGGTACTTAATTTATCGACCCCGAAAGGATGAAAGGCAAAGTTGACTTCGGCGGAATTTGAACTCAGAACGTAGAGACAGAGGAAATACCGCTAAGCATTTGGATTACAGTTAGACTGTTCGAAGACTATGTTTTCCTTTTCGTTTTTTGTTTTTTTTTGCATTAGTTTTGTACCCAAAATTAAAAAAATATTGTGGAAGCAAAAATATTCTCATTCATGTGTTATTGATAGCAGGTAGCGCACATTGTCTTCTACAATCTTACATCACCATCTAGATATTTTGTCAAAGTTTATTCTACTAAATTCAATTTTACGTTTTACAGACTATGGGCCAAAGCGTCATTGCAACATTTAACGCATATTATTTTTTGCACACATTTGATCAATTAATAAATCATATTGATTTTATGTTTTGGCACAATGCTAGCAATTTCGGGGGCGGTATATGTCGATTACATCAACCCCATTACTCAATTGATACTTATTTTATCCACTACGAAAGGATGAAAGGCAAAGTCGACCTCGGCAGAATATAAAGACAGATGAAATGCCGCTAAGCATTTTGCCTGGCATGCTAACGATTCTGCCAACTCGCCGCTTTAGTTAATAAATGATATTCTTTTCTACTCTAGGAACAAGGCCCGAAATTTTGGGGGGAGGGAGCCAATTGATTAAATCAACCTCAGTACGCAACTGGTACTTAATTTATCGACCCCGAAAGAATGAGAGGCAAAGTCGACCTCGGCGGAATTTGAACTCAGAAGATAGCAGCAGATGAAATACCGCTAAGCATTTCGCCCGACGTGCTAACGAATCTGCCAGCTCGCCGCCTTGGTTAATAAATGATATTCACAAAAAAGATGGCTCCACACTAAAAGAATTTTGGGAATCATCTCATGTTCTAGGTGCAGTAAAAATAATTTTAAAATTTTAAACAAATTACAAAATAAATAAATAAATAAATAAC
>NC_068981.1:79095822-79102152 GCF_001194135.2 Octopus bimaculoides | reverse complement strand
CATGAAATAAATTCGAATACAAAAATATTTTTCTGTTCTATAACACAAAATAGATAAGTATACGAAGTTTGAAAGTCTTTCGGTACCAAAAACACTACGTAAAACATTAATGAAAAATGTGGCCCCCGTTTTAAAAAAGATCCCAAACCAGTACCGAGTACTACTGTTATTTACTTAAAAAAAAAAAAAAAGAGTGATGTTGACTATGACAACAATCCGTATTCTCGCTGCTGTTCATTATTTGTAAGATACAGGATTTAGTTACACGCATATGCCTGATGAATCGCACCCTCAAATAAAATCTGCTGGATGCGCTAAGTGGTCTCAAACATCGTCGGTGGCTTCACGTCGATATGATAGGTACAAGAGAAAGATTCAGAAGAAATACGTCGGGCAAAGAATGGATGTTTACGTTATCTTTATCGACTTGATGAGGTACTTCAATTCAGTGAATCGTGAAGATGTGGATCATCTTTGTCAAGTCTTAGAAATTCACTCGCTTCATCTACCTCTGTTACAGTGGTAGAGCTGGATCAGTGCTAGTTACGTCAAACCGACCGTACCTTTTAAAAAAAGGAATGACAGACACTAAGGTGAGGCTCTAATTACTTGTTACAATTGCAGAGCTAGATCAGTGCTAGTTACGTCAAACCAACTATACTGTTTGAAAAAGGAGTGATGGAGACTAAGGCAAGTCTCTAATCACTTGTTCAATTACTGTGCCAAAGATAATTTTTCAGTATTTTAGCGTAGCACCAAAACGGTTGAAAGCTTGTGTTAGTAATAGAACCAGTTGACGTAGTCAGCAACTTTCATGCTAGTGATCAGAGGAAACCCCTCAGCGTGAAACCTTCTCGTTATGATTCATCATATTCGCCGCTAGCCTTGGTGGAATAAACCACAACTGAATCCATCGAAAATGAGAATGCATTGTGCTTTCGTCATCTGCAACGAGCCACCTGTGATGATGGATTTTAAGTATCCAACTTGAATGTTACACATACTAGTTAGCGGTATTGCGATATTTATTTTATTGATCAATTTTACATTTTGACGTAAGGTGGCGTGCAGGCAGAATCGTTAGCATGCTGGACAAAATTCTTATCGGCATTTCGTCCGTGTTTACGTTCTAAGTTTAAATTCCGCCACGGTTAACCTTGCCTTTCATCCTTTCGAAGATGATAAAAGAAGTACCAGTTTTGAACACTTGGGTTGATGTAATCGACTTACCCACTTCCCTCGAAATTGCTGGCCTTGTTCCAAAATTTGAAATCATTATTATCATTATTGCGAGTGAAAAAGGCAGCGAGCTGGCAGAATCGTTAGTACGCAGGGCAAAATACTTAGCGGCATTCCGTCCGTCTTTACGTTCTGACTTCAAATTCCTCCGAGGCCGACTTTGCCTTTTATCCTTTTGAGGTCGATGTATTCGACTCATCCCCTCCCCCGAAATTGCTGGTTTTGTCCCAAAAATTTGAAACCATTATTGTTGCAAACGGAATACGTCGATTATGTTATCGAATTTTCTTGTTTTCAGCTAAGTAATTTTGGATTTTGTCGTACCGTTTTGGTATTAAGCCAACTAGCAACTTCTGACGTTAGTTGACGCTGTGAAACTTTCATCCCTTTGAAGCTAATTTTGACTGTGTATAAAGCTAAAGCAAATATATATACTTAAAAAGAATACTTTGTGGCTTCTCAAATCAAGGGAGGAGATGGCTCTTCGAAGAGCCATTACGAAAATAGGTCCCCTTTACTACTTGCTACACTTAGCAATGTAATGATAACAATAATAACGACAACATCGACAAAACAACACAAATTAAAAGAGACGTGAAAGTAATACTACCTCTACCACTATACCTCAGACTGCAATATATACTAACCACAATAGTGACAAACAAAACAAAGAGACCAACATTGAAACAAACTCAACCGCCACCACCATCACTAGCACAAACTTTAATACAATATAAATCGTAAACCTCGAGGCTTGCAAACAAAGTGGAAAAGAGTTCGTGATTGTGTGTATAAAACTACAGGCAGTTTATTTATCAGACAAAAAAAAACTAACGAATTCAAAAGCTAATCTCACAAAAGATGGTAGAAAATTTACAAAAACGCATTGTAAACAAATCCAAGAGGAAGCCTTAAGAAAAACCATATCATACAAATGTGTTGGATTCTAAATGGGGTAACGTGAGCGAGAGACGCGGACTCAGATTTAAAAGTGTCTTAAACCAATCTGAGGCGTAAATACCTGCTTCAAGAAGTCGAGGAAGACATTATGGCACAATTGATGTGAAGTTTAAAACGGAAGAAGCAAAAGAAAATTCAACAAAACTAAATAGCTATTAACTGCTATCGGAGAATTGTAAAGATAGAGGTGGCAGAGGTACCAGCAGAAGTAGATATTTCTCTGCTGGTGGCGGACGTAGTATACAGTGTAGAAAATAAATTCTGTATTTTACAAGATCAGAGACTCGGAAAGGAAAATTAGTCAAGGACAGAGTTGGAACTCTTGATCCACACAGACTAAGAAAGGATTGAAGCTATCCCTGACTTGATCAACCTCCCAAATAATATACAGCTTTTCATAGGAGTTGGATGCAAAAGGGTAGCATTCCACATATGTGGAGATTCAAGCCATCTAATAGTTTTCTGCGCACAGCAAAAAGAGTAGGAAGATCGCTGCTGCCGACGCCTTCGTTACAACATAAACATCAACAACAAAAGCATCAGTATCGACAACAATAGCACCACCAGCAGCAGTACCAAATGCAGCTGCACTAAAAACCGCAATAGCAGCACCAAAAGGGACCAACAGCAGAAACACACTCAACAACAGCAGCAGCAGCTTAAATCAGTACCACAATCCAGAGAAAAAAGTATTGCCAATACCACCACAACCTAAAAAGGCCCTACCAACACCAGTCAACCAGACTACAAACAAAAATATAGACATGTTTGTGAAGACATACCCCCTCCCCTGCTATATATTTCTCTAACTGCGAAAACTCGCTTTGCGAGGAAATCAACTCGAAAAACTTGCCAAAATGGATACATAAGAAGACGAAAAGAACAAATGCAAAATGTAAAGCGTGCTTCAGAACGAACTTTTCAGGTGAGAAGACTCAAAAACCAACAAAAAATCACATATACCCACGAAACCAACACAACTACAAACATCTGCAACACTAGAAATGCCACAGACATTACAAACATCACAACAAGCAAAAACACAACCGACTCCACACCAAAAACAAGTATAGTGCCCTCAAACCAAACAAACAGAAAACATCATCAAATACACGGCCATAGACACAAACAACAAGGACTTAATGAAGCATATACATCAACACACAAATATTACTCACAACGATTACATCACAACACTGCATAGCACCTTAACTCATATTAAAATTATAAAAACAAACCAATAAACTTATAACTGAAAACAAAATATTTCGATGAAATGGGAAATTTCCGAGAGACTGTTAATAATTGATAAAAATGGTAGACGGACTGACCCGTCGAGGGCAGACACATCGAAGGACTTTCGGCCCGGGACCTATCGACAATTTCCAGAAGTCCCTGGCTTGGCTGTGCTTCCGAAGTGCCTTGCCAGTTCGGGATAAACTCGCGAGGCACCGTTTCGCCTATGTGCCCACGTTGCGGGCAGAACAACGAAACTGTTCTGCACGCAATCGTACAGTGTCCGAGTTTCGACTGAACGAGCACTGTCACAGCTGGGGAGAGCACAGCTGTCAGCTGAATCGATTATTAAGATCGTTCTACCATCTGCTCTAAAAGGAAAAGAGAAATTCTGTTCTCTAGCCGTAATAGCCATAGCGAAAGATATGGAAGACGCGTGGAAGAGATATCGCATCAGGCACTTTCATTTCCGGTTATGCTTTGGTCAACCTCTTTTTATATCACCTAAGAGGGAAAGCATGTCTGGAGAAGAAATGCTTGACGGCAAAAAAGTACGGAATAAAGTAGCGTGAATGTTGAGTATGTAAGTACCAAATTAAGCGAAGTTAAAAAAAAAACGGATTAAGTAAACGGTTCAATGCAGGAATGTGGTTGGTGAGGTCAAACTCATTCCGCGTCCATTCACTTTTTTGTTTCTCAATTCTCATCCGAAATTATAATATATTTATTCATGTAATATCATTCGATTAGTCCCCGACCCCATTTGTCCCTTGTATTGTCCCCTCTTTGTTTAACCCTTGTAGTTTCAATAAAGTCATCGTAGTTTGATCTTCGAAGTTCGGGTACAGTTTACAGTTCGAGTAGTGTGTTGGAAATATTGATTGTTTAGTTTGTAAAAGATGTTGGTTCGTTACTGCCGCTGTTTCTATTTTGTATTGTTATAACAGTTACAGTGTATTATTTATCTATCGTCGATAATATCAGCCGTACTAAGATATTGGAGGCGTAAGGATTTAGCACTCTTAAAGCCAGAAACTTTTTAGCATTACCTCGTATATTATCTTTTATCTTGTTTCAGACTCTGGGCTACAGCTGTGCTGGGCCACTATCTTGAAGGGTTTTAGTCGAACGAATCGACCCCAGTACTTATTTTTTAAAACCTGGTACTTACAACACCATTCTCATTTGCTGAACCTCTAATTTACGGGAACGAAACACCAATTATCAAGCGGTAGAGGTGAACACACATACACACACACGCACGCAAACACACACACACACACACACACACACACACAAATAGATTAACAAGTTTCTCTCCAAGTTCTGTCTCACTCAAAAAAGAGATAACAGTGTCCCAAAGTGCAACAAAGCGATGCAGGCAATTACCCTTGGATAGCCATCTGACTTCAGTATGCAACACAAGTCGTTCAAATTCTTTGTCGTTATTTTCACATAATTGCTTAAAGAGGCGATCTTGCAGTGAATTCTTTTTATCAAGTTGACAGCTTTGATAACATTTATAAGTGCATCATTCAAACGTCCTGCTATGTCTTTGGTAACCAGATGCTGTCAATGAAGAACGCAGTGCACACAAAGCACATTAGGAACAGCTTTTTTTAAGTAAGCACTGAATCCCCGATATCTTCCGATCATAGCAGCAACGCCATCTGTTACACAAGCCACAATGTTCTTCAATGGACTGTTGTTCTCTTCAAAATAGGCTCCAAGTTTTTTGAAGATGGATTCCCTTTTTGCGTCGGTCGTTAACTTCGAAGCAAAAAGCAATTCCTGACATATATCGTTAACATTAAGAAACCTAACAAATGCCATTAAAAAAGCAAAATTATCAGGTTGAGTTGATTTATCTATTTGAAGCGAGAACTCGTTTACCCTAAGTTTTGAAACTAACTAACATTCAACATCAGCCGCCATTTCATGAATCTGATGAGTTGCTCAGAGGAATAACACTAGTAACCTCTTGTGGACTCTGATCCATGACTGTTGAAAGCACTACAGCCACTGCAGGCATGATCAAAGATTCACCAATGGTATGAGGCTTATTTTGTTTACTTTTGCTGCTTTTTGACTGAACATTTGATCCACTGTCAACCTTCGCTAAAACTCATCACGTAACCTTTTGAAGAAATCTAGTGGCTTGTCTTTCTTATCTCTACGTGCAATCTCCAGATGTTCTTTTAGTTTTCAGGGACGCATACTTTCATTATGATCCATCGTAATTATAAACGCATATACACGTGTTCATTATATGTATATGTGTAATGTGCATTTTACAAATAAAAATACATACATATATGTTAATATTTTATGATTCCCAAATTTTCTGTGCTCCGCACCCCACGTAGGCTCCTGTGGCTCCCTATTTTTCAAACTTAGCTTTGTGGCTCCCAAGAAATGTTTCATGGCTCCCTAGGGAGCTATATGGCTCCCGTTGAGAAACCCTGCTCTAAATCAATCAAATGGTTTAAGCGTAGAATTGAGCTTCTGGCACAATGATGGCAACAGATAATAGTACTAGCCAATGAAAAATGCGGACGCATACTAACAATATTCTTAACAATTAAACCTGGAAAAGTAGAGGACGAGAAAAAACTCATTAAAATTTGAACTTAAAATATTAATGCTAAAATTAATATTAAAAAGTACCACTTAGGTACTTTTTCATATTTTTTTAAAAATTCGATTAATTTCACTTTTTCTTTTTTATTTTAATTTTATTTTTTGTACTAAATGAATTAATAAAAAATTTTAAATTCTAATTTTAGCAGCAATATTTTAAGCTCTAAGTTTAAAGAGATTTTTCTTGTCCTCTACTTTTCCAGGTTTAATTTTTGTCGTTTACTTTTCTGAACAGCCCTACAACATGATTCAGTA
>NC_068981.1:79085706-79094802 GCF_001194135.2 Octopus bimaculoides | reverse complement strand
AGAGAAATCTGTAGTTATGCCTGAGTAGTGTCCCTTTGTTATCACGCAAAAATTGATAAAAATTTGAAAATTAAGTATCTTTTTTCTCGTGGATGAAATTTTACAAAACCTTTACTAATGTATTCCATTAACATTTCTCTTTCATATATAATAATTCTTAATGAAAATAAAACAATGGTGTGGATTCAAAGTGTCGATGCCGGGCGTTACTACCCGTCAGTCAACCAGTTTGGTCTCTACATTTTTTTCTCTTAACTTTTGTTCTACTGCACCAGATTTTAAGCATTTTATGTCTAAATGTAGCTTATCACTAGTCAAACATAATTCTAAAAACTAAATTTGATTTCGATTAAAACTGAATTAGTGAGACTGCTTCGGAGACAACGTCTGTGACAAAAAAAAAAGCTACGTTAAGAATATTATTCAACTACTACCATAGTTGAAATGATATGATGGAATATATTTTGATAAATAAATGCTTTGCGTATGTAATTTGTCATTGGATAAGTAATATTTAAGCTTGATATACGAAAAAACTTTTGATTCAACTAGGTACACATCTAGCAAAAAACCAGTAGTGAACGACTTGTGTATCCACATTCGTGTTAATTGATCTTATTGACTGGTCCTTCAGATATGAAACTGGATCCATAAAGATGATTAAAATTCGATAAAATATATATGTTTTTAATTTAGGGTTCTCTTCATTGCATTTATTACAGGCCTTACATCAGCTTGACCCAGCGCTGGTAGTGAGTTATTAAAAATGGTAGGGTACCAGATTAAATTTATTATCAGTTCTGAGCTGAAATCTCGCAGGAATTAATTTTTCTTTGCATCAGTCTCAAAGCTTACACAGCCGAACAACGATATAAACCTATCTACGATGTTTCGCCCACGCAAGTCAAATTCATGACACGAATCAGAATCTCAGTTGCAACCATTTCACTTTATGTTTGCTCTTTGAAAAGTTATGAATATGACAACTTACTTCTTTTAAGATATGATTATGAATGTCATTGGATAAGTAATATTTTTCTGGAGAAGAGGTGCATATGAACCAGATGTGATTTTCAACTGTAGACATTTCGGTTCATTTACGCTGCTTGTACCTCTCTCTTACTTATAAAATATAATTATATGGCATTCATCTCGTTTGGAGGCGTGACTATAGTTCACCGAGAACCTTATCTCTAATTTCTAACACATTAAATGGGACTGACTCCTTTTGCAAACTTCCCGACGATGGTAATCGAAAAGTTTCATATAAATGTCACCACAAAATAATGGGTTTTCTCCAATTTGCCTTTTGGAACTACCTCATAATTAATTATACATGATAGAAAAATAAAAGCGACGAATTCCCCCACCCCTATCTCTTTGGTATCCGTCGGAAGAGCCAAATTTACATTTAAAAAGTTTTTTTTTTCTTTTTTCATTATTTTGAGAACTGTGTGGTTGATCAATACAAAAGTAGGGTGTCCATGTTACTGTGATTAGCCAATGCTGTTTAAGTCACATATCAACCCTGATCATGTATACCAATGATTAGAGGTGTTTGTCATTTTTCTTCTTAAGGATAGTATATCCAGAACTACTACGTCATATAATATACCTACTTTTCTTTTCTTTAATTGAAACAGTAGAATATGAGTTGAAGGTAGTTTGGACTAGAAGGTAAAGCAAATGTGAAAAGTAACGGTTCTTGAAAGCTGTATCGAGTTTTATTAAAAATACAATTTAAGCCTTTTAAAAATCCATTGCAATAATTGGGCGTCTTGAAAAAACAGGTTATTCATAATTTTGGTTGACACGAGTGTAATTATTAAAAAAAAGACGATCAATAGCTTTCTTCGTTTTTTTTTTTTCTAATTCTCTAAATACAAAGAAAATGTTATTTTTCCCTCTTCTTTCTTACTTTTTTTCAGCTTTCCATTCGAAGTGCGTCAGTAATGTTTAGTTTTCATTTTGTTTTTGTAATTTTTTTCTTTAGTGCGCTGGTAATTTTTGTACCTGTTTGCCAGTGTGCCACGAGATTGAGAACCAAAAACTAAGTTCCCGCGTTGGCTTATTACAGATTGATTTCGTTACCAGTCAGCAGTAATATTTTAATCAACAAGTCCTGGTTCAGCGTATGTTTCAAACATTTATACAAATCCTTGTTTTTTCCTCTCTAAAATGCTTGTAATTTTTCAAGACAATAAAATAATTTTCAAGGGAGTTAACTATAGTAGTCATCAAATTGGAGTTACTTCCTTTAGTCATAAAACTATGAAGATATTTTTCTTTTTACCATCCACAGTAACTAGCTAACTTCCTGTCACCTGATTATTAGCAAAGATGGCCAGCGCCTGTTACATACGGTAGTGGACTGTTGTGGTTTTGTTTACGTTTAAATGCTGTTTATGGTAACACACCAATGGTGACCTCCCTATGTAGGGATATGCTTATTAGCAATGTGGTACTGCCTGTTACGTGTATAGCCTAGCATACAGACTACAACTGTGGACTTGTTATAAATGTGAAACACGCCCTGCAGGAAGACAACACAACAAAGAATAAATACAACGCTCTTCAGATGGCTTTGAGAGACGTGAAGATTTGTTTGCTCGGTGACAGTGGTGTCGGAAAGACAAGCATTGTCTGGCGTTTTGTGACAAATACTTTCCGCGAGAATCCAGGCAGCACAATTGGCGCTTCTTTCATGGTAAAAAATTTAGTGTTGGACAGCAAAACATTCCGATTCCAAATCTGGGATACAGCAGGACAAGAGAAATACCATGCTTTAGCACCCATGTACTTTCGCGGTGCAGCTGCTGCTATTGTGGTGTATGATATTACGAAGGAATCATCATACAGATCTGCTAAGGAGTGGGTGAAAAGATTACGGAAACATGGTGTCACTGACGCAGTTATTGCTCTTGCAGGAAATAAATGTGATGCCGAGGATCTTCGAGAGGTGTCTGCTAAAGATGCCCAAGCTTACGCTGACTCTATACAGGCTATTTTCGTGGAAACTAGTGCCTTGGTTGCTGTAAATATTCCCGAATTGTTCACATCCATTGCTCAAAGACTGCCACCAATCAACGACAACACTGTAGATAATGACAACACAGTGAATATGACCAGTCGAACATCGACTAAATCTTGTTGTTTCTCTTCCTCCGGCTCGTCGACAGCCAAAAACGTGGGTACTAATCAATGACAACCTGGAATATATTCCATACGCTAATTGTTTTCTATTCTCGAGTTGATATATATTATATATATTTTATTTCTTCTCATTAATTGAAATAATAATTGATAATAATAATAACAATAATAGTTTATTTATTGTTACTAATACTATTCATCCAGCTATTACTTAATGATATTACTTAAATATAATGCTATCGTTCCGGCCAGTTTAATTCACTACTGAAATGTTTTATTAACTTCGTATGTGTGTGTGTTCATAATAATCTAATCCACTCTGCTTAATCAGTGGGTGTGACGTACCTTGAGCGAAATCTTTAAAAGTGTAAACACAAAATGAAACGTAACAACATACGTATCAGAATAATGTTGTGTATAGATATATATATATATATCAACAGTTTGTTGAGCTACACAAATATTTAACAACTGTAAAGACCTGTTACTACTAAATACGTTGCTCTCACATGCTTTGTCAGTTTGTCACCCTTCAAAGAAATATACAATACTTTACACAGTGTTAAATCTTGTTTTAAATTAACATTTAAATGGAAATCTTCGATAACTTTTTAGCAAAAATTTTGAGTATCTAATGGAGTTTTTCCGCGTTGAGTTTTTGTTATTTAATATTATTTAATGTGCTTTAAATTTAACTTCCACCATCAAATTCGTGTCTTTATTATTATTATTATTATTATTATTATTATTATTTATATATATATATATATATATATATGTGTGTGTATTTGATTTTAGATTTTAGCACTTTCATTTACGTGCTAGTATTTTTTACACATCTGAAGACCTGTTTTT
The DNA here is from genome assembly GCF_001194135.2 of Octopus bimaculoides. Classification (NCBI taxonomy): domain Eukaryota; kingdom Metazoa; phylum Mollusca; class Cephalopoda; order Octopoda; family Octopodidae; genus Octopus; species Octopus bimaculoides. The sequence goes on along the minus strand of NC_068981.1, from coordinate 79,090,794 downwards.
ATTTCTCTATATCTTCTCGAATATTTTCTCATATAAATATTCGTTGCAATTTATATTGCTGGATTTTAAACCGTGTTCTTTTAAGCTGTACCCTCTTAAAGACACAAAAGAAGTGATAATAAAAAGTAAAATATCGCTACATGATATGACGATAGCGACATTTTGATAAGACAGTCGATTGAGAGAGAAGTCAGTGTTACTATGAGTACACACATTTTATGTATATATATATATATATATACATATACATATATATATTGTGTGTGTGCTTGTGTTTCCGCGCGCACACTTTTATAAATTAATTTAAGGCTGTCTTTTACACCTTTCTTTTTGTCGTTTTCTTTGAAACTGTTATAAGTAATTCGGGTTGAATACTCTTGGCAATTTTTTTATATGCAGACAGCATAGTTCCCACAACCAAGTCGTAACTGGATGGTCTATGATGTGTAAGAATTATTTAGGAAATTTCACATATCGTTATATTAATTGAACATGAAAGAAAACTGATCGTTGTTGTTGTAGCTTTAAAAATTCGATAACACCAGGGAAAATTGTCATGAAAGAATGAAAATTATTGGAAACTCCATGTTATGTTAGTAGTACAAAAAATGGCAGCATTTTTGTTGTAGAATTTCAGTAATCACCTTTTCTTGACTGAGTGAATAATCAGGGACTGAAAACTATAAACCTCATAAGATGGTTTCCTGGGAATAGTTTAATCTATGGTGTTTAGGTCTGGTGTTCTCAAACTGACAAATACTGTCCTCACTCAAACATTGAATATGAGGGACATATTTTGACACTCCCTACTCTGCATTTATTAATGAAAAGTCAGATTAGATTTTGTATCTGTGCAATTCTTCTTTCTTCAACATGATGTTTAGCAAGGTTACAAAACTGGAATCTCTCATAAATATGACACTTTATCTGCTGTTTTTCAATCGTCACAGTCTCCATTAGGGCTCCTTCTCTTTTCCTAATTGAAAACACTGGCCAAGGTGAATTAATTAGCACTAGGGAGGGTACCAGTGTTTCCAGGAATCACTAGCTTTAATGATTTCAATGCGACAAAGGAACTCAAGTGAGCAGCGAAGATTTGAAAAGAATGAGCTGATGGTGGTTTGTAGGATATGAAACTTGAACTTTATGGTTGTGTGCATAATCTTTTTTAACTCCTCCCAACCTGATGCATAAGAATGACTAAGTGAATAAAGTTAGACAAGTTTAATTTGAAATGACGCAAGTAAAGGGAAAAAGAAGCGGATCTCTCTACTAAGATGGTTGATAGGAAGACAATACTCAACAATGCAATGAATTTTGTATTACTTTGTGTGTGTGTGTGTAGTGTATTTGCATGGACATAAGTCTTGATGAAGATATTTATGTCAGGTTGTATTCCACACCCATCTGTTCATCTTTTTCTTTGAAACTGTTTTAGAGTAATTCTAGATTTGATGCTCTCAGCAACCTTTTGTATGAAGATAATATAGCTCCCAGTACAGAATCACAATATGTTCTATGAGAATTATGTCGAAAATATTTACTTTTGGATATCTTCTAGTGAACATAAAGACAACTATTCTTTATAGTAAGAATCTTTAAAAATTCTAATTAGAGTAGAAAACAGTTTCAAAAGTAGGATATGAAGATGTGAGGGAGTATGTATATTATTAAATTTATTGTTGAATTCACTCCATATACTTTAGTTGAAATGGATAAGTTGTGACTAGGCTAATCATATGCAAACCATCGGTTACAAAAGTATTGTATCATGTACAATGGTGAGCTACACTGCTTTCATATATATATGTGTGTTGTGTCTTGTGTGTAGTTATGTATGTTTGTAATATACATATGAAAATACATAGGTGCGGGCATAACTGTGTAGTTAAGAAGTTTACTTCCCAATCACATGTTTTGGGTTCAGTCCTACTACATGGTACCTTGGGCAAGTGTCTTCTACTACAGCCCTGGTCTAATTCAAAACCTTTTGAGTTGGTGTAGTAGGCTGAGACAGAAAGAAAACTGTAATATGTGTGTGTGTGTGTGTGTGTGCACTTTTGTGTTTTCTTATTTTGACATCATGCAATATAATATGTGATACAAGTGATGCTGTTTACTGTCAATCTTTACTTCAAATATGAGTGGCTATGGGGGAGATATTATCTTCCATAGAAATAGGATTGACAAGAAGGTCAACTGATTATGGAAAATCTTTCTCAATATAAATTCCTTCTGACCCAGGTGAACATAGAAAAGGAAAAATGGTTATTAAAACAATGATGACATACATTGAATGTATATATTTATAGAAAGACAAAGACAGTTGTTAGAACAACAAGCAAATATTTTAATTTGACACTGGGGGGGGTGAGTCTTTTATGTTTCAGCCTATGCTCTTTGACAGAAAGGAATTAGAGGAAATAAATAGAGAGAGAAAGAAAAAAAAACATGTTGAGTTCAGTGGTCCAACATCATCATCATATGTTCATATATACATATGCATGTCATATATGTGTATATGTGTCTATATCATCTTCATCATTTAACATCTACTTTCCATGCTGGCATGGAGTAGACAGTTTGACTGGAACTGGTAAGCCGGAGAACTGCACCAGGTTCCAGTCTGATTTGGCTTGGTTTCTACAACAGGATGTCCTTCCTAACACTGACCATTTCAAGAGTGTAATGGATGCTTTTTACATACCATTTACATGACACCAGCAACAGCCACAACTATGATTTCACAGGTGCCATTTACATAACACTGGATATGGCCACGACTGCGATCATCATTTAACATCTGCGATCATCATTTAACATCTGTCTCCCATGCTGGCATGAGTTTGATTGGTTTGACAGAAGCTGGTGAGCCAAAGGACTGTGCTGTGCTCACTGTCTGCTTTGGCATGGTTTTTACAGCTGGATGGCCCTTGCTAATGCCAACCACTTGACAGAGTGGACTGGCTGCTTTTTATGTGGCACCAGCACTGACAAGGTCACGAAGTAACAAGCAAGACAAAGATCCCTCAACTGAGAAGGGGAGTAGTATTGAGTGGGGTGGCTTTGTGTCCATTGATGAGAGGCTAGAATATAAATAGAGGAACAGAAACAGGTGTGGAAGAGTTACATGTGGAGCTGTGGAAGAGATACATGGTTAGGCCAGTCAGAGTGAGAGTAAGAGATAATGGTGATGTACCAGGGCATACTCTCAAGGTACAAGGAGGTGAATATGAATGGACTGCTAGATGATTGACCAGGGTGCATGATAGAGAGTTCGTGAAAGTGCAAAGGAGGTGAAGGGAAGGAAAGTAGGGAATGCAGTGAGTGGTGGAAAATGGGTATATAGTGGGGTTGACGGGATAGCAATAATACACTTGGAAGAGGGAGGACAGAGCAGTGTTGGGCTGCAGGAGTGGGGTGGGACAGAAAAGCATAGTGCATGAAGAAGAGATGTAGTTTGGTTCATTGGGGTAGGGTATGTGAATTAATGTTATATGTGAGTGGAACACACAGCACTTCCAGAACTCAGTTTTGCTGAGGTGGGTGGGTCTTATCAAGAATCTCATATTGCCAGACATCTCAGTCCATTGTCATCTCTTCCATGATGCACAACATTTTGCAATCAGCTCTCACTACTTCATCTTATGTCTTCCTGGGTCTCCCTCTTCCACCAGTCCCATCTAATTTAAGCGATTGGCATTTCTTTGTACAACTACCCTCTTCATACGCAATTCATATACGACATTGTAGTCTTCTCTCTTGCATGTTATATCTGATTTCTTTTATGCCCAATTTTTCTCTCAGCACATTTGCACTTTGTCATACATGCACACTGATGTTGCATATCTACCAGAGCATACTAGCTTCATTCCATTCTGTCTACATGTCATCTACATTGAAGGCCCACATATCAGTACCATAGAGTGTACCCATTCATACACAAGTATTATACAATCTGCATTTCTCTCAGATTGATACGAATGTAATTCTTTTTTTCAGCAGTTGATCTCAAAACACATAAAGTGATAAATGATAGCATGTAAATATGGCCTTGTGAAACCCTTTTAGATAGAAATATCAAAGGCAGCCTTCAACTTTTTCTATCAAAAGGGATTTTTATCCCAATATTTACATGTTATTATTTATAGCTTTATCTGCTTCAAGATCCATTGTTCCAAAAAAGAATTATTCACACTTTCTTGAAAGTTTATGAATTCCTATAACATCAGATACACACACACATAAACATACATATATACTCACATACTTTTTTGTTTTAAGATAAATCTCTAAGATGCTCTGAGATGTCAGTGATGTTTCTGGCATCTTAGAGGATTTGGAGGCCTTCAGTATCAGAGCCCCTCACCCAGTTGACCCAGTCAGAGTTGATCAAATTCTAGCTTGCATTCCAACAGCAGCAAACCACTGATCTGCCTAATTTACCCAAAACCACTTTGTAACATTCTCTGCAACTTCAGTGACAGAATTTATAGCCTTTTTTGCCATGCTAGTAACTCCAAGCTCAGTCACACACATTGGCAGCATCTATAAATATTGCATGTCTGTGAATCTGTGCCTAGAAAGTTTTGCTTCTGTCTTTTTGACAGAGCATGGCGCACACGAGTGACAGTCCTGAATGCACTGATTGCATTTGAAAGCATTCACTGCCAGTTTTGTCCTGGGGCTGTATTTTCTGTTGATTATGCTTTTCTTCATCATTAAACCATAGCACTCCTCTCAATTTTTTATATTCCTGCCTAATACCAGTCTTCAGTGGAAGGACCAATAATGTCATTTTACCTTATAACATTCATATAAAGTTACTTCATATCTCTCTTGCAGACATCTTTAAGATATAGATGCAGATTGTCTTTATGTTCTTTTGCCAGAAACCAGATTTTTTGTATGTACACGTGTATGCGTGTGTTTATATCTATATATGTGTATGTATGTATAAATGTGTGTGTGTGTGTATATATATATATATATATATATATATATATATATATATATATATTTATAAACATAATTAAGGGATCAGCAAGCATTTGCTTCACCATATACCGAAGTTCAGAAATAGCAGCT
>NC_068981.1:79081851-79084351 GCF_001194135.2 Octopus bimaculoides | reverse complement strand
ATATAAATGTTTATATATATACATATATATATATATATATGTTTATATATACATGTTTATATATACATATGTGTGTATTGTGTAAATATGCACACTGCCATTACACATCCATCGGAGCATACTGGCTTCATTCCTTGCAAGCTTACATATTTCCTCAGCAGTCATGGCCCATGTTTCACTGCCATGTAGCATGGCTGTTCGTACACATGCGTCATACAGTCTGCCTTTTACTCTGAGTGAGAAACCCTTTGTCACCAGCAGAGGTAGGAGATCTCTGAACTTTGCCCAGGCTATTCTTATTCTAGCAGCTACACTTTCAGCGCACTACACTTTCCCCCACTACTAACTTGGTCACCTAGATAGTGGAAGCTACCAACTACGTCTAGTTTTTCTCCCTGGAATGTGGTAAAAGTTGTTTTCTTCACATTTTCAGAGTTTATTGCTCCTGAACATCTGCCACAAACAAAAACTAACTTCCTAGTTAACCTTCCTTTGATATTGCTGCACCTCTTATGTGTCCATAGCTTACACTGGGTACATCTTATAGAGTTTCTACCTATGCCTTTTCTACAGATCGAGCAGGGCCATCTACCTGAAGGGGTTTGTGTTTTGTCTACCTTTCTACTTATTAGGACTTTGGTTTTAGGTAGGTTGACTCTAAGGCCCTTCGATTCTAATCCTTGCTTCTACACCTGAAACTTCTCCTCTAGTTCTGATAATGACTCAGCAATTAGCACAAGGTCACATGCATAGCGGAGCTCCCAGGGGCATCCTGTCTTGAATTCCTGTGTTATTGCCTGGAGGACTATGATAAATAGGAGGGGGCTGAGGATTGAACCTTGATGGACCCCTACCTCTACTCAGAATTCTTCACTGTACTCGTTGCCAACCCTCACCTTACTGACAGCGTCTCTGTACATGGCTCGCACAGCTCTCACTAACCATTCTTCTATCCCTTGTTTCCTCATTGACCACCAGATAACTGATCAGTGGTATATCTTTGGTTAGGTATTTCTCCTGCAGCTGTTTTACCAGAAATATAGCATCAGTGGTGCTTTTCCCTGGCACAAACCCAAACTGCATCTCATCTAAACTGACTCGCTCCCTAATTAGCTGGGCTATGACCCTCTTTGTGACTTTCATTACCTGATCTAACAGCTTGATACCTCTGTAATTATTTGTATCTAAAGTGTCACCTTTACCTTTGTAGCAGTTGACTATGGTGCTGCTACACCAGTCATTGGGTATGACACCTTCGTGTATCACCTGGTTAACAATACGGGTGACTAGGCTATAGCCGACATTGCCAGATATTTTGAGCATCTCTGCATACTCTTAATTACTTTATCTACCATGGTACTGTCAACTCGGTTAGCTGGTCCCTCTGTTGGGTCGACATTCGGCAGACTCTCTTTCTCCCATTCATTCTCTTTATTGAGCAATCTTTCGTAGTGGCGTCTCCAAACCTCTTTCTTTGCAGCCTCGTTTAGTGCAAGCATACCATCATCCATGCAAACACATTTCTCTCCTATGACATCACGATTCTCTCTCACACAGTCTTGGAACACAAAATACCTCGAGTCTTTGGTTCTCACGGTGCAGAACATTGGCAAATTTATTCTTATCTGCTTCCCCACTGGCTAAATAAACCTGTCGCCTAGCTTTCCTTCTGGCAGTCAGATACAGTTCCCTGCTACCACCGTTCTTCCAGTCTTTCGAAGCCTGTTTCTTTTGTCTAATAGCCCTGTCTACCTCCTTGTTCCACCACCACGTTACTTTGGGTCGAGAGGGGACTTTACACCAGCCACAGATCCGGTCGGTGGCTCTCGGCAGGTTGTCCCGCAGAAACCTACAATTTTCTACCACGTTGTATATATAAATATATTTGTATATATATGTATATGCATGTATATGTGTGTATATATATGTATATATGTATATATATATATAAATCTGTATATATATATATATATATATATATATATATATGTATATATATTTATATATGTGCGGGTGACACGTAAAAGCACCCACTACACTCTCTGAGTGGTTGGCGTTAGGAAGGGCATCCAGCTGTAGAAACTCTGCCAAATCAGACTGGAGCCTGGTGTTGCCATCCGGTTTCACCAGTCCTCAGTCAAATCGTCCAACCCATGCTAGCATGGAAAGCGGACGTTAAACGATGATGATGATGATGATGATGATATGTATCATCATCATATGTATATATGTATGTATGTATATGCATGTATATGTGTGTATGTATGTGTGTATATATATATATATATATATATATGTATGTATATGTATATGAATGTATCTAGATATATATATATACATATATGCGTATGTATATGTGTGTATGTATATATATATATATAGATATATGTATATATACATGTATATATATGTACATGTATATATATGTACATATGTATATATGTACACATATATATATATATATATATACATGTATATATATGTACATATGTATATATGT
>NC_068981.1:79079112-79079388 GCF_001194135.2 Octopus bimaculoides | reverse complement strand
TATATATGTATGTATGTATATGCATGTATATGTGTGTATGTATATAGCATAAGTATATATAAATACATATATATCAATATATGTGTTTATATACATATACATGTGTATGTGTGTGTATGTATGTATACACAAACACGTGTATGTGTGTGTGTGTGTATGTATGTGTGCAGATGTGGCTGTGTGATTACGAAGGTTGGGTCCTAGCCATGTGGTTCCAGGCTCAGTCCCTTTGGGATCTTTTTTAAAACGGGGGCCACATTTTTCATTAATGTTTTA
>NC_068981.1:79065953-79078190 GCF_001194135.2 Octopus bimaculoides | reverse complement strand
CAAACGATTCTTCGTTTTATTTGCTTTTTTCATTTTAAATTTGCTTTAACCCTAACCCTAACTCTAACCCTAACCCTAACGTTAGGGTTAGGGTTAGAGTTAGGGTTAGGGTTAATTGTTTCAGAATCGTTTGTTAATGTAGTCGGCGCTTAATGTATATCGGCTGAATGGACGTCAGTGATTGGTTGAAATTACAGAAATACGACAACTTTAACATGGAATAATTTATGGATTTCTTTTTTTTTTAAGAAGACTAAGAGAAAAAGATGTTTTATATGACACATTCTACCAGTGTTCCAAGTTTCAAAGTGTTTCGTTAATGAAAAATGTGGCCCCCGTTTTGGCACTGTGAGGAAGTGTCTCCTACTATAGTCTGAGTTTGACGAAAGCATTGCAGGTGGAATTGGTAGAAGGTAACAGAAATAAACCTGTCAGTTATGTATATATGTGTTTTATTTCCTTTTCCATTTGCAATGGTTTATTGAAATGCAAATAACAGTTTAAGGAGTAGTGGCAAAACAGTATATTTCTGTAACAATATCATGTCTCCATAAATAATATGCAGAATTGCCATGATTCACATTCCACAAACTGTATGTGTGTGTGTATGTGTTTGTATATATGTTGTGTGCATTTTTGTATGTTTTGTGTGAGTGAGTGTGTTGTCCTGGAAGCTGAAATGTTCTTCGCTCGTCTTAGATTCAGGGAAGTTCAGATTGGCAATAATGATAGATAGGATGAAGAGATAGACTTATAAAGGAAGCAGATTTTCTACAAAACAACTTGCTGAGGGCTATAGAGAAGTTCATGATGCCATAGTGGCAGAAAACACTTGAAGTAGAACCATGAAAGCTACTGGGGTATCAATTTTTTTTTCTGCAATTACCAATTTTAACAAATCTGTTGATATTTTCCCCTTCATTGTTTATGTATTCTTGCCAACATTCCACTATTTTGTCAGTGCCTTGATGATAGAAATCACCAGGTTTTGATTTGAAGAATTCATCAAGCCACATATTCAGCTCCACATCATTGTTGAACAAAATGCCATGCAGACTGTTGGAGAGCTATCAGAAAAGGTGATAATCTTAAGGTGCTGTACTAAAAGAATATGGTGAGTGTGGTAGAAGTTTTCAACCAAGCTCTTGAATAACATTTTTTAATCAAAATAATGATAGTGGAGCAAGTATTATCTTGTTATACATTCTTGTTGAGTCAGTGCATTTTCTGAATGTAAAGCTCTGCATTGACTTTGTAGTTGTTTTCAAACATTTTCTAGTTGATTATCTCCTTTCAATCCCACCAAACATAGAGGCAGTTCTTGCTTAGCTGAGGTGTTGCTTGCTTGATGGGACTCAGCCAATCCTTCCTCTGCTTCATATTGATGTAAAGACACCATTTTTTATTGCTGATGACAATGTGGTAAAGAAATCTTTGTGTCCCCAAGTAGCCTGGTATTATGTGAACAAACTGGTAGTGATAGAGGAGTGATGGAGTTTCTCTTTTGTTCAGAACAGTGGCACCCATGCACTGAATATTTGGGTCTTACATATCAAGTGAAGGTGTCAGGAGAGCATCTCATCTACTGATCCAATTCCCTAGTGTGTTGGTGTGGATCAGCTGGGTCAGTCAATCCTCATTAAACTGAACAAAATGGTGGAATTGTGAAGAGTCTGTGAGGTCCAATTTTCCCACCTTTCAGTGACAGCACCTTCTTTTTACACAGTTCAAATGTCTTGAGTGGCCTTGACAGTTTTGGAACTGTGATTGAAAATGAAGAAAAGCAGGAGTTGAAAATATTCATTTTCCCCAACTCCACCATCATATGTTGGAAAAGAGGTAAAATTTATTCAAATTTCAAGATAAACAAAAGTTGTAGAGGAAAAATAAAGCTACAAAAAAAAACTCATTAAGCACTATGATAAAAATATTTTCTTGTGTTAATTCAGATAACATTGGAAAAAAACAAATGAATTTATCCAACAATCCAATAAGAGTCAGACTTGGAAAGATTGTGGAAGCTGAATAGATAACTATAAGAGTAATGGAAGCCAAAGAAAGAAAGTAGTTTGTGCATGTTCTGCCATGTGAAGTGTTCCTGATTGTTAAGTTGTGTGCTAGAGAGAATTGAAATGTTGGTGAGATGTGTGTGAAGAATGATAATGAACACTCCACTTGAAAAGAGGCATGAAAGTAGGTTGTTAAATGTAAAAAGTGTATGAAAGTGAGGGAGTCAATCTGAAGTAGACCCAACAGAAGGACTAACAATTCAAATTGATAGCATTATGGTAGACAGTGATTAAGGATATGAAGGCAGAGAAAGTAGCTGGTTTATTAGGGATAGTTGTTAACATGCTTAAAATAGCTGGTGAAATAGGATGCAGATTAGTCACTTGAATAATCAATCAGGTAATACAGGTAAGCCTCAAGGGCAAGGGAGATCTACTAGAGATAGGAAATTACAGAGACATCAAGCTGTTGGACTAAGTTAAAAAAGTAGTTGAAAGAGTTCCTGTAATTGACAAAAACAGTATTAGCTTAGATGGAATACAGTTTAGTTTTGTAACTGGAAGAGGTACCACAGATATCACATTCCTTGTGTGACAGCTGCAGAAGAAGTATTTAGCTAACAATAAGATTTGGTACTTAGAATTTGTTGACTTGAAAAGGCCTTTTGACTGGGTGTTACATTTTGTTACCTGGTATTTATTAAGGAAACTAGGGCCATTCAAGCTATGTACAGAGTTACAGTCAGCAAGGTGAGTCTCAGAAATGCGTTGAGTTTGGAACTTCAAGTCCATCAAGGCTCAGCTTTCATCCCCTTTTTCTTTATTATAGATTTCTCTGCTCTAACAGGAGTTGAAAACCAGCTCTTCATGAGAATTTCTCGGTGTTGATGACTTAGTTGTTAGAGAAGAGTCTGTAGATTTAGAGAAGAAATTCCAGACATGGAAACAAAACTTGGAATTGAAAAGTCTTCAAATAAACTTAACGAAGACTAAAATTTTAGTATGTAGGGAAAGAAACAGGACAACTTCTACCATCAGAGAAATGTCTGTAATCGATATGCAGAAAAGGATCAGGCAGAAATTCTATACAATGTACTGTATGTGAATACAAGATATAATAGGTTCACAGGTAGGCTAACAGAAATTACAGCAAGTGCATAGGCATAGAGGCAATAAATACCAGGAGCACATGGAAGTAGATAGTCTCTAATACCTGGAAAATTCTCTAGAAGTAGTTGATAGCTTCTACCTAGGTGACTATTTTATTAGGTGATGGGTGCTGTGAAAATATAGTAATCTGAGAAGGTACAGGTTCAAAAAAAGTTCAGAGATATTACCCTTAATAGCAACTAAGGACTTTTCCATCAGAGTGGAGGGAAGACTGTATGATGTTTGCATGCAAACTGCAATGTTGCATGATATGGGCTATAAATGCAAAAGAATTGTGAAAACTAGAAAGATATGAAAGCAAACATGCTCTGCTAGGAATGTAATGTTAATACACATGAATGATGGCATACAAATAAACTGTAAGAAAATATCATCAAAGGATTCAGATGATGCAGTACAGAAGAGAGAAGACTGCTTTGGATTAATCATGGAATGCATATGGAAATTGGCAGCTGTATAAAGAAGTGCTGCATACTTAAAGCAAATGCAACTAAGGAAGACTTGGATGAGATGGCAAAGTCTGCTACTGAGGTGTTACATCTCTCAAAGATGACAAAAGATAATTACAAATGATAATATTCAATGATTGAGAAGACACATTTACCTGTACAATTATTCAGGTAGTGATGTAGGCTGGAATAAATGATACATATATCTACAACTAGGACTTATGCTTATTTTATACCTGCTAAATTGTCATCTGGTGCTTTCTTGCCTATTCAGTGCTCTCTCATCTATTGTCCCTCACTTTTCGGGAGAAACATCTGATCTGGTCATATATAAATCCATCCTCTGAGTATCAAGAGATTGTGTGGGATCTGTTGTCATCCTATACACTCCCGCATTGCCATCACTCTTATCATTGCTATCTCAACTGCCCTTTAAATGTGCTCTCCATCACCAGCAAACATCACCCCCTCCATACTTGCAACTGTCTAGCCCCACCTTTTTCTCCTCCAGGCCACTCATTATTGACATTACCTACACTCTCTTACCTTCAACCATTTTTGGAACTATCCATTATTCATTCTCCCCCCCCCCTCTCTCTCTCTCTCTCACATTGCAATCACTGTTTTTCTGCCTTCTGAATCTTCTCTACCCTCTTCACCATTGCTCATCTTCTGTAGTCACCTTCTTTTCTACTGACCTTATTGGTTATGCTGCCTGAAACAAATAATTACAACATTAAGCAGCAGAAGACTTTTGTCTTGTGGGAAGCAAGACAACCTCACCAGTGCTGTTATAGGAATGAAATGCACCTAGTACACTCTATAATGTGGAACAAGTGGAAGAGTGTTGAGAGGGCTGTCCTTTATTTTTGACTCATGAAGGACATGATAACCTCTCTCATGCTGGTGCCATGATAAAATGCCCCTGGTACACTCTTTAAACTGGCTGGTATTTGGCATTCATCCACAGAAAGAAACCAATTCAAAATGAAACATAAGAGTGAAATGTTGTTCTTTAACCTATTTATGGGCACTATGTCCCAATAATAATTATCTCAGGTTGCGATAACCTGTCCAGACATGTAATTTCTGATCCTCATATGAACTGAGTGTATACACTATACTGATGAATATTTGTGCAAAGTCATCCATTGCCAACAGCAACAAATCTAACTGGATTCTTTTCTAGTATGCAAACAAAGTAACTGGAGAAATATGTTTCTGTGTGTGTATGTATATGCGCACACACCTGCATGTGTGTACACCATTTAAGAATGGTTAAAAAGTTCCCTTCACAATCATGTGATCCTAGGATCCTGATACATGGAACCTTGGCCTTTTATTTTTGCTTTAGGTCATCCAAAGTTTTGTGAGTGAAACTGAGTAGACAGAAACTTTATGGAAATCTGTCGAATGGATTGGACTTGAAATTCAAAAGTACAGCTCTTTTGTGCACAGTGTCATACAGGTTTTGTCTGAGGATTATTTGAAGGATTCATGTGTCTGTGAAATGTTCAACAGATTGCATGCTAATTCAGTGACCTAGCCCTGAGCTAACGAAAGTAAGTAGATTTGGTAGATGGAAACTGAAAGAAGCCAATTATGTATAAAGATATCATCATCATCATCATTTAATATCCACTTTCCATACTCACATGGATTGGACAGTTTGACAGTTTTTTTTTTTTAAGTCAGGATGCCTCTTCCTAATGCCAACCACTTTATGAAGTGCTTTTCTGTCCGTACCATCAGCACTACTGAGATTGCCGGATAACTTGCATGACAGAAGAAAAGGAAAAAGCTCCCACTACTAAATAGGAAGTATCTGAGAAAGAAAGGTGGTTTTATTCCAGATGTTGAAAAGCTAAGGTAAGATAGAGGGACAAGTTCATGTGTCTTGCTCTAGAGGGGATAACATAACTCTCCACATTATATATATATATATATATATATATATATATATAGGGAGTAGATGAGATAAAAGGAAGATAGTGATGGCATGCCAGAATAAATTCTCAAGCTACAGGAAGGTAAGCATAAGGGAAGATATGGATAGTGGGTCATGGGAGGGAAAGTGTTTCATAGAATGTAAGAAGGGGAGTCACAGATGGTGAAAGATGAGGCTGGATGTGAATGTATGAAGTGATGGACAAGGGTAGATAGTAAATGGGAGTTGAGGGTAGAAATTAGGGAACATTGAGAATGATAGCAGATAAAAGTATTAAGAATAGTCAAGGAAAGATATCTGGCTGAAAACACAAAAGGAGGTAATTGGTGGAAATAGTATTGGAAGGGGTGATAATGAAAAATGTAAGTGGTTCCAGGGAGGGAAGTAATCAGACAGGAGGGGTTGTAATATGTACCAATTTTGCTTTCAGGTGATTACAGCAGCTGAGTAGTAACATAGCCAGAGGAATGATAGGTGTGAGGGGATGAGAATTGGGAGAAATGCTTGACCGGTCAGAGAGAGAGGGAGTAGGGTGCAGGGCCTCACACATATGTTTGTATATGTGTATATATCTATATGTATATATATAAAGCTGAGAATGTCTGTATGTGTGCATCACTAAAACTCTAGAACTATCCAACCGATTTCATTCAAATTTTATACATGCCTTACTTAGGGTCCATGCAGTGTCATGGACCAAAATAATGTTCAACTTCATGCCTAATGCGAGCCCAGAGCAATCTCTTATCTCTTACACTATTTTAGTATTACGTATCAAAAGTGAAACAATAACATCTCTCATGTAATTTGAGATAATACTTTCAGTTTTAATAGTTTCACCATTAATACTTTCACTATGTATATAATATATACCAATGCACCATTCACAACATAGTAAATAGCTACTATATTGAGTCTAGCACTAATTTTAAACAAAGATATTATGCGCATTTAAACTCGTTTAAATAATAAAAAGAATAGCAATTCCACATCACTAGCCAGCCACGTACACCATCTGATTAATAGAAAAGTACAGTATAAACTTTCCTGGGCTATAATAGACTCGGGTATCCCATAATAGGGCCAACACTCCAGTTGTGGACTCTGCTTAAAATAAACCCTCAAAATTTTAGCCCACATCTCACCACATTTGCTTAATAAATACAAAGAGGCCTTCACTACATGTAAGCACAAATTCTTCCGCACTTTTAAATTCTTTCATAAATCTAAATGTAAGTTCACCCTCCACAAATAGCACCCACATGCAAACCCCTATGATCATTAACACATACCCCTCTATACCGCTTCTGTCTCTCCTATACCTCTATATCTCTTTGATAAGAAACAGGTCAGGGTTGGCAACAGAAAAGACATCCAGCTGTAGAAAATTTACCTCAACAAATTCCGTCTGAGCTGTGCAAGCATGGAAAAGCTCATGTTAAATGATGATCATACCATGTGTGTGTACATATATATATATAAACAGTGACAGAAGCAGTATGAATACTAGAAGGCAATCTTTACGTCCAACTTAACGTCAATATTTTGTTAAAACACCAAATATTGTATTATTTACATAAAGAAAACCTCTCATATGGACTAATAGTGTTTAAAAGTACTCATGTTTATATCATTAACAGACGAAAAATCATCTACTACAACCACAGGAACTGCCAGATCTCATGATTTAACCGTTTTGGACTCTTCAGTGGCAGACGTCCAGTAGCAATATAACAGCCAAATCTCAATGATACATAGAATTTCAGTGTCTTCTGAGGCACTGATGTCACATGTAGCCAGCAGACTTATTAAAAAATAATTAATAGCAACAGAAGCAGTATCAATACCAAAAGATAATTTTTATATCCAACTTAACATGGATGTTTTTGTTAGAACACTGAATGCTATGTTATTTACCAAGAGATAACTTCTCATATGGACTTGTGGTGGATATATTTATTTTGTTTCAGTCATTGGTCTGCTGTCATGCTTGGAAATCACCTTGCCTTAAAGGGTTTTGTCAATGCAATTGGTTCTATTACTTAAATCTGGTACTTATCCTATTTACCCCACATTTTACTGAACTAAGTTATTGAGATATAAACAAACCAACACCAGTTGTTAAGTGTGAAACCTAATTTTTTATTTATCTATTTGCAATTTTCTGTTCTCAAGTTGTGAAAGGAAATACCTGAAAATTTGGTTGATCCTTGTACTGCAGAAATCAGATATGTCCACACAAAATCTTAATACCCTTAACTACAGAAAACAGTTTTATTTAACAGTCTATATTTTGTTGAGGAATGTCATGTATAAAACTATGTTTTGTTGAGGTCTGTCAAGTTTACTGAGGCAATGTGACCTGCAGAAAATACCAATTCTATTTTTGTTTTTGGTAGATATTTAACATCATTAGTCGAATAACCATGTAATTTAATTTTGAAGTTAAAGGCTAAATGCTATTTAAATATATTTTTGTTTGTGTTTCTCAGAATTGTTTTTGTTTTAAAAGAAGAAAGCTTCCTAACTGTCATAGTCAATATGTTATTACATTTTATTTTTTTTATTTTTATTTTCTAGAAAAGTACAATAGAAGCCATTCTAAAAGATGTATATTAAAAAGACAAAGTGAACAATAGATCAACATTTTGCTGTATTGGAAATCTCTCTGCCTTGAGAGAAAATCCTTGAAATAATCAAGAAGCTATTACATAGATTATTATTATTTGACTGTTAAAATAAAAATATGTGAACTATTATATTTGACTGTTCTTTTTCCCTTTACCCATTAAAATGTTGGAATCATTTACCTAATTTAAATTAGCTATAACTAAATCACTATACAGTTGTATGCTGTGTGTGTGTGTGTGTGTTTGTATTTATATGTGCACAAACACATACACAAACACACACATACACAGAGGTAATGTGTGTATGTGTCTATATATGTGTGTGTGTATGTATGCATGCATATACATATATATATGACAACTGGCCATAAGAATGCAATACTATTTCAACCGTCTCAGAAAAAACTTTTTCTTCCTTTTTTCCTTTTTTCTTTTCTCTTTGTTTCTTCCTTGTCCTTTCTGTCTTCTTGTCTTTCTTTTTCTCTAACCAAGCCTCCAAAAATTCACCATACACACACACACACACATATGTATTCAAAAATTACAAAAAAACATTCCCTTCTCCATTTAAATCCAAATTTTTCACCTAATTCACATACGTATAAAAAGCATAAATTTTCTCTAAAGATGTCATTCCTGATGATTCTCCAAAATGAGATGAAAGTGTTCAATAAATAATTATAAAAATGTCCATAGCTTACACCAGGTACATTGTATGGAGTTTCTACCCATGCCTTTTCTACAGATCGAGCAGGGCCATCTACCTGAAGGAAGTTGTGATTTGACAGCCTTCCTACTTACTAAGACTTTGGTTTTGGCTAGGTTAACCCTAAGGCCCTTCGATTCTAGACCTTGCTTCCACACCTTAAACCTCGTCTCCAGTTTTGGTAGTGACTCAGCTATTAGAGCAAGGTCATCAGCATAGAGGAACTCCCAGGGGTAGCCTGTCTTTAATTCCTCTGTTATTGCCTGGAAAACTATAATGAATAAGAGGGGGCTACTTGGAATTCTTCACTATACTCATTGCCAACTCTCACTTTACTGACAGCATCCCTGCACAGGGCTTGTAAAGCTCTTACCAGCCACTCGTCTATCCCCAGTTTCCACATTGACCACCAGATAAGGGATTGGGGGATCCTGTCAAAAGCTTTCTCCAAGTCAACAAAGCCAAGTACAAAGGTTTATCTTTGGCTAGGTATTTCTCTTGCAGTTGCCTTACCAGAAATATAGCATCAGTGGTGCTTCTGCCTGGTACAAAACTGAACTGCATCTCATCTAGGCTAACTGTCTCCCTAATTAGTTGGGCTATGACCCTCTCTGTAACTTTCATCACCTAATCCAATAATTTGATACCCTTGTAGTTTCTATCTAAAGCATTACCTTTACCTTTGTAGCAGTTGATTATGGTGCTGCTGCGCCAGTCATTGTGTATGACTCCTTCATGAACTATCTGGTTTACAATACTAGTGACTAGGCCATAACCCACACCACCTGATATTTTAAGCATCCCAGTAGTGATTCCTGCTGGGCCAGTTGTTTTCCTTGTCTTCATATCCTTAGTTGCTTTATCTACCTGAGCACAGTCGATTTGGATAGCCGGTCCCTCAGTTGGGTCAACCTTTGGCAGACTCTCCTCCTCCCATTCATTCTACACGTTCAGCAGTCTTTCATAATAGCTTCTCCAAGCCTTTTTCTATGCAGGATCATTAAATGCAAGGGCACCATCATCCATGCAGACACATTTCTATGACATGACTATTTTCTCTTATACACTGTCTTGCAATCCAAAATACTTCAGTTCTCTGGTCCTCACGTCACTGAGCATTGGCAAGCTTCTTCTTTTCTGCTACTCCCTTGGCTATATATACCTGTCTCTTACCTTTCCTTGTGGCTATCTGATACATTTTCCTGCTACCCCCTTTCTTCCAAGTATTTCAAGCCTGTTTCTTTACTCTAATGGCCCTATCTACAGTATTGTTCCACCACCATGTTACCCTAGGTCTGGAAGGGACTTTGCACCAGCCACAGATTTGGTCTGTGGCACTCAGCAAGCTGTCTTGCAGGAATTCCCAGCTGCCTTCTATGTCACAGGACTGTAACTCCTCTTCCTTGTCATCAAATTTCTTGGTAAGGATATTCCTAAATCTCTGATCATGTGCAGGATTCCTAAGCTTCCAAGTCCTTCTCTAGATTGGTCTGGTTTTTGACAAATAATACTACAGCAGATTCATTGATAACATCAAGCACCATAACAAATAATCACAATAATATTACATATACCTCTGAACAGAAATATAGAAATAAAAATTGCTCACATAAAAATAAAGAATCATGTTCTTTAGAAGGTAAATGAACAAGATTTAACGTGATATACAAATGCATAGTTATATTAACTGATAGTTTAAGTAATATGGTGTATATAGGGAGTTCTGTTAATTTTAAGCAAAGATTTTTAGCACACATACATTCCTTTAAGCCTAATATAACTAGTAATAGTACTTCATTAGCTACCTATATACACAAATTGACACAAAATAAAGTTAACTATAGATTAGATTGGTCAATAATAGATTCAGCTGCACTATACACACATAAGACTAATAGTTGCTGTCCCTGTACAAAGGAATCACTATATATTTTACTGAATACTTTTTTACTCTTTTACTTGTTTCAGTCATTTGACTGTGGCCATGCTGGAGAACCACATTTAGTCGAGCAAATCGACCCCGGGACTTATTCTTTGGAAGCCTAGTACTTATTCTATCGGTCTCTTTTGCCGAACCGCTAAGTTACGGGGACGTAAACACACCAGCATCGGTTATCAAGCAATGTTAGGGGACAAACACAGACACACAAGCATATACACACACACACACACACATATATATACATATATACGATGGGCTTCTTTCAGTTTCCGTCTACCGAATCCACTCACAAGGCTTTGGTCGGCCCGAGGCTATAGTAGAAGACACTTGCCCAAGGTGCCACGCAGTGGGACTGAACCCGGAACCATGTGGTTCGTAAGCAAGCGACTTACCACACAGCCACTCCTACAGTCAAAAGAATTTAATATATTGTCAATCAGAAGTGCTTTCAACATGTAGGCATAGGTTCTATAAAACTTTTAAGTATTATAAAAGATCCCAATTAATATTTACATTAGTGTCTATTATTTATAGTAGCGATATCAAAATAAGGAGATAATTATAAATAGATTGGTAGATAAAGTAACTAAAATGTTGACTATAAACATATTTACACGACATATATTTCACATTAAATGATTGAGATATTGGTTTTCTTAGAATTTGAACTTGTACACATTTAACCCACAATAAATAAACCTTTATAGTTGTAATAATACAAAACAAATTAAAAATTTGAATTGGTATCTTCCAGTTATACAAATAAAAATATAATAGTAACACTTTGACCACTAAAATCAACCTTTTACATCTCAAATATGGAATGCAGGATAAGGTACCGCTTACACAAAATTGTCATTGATTACTGAGATGAACTTACCAAGAATATATATACAAACTTTAAAATTACCATACCAAAGTCTATCTACCTAAATCAAAATCTGTAAATTTTAATTTATTTTTCAAAAATACTTTTTCATATATTTTTCTGATTTTTAAAATAACATTCGATATATTATACAAACTTTACCGTCTCCATCCCTGATGAGTGGAAGTATTGTCTATCAATGTGTATAAATAATGGATTCCATTATAATGACAAAACGTTCATGAAACAATCATAAGATGCATTAATTACCATACATATATTTTTAATACAATACTGTTTTAGACACATATATCTTCATAAGGAATTTTTTTGATATTAAATTTATGCTATTATTTCAAAATACAGTATATATAATCGCTCGCATTAAATGTCTAAATACTTTATAGTATAAATATTTTTGACACTTCATACAAAGAGCACTCATTATAAATTCAGTGTATAATATTCTCACAGAATATTTTGAATTAATGATATATATATATATATATATATAC
>NC_068981.1:79060362-79065853 GCF_001194135.2 Octopus bimaculoides | reverse complement strand
CCATGCTAGCATGGAAAGCGGACGTTAAACGATGATGATGATACTAGCTGATGTACCCCGTAATTTAGTTTTTTGTACTGCATAAATTGCAAAAATAACTCTTACAGTTCAAATACTAAGAAAAAAAGCATACTCAATATCATTTTTACCAAATAATTTAGGAAAATGAATGGGCTATTTCCCTTGGCTGTTAAAAGATATATATATATAAGTATCCCTTCCAGGGACTCTATTATCAGTTTTTTTCAACAATTTGGGTAGGTGCAGGGGTGGCTGTGTGGTAAGTAGCTTGCTTACTAACCACATGGTTCTGGGTTCAGTCCCACTGCGTGGCACCTTGGGAAAGTGTCTTCTACTGTAGTCTTGGGCCGACCAAAGCCTTGTGAGTGGATTTGGTAGACGGAAACTGAAAGAAGCCCGTCGTATATATGTTTATGTATATATATATGTGTGTGTGTGTTTGTCTTACCCCCAACATCGCTTGACAATCGATGCTGGTGTGTTTACGTATTATGTGTATATATATATATGTGTGTATATATATGTATATATACATGCATGTGTGTATATATATATATCTGTGTATGTGTTTATATATATATGTATGTGTATGTATATATGTATGTGTACATATGTATATATATATATATATATGTATGTATATATATATGTATGTATATATATATATATATATATATATATATATATATATATATATATATATATATATATATATATATATATATATATATATATGTACGTATGTAGGTATACCTTGCCTTAAGTCATTTTAATTTAAGTCTTTCTCGATTGCATGTCAGTTTTGGAAAAATAATATATGGAAAAATAGAAATGAATTGAAGTCATTTTACTCAACTTTATGTCTGTCTGCCACAAATATTGGAATCATAAAATCACTAGAAGACTGTTAAAAGCACATAAAGTCACTGTACAATGAAAAAAAAATAATAAAAAACAAAAGTAACATAAAGTTACTGTACAATGAAAAAAAATAAAATTATATAAAATCATGCTAAAATGCGTACAATAATTAAGATATACACCATGAAGTAGTGTAGCTTAGTGAACAAAATCATGAAATTAGCTGTGTTGTCTCATTTATCATTCTTTCGGAGTTCATATTGCGCTGAAGTTCCAATATTTACTGTTTGGTGTCATTGTCACTTGTGATTCTTACGATTATTTTGAATGCAGATTTGTTTACATCTGTTCATCGGTTACTTTCTCATTCTTATTCATTTGTGACTTTATTTTTTGCCCCCATAGTTCCTAAGAAAATTCATAGTGAAAGTGCTAAGCATCATGGTATAATGCTAGAAGATAAATTGGCTATGATAAAACAACATGGAAAAGGTGAAAAATTGGAAGCAATTGCATGATCTTTTGGGATGAGAACATAATAAAGACAAAATTTTAGCACATATCAAATCTGAAGCCCCAGGGATGAAAAACACTGTCATCAATAAGAAAAGAGGCAAAATATTTGAGGAAATGGAAAATCTGCTTTCTTTTTGGATTGTTAGGTTGAATTGTCAGCGTGCTACTATTAGTCAAGAAATCATTCAAGAGAAAACATTGTCCTTGTTTGAGGAGAAGAAAAAATATCCAGATGAGAAAGATGTAGAGTTCAAGACAAGTCAAGGATGGTTTATGAAATTTAAGGAGCGAAGAAGTTATCACACCATTAAGAAGCAAAGTGAAAGTGCATCAGCTGATGAACAAGCAGCATCAAAGAAAATCATCGAAGAAAACGGGTTTCTTCCCGAACAGATTTTTATTGTAGATGAAACTGGATTGTATAGGAAAAAATTGCCAGACAGTTCATTCATTTCCAAGGAGGAGAAAACTATTCCAGGCTACAAGGTCTCAAAAGAATGTGTGACCATTATGTTGAGAAGTAATTGTGCAGGAGATTTTTTAAGTTAAAGCCATTGCTTGTGTATCATGCACACAAGCCCCATGCCCTTAAGAACATACCCAAGGCATCTCTCCCTGTTATATAGATGGCTAATTTAAAAGCATGGGTTACTGTTGTTTTTGAAAATTGGGTCTTCAATCATCTTATCCCAGCAGCAGAGAAGTACTGTAAGGAGAAGGGAATTCCTTTTAAGGTTTTACTTGTCTTAGATAATGCTCCTGGCCACCTGCAAAACATTGTAGATTTTACCCTGTTACCATCATATACCTCCCTCCAAACACTACGTCTCTTCTGCAGCCAATTGACGAAAGAATAATTGCTCTCTTCAAGTGTTACTATATGAAGTATACACTGTGGCAAGTAATAGCTGCAACTGATCTTGATAAGTCCATCACACTTTGTGCCTTTTGGAAGATACGATATCTACAAGGCTATACAGAACATAGCAGCAGCATGGAATGATGTACAGACGCACAGCTATGAATGGTGTATGGAAGAAGCTATGCCTGCAATTTGAATGATTTTAAGGGGTTTGATAATGTTGACATCAACAAAACGTTGGTGACTATGAGCAAAGAACTAGAAATGGATCTGGAGAAGGAGGATTTCACAGGCTTATTTGAAAAAGACAAGCAGGCCCTGACAAATGAGGATTTGATTGAGCTTCATGAGCAGCAAAATAAAGAAGAGGAAGTTGAACGTGAGTCACGTCACGTTACCATTAATAAAATGCAGCAGGCATTTGCATATATCGAGAAAAGTCTTTCTATGTTTGAGGATTTGTATTCAGATGCTCAATGCTTTTCCAAGATTATGGGGGCTTGTCATGAAGCTTTTGCTCCTTATAATGTAATCCTTGAGGAAAGGAAGAAGACAGTTCAAGCAAATCTCAACCAGTTTTTTAAGTGCTTTGAACAACAAGAACAGCCAGAGTCAAGTGTTGATGTTGATGATCCACAGCCATCTACATCTGTGATGTAAACCACAAAATTGTATGTACGTATTGGTAAATTTAGAATAATTTAGTTTTTTTTTTTTACTATTGCAAAATAATAATAATTATTGAATTTGTTTTTTAAGCTTAAAAAAGGCTTTTATTTTACCATGTCTTATTGCAAACCACATTCATAAATAAAACATCCATGATGTATGGTAAACACAGCCAAATTGTATTCATAAATTTAAATTACTTTTTTGGTATTAATTGATACTTTCACTAGTATAATTTTCACTAAGAAAGAAACTCAGATTTTTTGCATGAAATCAAGTACCCTGACCTCCAAATATGCTGTGAACCCCTTATTTTTGTTTAGAAAAAAGGGTGGGGTGTCTGTGTTTGTACACCCACCATCACTTGACAAGCGATGTTGCTGTGTTTATGTCCCTGTAACTTAGCAGTTCGACCAAAGACACTAATAGAATAAGTACTATGCTTACAAAGAATAAATCCTGGGGTCGATTTCTCCGACTAAAGGCGGTGCTCCAGCTTGGTTGCAGTCACATGACTGAAACAAGTAAAACAATAAAAAACTATGCCATTTTAAAATCCTGGGCAATGCTGGGTATCTCTGCTAGTATATATATATATATATATATATATATATATATATATATATATATATATATATATATGTATATATATATATATGTATGTATATATATGACATATATATATATATGTATGTATGTCATACATGACAGGCTAGTATATACATATACATATATGACAAGCTTCTTTCAGTTTCTGTCTATCAAATCCATTCGCAAGGTTTTGGTAAGCCTGAGGTTGTAGTAGAAGTCACTTGCCCAAGATGCCATGCTGTGAAACTGAACTTGTAACCATATGGTTGGGAAATAGACTTCTTGCCACACTTGCACCTAAATATATGTTTTGCAAACAACTCGTACATGCAAGTGCTACCAGTCAAGAACTCTGCATACCGGAAGTGTATGGGGTCATCAGGAGAGAATGCATACCAGAACTCTGCATACCAGTAAGTGTATGGGGTCATCAGGAGAGAATGCGTGCTGTTTTGAGGCCTACCTCTCGACGGCATCAATGTGCACTGGCCCTCCTCATTAATATGAGACCCCACTTGCTAGATCAACTGGTTAGCCAAAAAAAGGTAACCCAACACACTCTTGTTTTTCAGCCCTGGTTGAAAAACATGTCTCCTCTCTACATTTTCAATTGCTACTTTGCTACTACAGTGGCCTGTGTTCCATAGATCTGTTGCTCACTCCTTCCCTCCTCACATGTACTCCGTGCATGTGTCCTGGCATCGCTCCTCTACTCATGTGAGACATGGACTCTGTACAAACATCAGGTAAGGGTCCTTGAACGCTTTCATCAGAGATGTCTCAGACACATTCTCAATGTTGGCTGGACCTCAAAAATTCCAGGCACACAGGTCCTGAGGACAGCTGATATATTGAGTATTGAGGCAATGGTGCACAGGCAATGGTTACGTTGGACTGGACACCTTATTAGAATGAAGGATAGCAGGATTCCTAAGCAGATGCTATATGGAGAACTTGTGAATGGAAGGAGACTCTGGCAGAAACCAAGGCTGCGATTTAAGGATTGTGTCAAGTCCTCATTAAAGGCCTGTGATATGCAGAGACTGACTGGGAGAACAATGCCTGTCATTGCCACAGATGGAGGAAGCAGGTTAAGGAGGGGATCGACACTTTTGAGAGAGCACGTATTCAGCATGAAGAACTTAAGCGAGCTACGCAAAAGTGCACAGTTTGTATAGTGAATGAGGAAAGCTTGGTCTGCAATGGTTGCAGTAGTGTATGCTTGTCAAGAGTAGGGCTCATCAGCGACCAACAGAGCTGCAAATCAAAATATAAGTTAGTCCTAGAGCGCACAATGTTCCTGAAGGTCAGCAATGGTCTTCCTCGGTCATGAGTGGACAGCCATCATCATGTATGTACCTACGTACGCATGTATGTATGCATGCATGCATACGCACACATCATATATACTTGAATATAAAGCTAAGGTTTTTATTTTCATTGTTGCTCAAAAGTAGTTACATTTAGGTAACTTAGAAAATCTCAAATTTGATTTTTCATTAAGAAAATCCAACTATTTTAAACAATTTTAAATCCAGTTATCATCATCATCTCCATCACCATTTTATGCCTGTTTGTATTAGGGTGTTATTCTGATGAATGCATAAGACTTTTGTGATAACTCACCTCAAGAATATAGTAGACTAGCAGAAATACCCGGCGTTGCCCGGGTTAAAGAGAATAATGAAATCTAAAAACGCCATCTAGACTACGCATCATCTTTATATATAGAGATGTATATACACACACGCACCCAAACACACGTATATATATGTATATCAATATAAATATATGAAAGTCAATGAAGTTTCGTAAAAGAAGGTGATCATGTGCATACTTTCTTGCTGTTGTGATTATAACACCTCATTGTAAACTATGTTCCTTGTTTTCCCTTGTGGAGCATATACAAATAGGTTTTTTGTTGCTGCCCACTCTTGAGCAGCCAACATACAGTTGTCCATGTGAGAAGCA
>NC_068981.1:79042824-79059332 GCF_001194135.2 Octopus bimaculoides | reverse complement strand
AGTTTCATTTTTAAAGTGAAAGTATTTGACATGAGTGTTTTTGTTTCACTTTTGACACGTAATACTTAAATAGTGGAGGAGATATTATGTTGCCGTGTGCTCGAACTCTGCAAGAAGTTAATAATTTTTTTTGACTAAAACACAACTGGAACCCTAAGTAAGGCATGTGTAAAATTTGAATGAAATTGGTTGCGTAGTTCTCGAGTTTTAGGGATTCACACAGACAGACAGACAGACAGACAGACAGACAGACAGACACACATTCTCATTTTTATATATATAGATATTAATCTTGTCTTCAATTCTTCCCCAATCATTGAGTTGTCTATGCCCTGTTTATACTAGTACCACAATGACTGCCTGATGGAGGCATATATTTAGAGTGTGTTGCAAATATATTTCAACATTATGTATCTCTTATTTTACATTTCCGGCTCTATTTATAAACATAATATTCTACCAATTAAATATCTTAATATTCATGTTATAAAATTATGTTCAAATAAGAGTGTTTATATATTCTGTTCCAATCCTCATGATACAGAACATCTGCTGCACATTTTAAGTTTGTTTATATTTCTCCCACTCCAACATATTTTCACACTCATCGGGTGCCCCACCATCACTTCAAAAACAACAACAACAACAACAAGTTTGTGACCCATTTCCTAAATTTCTTGGCGCATCTCACTAAATGTCCCCCCCACCAATTCTTCATTACCATAATTTTATCCTACTTTCATCTTTCCATGAAATAATATAACCACATGAAATAGACTTTAACCCTTTAGCATTTAAACTGGCCATATCTGGCTAAAATATTCTATTTGTTTTATGTTCAAACCAGCCAGATTTGGCCTCTCACACTTACCACTCAATCAATCAATCACAACTGGATTCTTTCAGTTTCTGTCTACCAAATCCACTAATAAGGCTTTGATCGGCCTGGGATTATAGTAGAAGACACTTGCCCAATGTACCATGCAGTGGGATTGAACCCAGAATCATGTGGTTGAGAAGCAAACTTCTTACCACACAATCCTATTGATCAAAATTGACAATTATGAAACTTCTATGATCAACAACATTGACAATACTAACAGACACGCTGTCAAGAAATTAATTTTTTTTTTCGTCAATTAATAGTCATGCAAATTCATATTTTAGGTTTCAAAATTTTTAATATGTATTAAGCATAATGCAGTTGTATTCAGAAAAATGTTCAAATATAAATTGTTTGTCCTTCTTAGAAAAGTAAACTTTAACTGTTTGTTTATATGTAGTGAACGAGGAAGTACCAAGTGAGCATAGTCAGTATATATACTTATACATCCAGTTTCCGATATGGGAAAATGAGGTTTCCTACTCAATCAACAGTCAATTATTGAATATTGTGCCTGTCATTATGCATTTCATCTAAAGCATCTCAATTACCAGCTTTCTGTTCTTTGTTGGAAATAAAATATTTATTCTACTATTGGCTCTCAACCTTTGAACTCTATCTTGACCCCAGTCCAGAACTCAAAAGTTAGATGCATATGATTAGGTAACATCAAACAATGAAATCTGTCTGTCACACTTGCATGATATAGATTAATATTGATTTTGTTTCATGTAAGTTGCATTTTGAAGTATAGCTTTAAAGAAAAATCTGCCTAGATAGTAGTAGACGTATTCACTTTGTGTATACATTCATCAAATGATGTGAGAAAAGTAGAGAAAATTGAATTTGAAAATGTTAGAGGTTTCGTGAATATCAAAAGCAAAAATTTTGACTGGTTAGTAATTAATGCAATTGATAATTTATTCTGATAATCTTGGGTTCATTAGAACTGATAATTAGAACATTCTGTTATCATCAAATTCAAATGCTGAAATTTTGTCTGGCCCTCACTCATCAAATTGGAATTCAGTCATATTTATACATGACAACATTGAGAATTCTGGTAATTTAATTTAGAAACATGGCCAAGAATCTTGATAATTCCACATTAAAAGAAAAAAAAAAAATGGATATGAAGCATCATTAAATGGCAATCTTTAACTGAAAATTCTGTGAAATCTAATTTAACAAAACTGATAATTATGAAATTTCCATGATCAACAAAATAAGAGATGCTAAGAAGCTTAGTCAAGAAATTTAAAGTTTTTTTAAAGTTAATGGTCATGTAAACTTGTAATTCTGGAAAGTTCATCATTTTGAGAACTTAGTTATAAAAATCAAAATTTAGGTAACCCTTAGATATCTTAACAAAAAAATCTCACGGCTTCACATATGTTAAATTATAAAAAATGTTCTAATTTTACAATCATCAAACTAAAATATTAAAACTTTTGAACAGTCAACAAAACGATATTTGTCAATCCCACAGTTATAAGAATTGCAAAAGCCGAGGAAAGAATTTCTTCAAATTGAAAATGCCAATTATTCTGCCATCATCAGTTTTTAAAATACGAGAATAACACAAAATGCTGAGAGTAGACAACTGAACTAAATCCATTACATTTAGTCATATTCTAGTTTCTGAATTCAAGTCCTGCTGTAGTTACACTACAGATATTTAATTTTTCTTGAAAGTATTGGTCTTGTACTTAACAAATCAATATTTAAAATTCTGACATTTTAAAAGTTGTAAAACTTGATAATTCTGACATATCTTCAGGTTATACTAGCAAATATTGTGGCACTTAATATTGACAATTCTGAAATCAGAAGTTACTAAAATTTTAATACCATTTAGTATTTTATGTGTTTTAGATGCATGAAATACATGTATTTAAGACAAACTTGTAAAACTCTTATTACATCTATAGAGTATTTTGGAATGGTGATGCTAGTTTGGGCTTTCAGCTAGTAAGTTTCAGCTGTTAGAGCAGTGGTTCTCAACCAGTGTCCATATGACCCTTGTGGGGTGCACATAAGATTTTGCTGTTAAAGTTTGTGTGCAATAAATTGCTTATACTTCAGTAATACACAAAATATTTTAACAATTTTGCTTTATACAATGGTTGGTTGGTTGGTTGGTTGGTTGGCACTCCGTCGCTTACGATGTCGAGGGTTCCAGTTGATCCGATCAACGGAACAGCCTGCTCGTGAAATTAACGTGCAATTGGTTGAGCACACCACAAACATGTGTACCCTTAACGTAGTTCTTGGGGATATTCAGCGTGACACAGTGTGACAAGGCTGACCCTTTGAATTACAGGCACAACAGAAACAGGAAGTAAGAGTGAGAGAAAGTTGTGGTGAAAGAGTACAGCAGGGTTCACCACCATCCCCTGCCAGAGCCTTGTGGAGCTTTAGTTGTTTTCACTCAATAAACACTCACAACGCCCAGTCTGGGAATCGAAACCGCGATCCTATGACCGCGAGTCCGCTGCCCTAACCACTGGGCCTTTGCGCCTCCACTATATACAATACCTAATTATATTTAACAACAAAAATATAATACGAATTTTCTTAATATCGAATGGCTATAGGGGTCTGGCTGAATAAAACAGGGATCAAAAGGGGTCCTTAGACAAAAAATGTTTGAGAATCTCTGTTAGAGGATTTTAATGGCAAATTTGGAGAAGTATTAGCAATACAAAGGAAATAAAATGGCTTTGACTAACAATTGAAACGAGGCTGCAAACACTGCTCACCTTGAGAATAAAAAATAATGCAAAGGTACCAAAAGAAGTATATACCATGTAGCAGAAGTTGACTCTTTCTATTTATTCTTTTGCAGTATAAACTTAAGTGAAGGTGTGTGGCTTGGTGGTTAGAGTATTTGGATCACAATCATAAGGCCATAAGTTTGATTCTCAGCGGTGTATTGTGTCCTTGAGTAAGACACTTTATTTCATGGTGCTTCAGTCCACTCAGCTGGCAAAAATGGCCAGCCTTGTCACACTCTGTGTCACACTGAATCTTTCGGAGAAATATGTAAACAGGGGTACACGTGTCTGGGGAGTGCTCAGCCACTTGCACGTTAATCTCACAAGCAAGCTGTTTCATTGATCATATCAGCTGGGACCTTCATTGTTGAAACCGATGGAGTACTTCCTCCTCTTCAAAAGTGCTGAATAATAGATAATTTATATGAACATCTGTTGAGCACTTAGGTTTAAAATATCTTGCTAAAACTAATTTACCCTACTGAGTATGTGTCTTATTACTGAGTATCTGTATAAGTGTGTATGTGTATATATGTTTTCATCTTTTACCTTTTATTTGTCTCAGTCATTGTACTGTGGCCATGCTGGGGCACTACCTTAAATTGAAGGGTTTGGCTGAACAAATAGACCTTAGCACTTATTTTTAAGCCTGGTACTTATTTTATTGGGGTCTCTTTTGCCAAACTGCTAAGTCATAAAGATACAAACAAACCAACACCAGTTGTCAACTGGTGGCAGAGGACAAACTTAACGCACACATACACACACAACAGGCTTCTTTTAGTTTCCATCTACCAACTCCACTCACAAAGCTTTGGTCAGCCTGGGTCTGTGGTAGAAGTCACTTGCTCAAGGTGCCATATGGTGTGACTGAACCCTAGACAACATTGTTGGGAACCAAGCTTCTTATCCACACAGCCTTGCCTATCAACTGTAGCAATAAGCATAATAGCAACAGTCTCACATAAAACATTAACAGCATTACTAGCAATAATAATAGGAAACTTCCAAACTTGTACACACACACACACACACACATGGGAGGCTGCCATACAGTTTCTATTTACTAAATTCACTCACAAGTCATTAGCTGGCCCAGGGCTATAGTAGAAGACACTTGCCCAAGGTACCACACAGTGGGACGACTGAGACAAAGACCATGTGGCTGCAAAGCAAGCCTCTTAACCACTGAGCTTTATTTTCTTACACTACCCCATCTGGTATGTGCAGCTTAAGATACTTTTATGGTTTAGTGCTGCTATGCTAAATTTTCATGGAAACTAATAAAGAAAGAACTTCATCAACATCATCACTGTCATCATCATCATCATCATCATTGCCATCACATTATCATCATCATCATCGTTGTCGTCGTCATCATTGCCATCAAATTATCATCATCACTATCATTTAATGTCTATCTTCCATACTGGCATAGGTTGGGCTGTTTAACATGATCTGATGAGCTGGGGGACTGTATGAAGCTCATATAATGAAATTATAGTGGACCTTATCTTATTATACTGTCATATTTCTGTTCTCAGACAACACTATGTCTGGTTTATATTCTAATCCCAGCAAAGCTATTTTTTTGAAAATATGTTTAAAATATATTTCTAAGAAAAATCATGTCCCTTCTAAACACTCAGCACTTCACCATTGTGTCCACTTGATATTTGCTGTCCCTTGTAAGCTCATAGTATCCCCAAAGGGGCACTACCAATGAAATTCAGAAAAACTGATTTAAAAGCTAGCAGATGATCTGTAAATGTGCAATACTTCATCAGTAATATAGCTAGAGATCTTTCAATATTGGTTTCAAATTTTGGCACAAGGCCAGCAATTTTGGAGGCAGCAAGTGGATTACATTGACTCCAGTGTTTGTTACTTATTTTATCAACCCCAAAAGGATGAAAGGCAAAGTTGACCTCGGCAGAATTTGAACTCAGAACATGCTGCTAAGTATTTTGCCTGGCATGCTTACAATTCTGCCAGCTTGCTACCTTGAAACTTTTCAATATTAAAAAAAGATGTTTACAATAAAGTTATTTTTCACTTTGGATAACAAACCTTGAGCTTTAGGTGCAAATTTACATCCATCCATCTTTGATGCCCACAATTCTGGTAAGGTTTGTTGGGGGTGGAGTTCTCAGTCACCTCCTCGCATAGGGTCCTATGAAAAGCAGCCATCTCCTGTTAGGTTTCCAATTGTGACTATGGATATTGTCCAACCACCTTTCTCTTGGTCTATCCTTAAGCTTCCTACCAGTTGGTTCAGCTTGAAGAATCTGCATTGTAATCCTTTCCTGCAGCATTTAACCACTGGAAACAAGTCTCCCTTTTGCACATGCAGTATCATAGAGGCCCTAAGCACTTACAAGATTTTGGTGTCCCTAGATACATGTAATTCAAAATATAAACAATAATAAACCATAAAATAAATTATTTTTCAGAATGAAACAAAACTAACAGTCAGAAAGAAATGTTTATTTTTGTATACTTCCACTTTATTTATAATTGTAAAGTTTTCTACTTATTTTAATGGCAAAGTCTTTGATCAGATACTCACTATGATGTCATGAATACTCCTATATTGTATTTCGAATATTATTTTAGCAAATTTAAAGTGATTTCTTTTGTGCTGTAAATCATTTACCATTTCTCTGGTACTCTCACCCTTCCCTTGATGTCTTAAGCACGTGTTTATTTTGCCTTATGGTTAATCCAGCACTGTGCAGTACATTGAGACATGAAAAGTTGCAGCAGAGACAGTAAAATATCCAAGGCTAAATCATGGGTGGATTTTAGGATTATGCGGGACTCTGACATTAGATCAGTCTAATAAAGTATTCTGGCAGACCATCCATTGACTTTGCAAAGAGAAGTCCACTTTTATACTTTCCATTAAGAACTTCTCCAGGGTTCTTCTCCATATGGAGAAGAACATCTTTGTGGAGTGGTGAGAATGCTTTGCTGATTTCCTAAATTCAGACATAGTAACATCTTCTGGTAGACACACGATGCATCTAGGGGAAAAGACTAACTTCACAGGGGTGCAAATTTAGTTTTAGAAATAACATATCCTTGGTAAGTGAAGTCAGTTTGTCTTTTTAACTAGTTAACCATTTTGTAACCACATTCCTGTTAAAATACATTGCCTTTGTTTCAATCAATTTTTAAAATAATGAAGAAATTAGTATAATTTTTGTGATTTTTAAGCTAGCATAAATTAACATAAAATTTTGATAGAAGGTTTTAATTGAGATCCCAAGTTGGTATCACAGACCCAGGGTCAGTCTCAAGCAGACTAGTATAAAAAGAGTTAAACCATTTTTCAAAGTTGGTAGATATTAATTGAATTTTATGAAACAGTTTCTTTTCATACATTTGTTATTTAATAATTTATATTTTTTGTATGTGTGTATCTCCATTCTAAATTACTCTATTTTTAGGTTCACATCGTTTTTGTTGTATATATTTTATTCTCATCAGATGTCGATAATAACAGCTGTTGCTCTGATTTTCAAAGGCAAATAATGAAATATGTTCAGATACTAATAAAAGCATAAAAATCACCATCATCATCATTATCATCATCCTCATCATCACAATCACCACCACCACCACCATTTAAACCTGCTATATCAGGCCCAAATATTCAATTTGTTTTATGTTCAAATTGACTAGATTCAATCTCTTACAACTACCCTACAATTACATTATAAATCTGAAAGCTATGAGATTATGCAAGATTAATACTAAACAATGTAAATACATAAGCATTACAATTGACAGAATAATCTGATTGCTAAACAGTTAAATATATTACTCTTCCTATGAAAAATTAAGCAAAAATTCATCTCTGTTAATAATGATTTCAAATTTTGGCACAAAGCCAGCAATTTCAATTAATTGCATTGACATGAATGTTAAACTGATACTTATTTTATTGACTCTAAAAGATGAAAAGCAAGGGTGACCTCAGCAGAATTTGAACTCAGAATGGTAAGAGGGATGAAATGCCATTAAGCATTTTGTCAGGCATACTAATGATTCTGCCATCTCACCACCCTGATCTTTGTTACTAATGACATGTATAATTGAAATGTTACAAATTTGGAGTAAGCCTTCCACTTCTTGTCTTGAGTTGTATTTGAGTGTGTTTCTAACATTGGAAGATGTTTCTTAAATTGGATTCATGTTGAAAATAGCAAATAATTAATACAAAACTTAACCAGGTGTTTCTAAAGTTGTGTGTTAGAATTAAGTTGTATAGAAATATATTAATAATGAAATTTCTAGAGATCTTGCAGAAATCATAATGTTTTGTGCTTATAGATCTAAAAATGATAAAGGAAGCAGACATTTGTAACCAATATTTTCCCCAGTATTTAATGAAAGCCCTGTTTCATTTCCCTGTTTAATGGTATCTTTTTGTTTTTCTATCAAGTTAACCTTTTCTACAGGTAAAATGGTTTTTCTTCAAAAGAAATCAAAAAGACAGTAATTAACAAAAAGTTTGTGCACACCTATTAAAATAAGTGCTCCAGCATGGCCTTAGCAGTAATGAACTATAGAATTATTGATATCATTGATATTCCAATCTTCCACATTGCTATAGTTTAGTGTTACAACTTACCTACTGATTGCTGCTTTGATAGAGAAAAGTCAATTATTCTATGTACCACACAAGACATGAAATAAGTAAATAATTTGATGTAAGAGCTATTGTCATAATGATAACTCTTTAAAATTTAGATCTTGTCTCGTAAGAAGTAATACACGCTCTTGTCAATAACTAAGTAGGTGACTTCATTTAATGAGCTACAAGAAATAATTTTCATTCGTAATCAAATTTAATTATGTCATAGCATAGCTTTTGTTATGGTATAAGGATAATTGCCTTTAATACTTGAAAAATGAGTAAGAAATAAGAAAGTCAAAATTTTTATAATATATTCTTGACATCTGAGAAAATAAAAGTGAGCATGTTGGGGATTTGATTTTAATAGTTTAACATCCTGGATTAAAGGGTTGTTTTTATTACAGATGCACCTTGTCTATGGAGTCTCTATGGTGAGGAAAGTCCTGTTGGTATACTTGTTCTGAGCCATTTTTCCTGAATTGATGAAGAGATATTCATGAGGTGCTAAGTTTGTAGGTATACACAATTAGAAATTGCCTTAAATGTAAGGAATAAAGCAGAACAGGTTCTTATGGACAGATAAGTGCTGGGTTGTTAAAAAAATTTGTTCATTATTTTTTTTTTTTCTACTTGACACTAAAAAAACAAAACACTACAATGATAATTTTCTGATAATTTAGATAACATTAGAAAGGATCAAAATAAATGGAAGAAAAAAACATGAATTTATATGAGAACAGATTATAATATTTTACCACTATTCTAATAATAGTTATCTAGATGATACCAAGATAATGCTCCCATCACATTTGGCAAGAAGTTGAATGGTTAAGCAGAATATCTCTATCATGTGAGGAATATTTCAGTTTGAAAAACACGAAGAAAGTTTATTGAACTTGGTTACATGAGTAAGTAAACTGAAAACAGAAAATAACATTATCTAGCAACAAATGATAAATAACAAAGAAATGTTGTGACAAAAGGAAAAAAATGGTAAAATAGATGATGGCAAACATCATTGCAATTAAATATCAACTGCTGTTTAGTAGAGATGATGAAAATTACAGACTCAAAGGTTTTAATATAGACAAATATAGCATCCAGAAATATGTTTGATGTTGTCTGCTGAATGCACACGATCTTGTACTTAAGTGAACTGCATCAGTCTTGTAATGCCAGGATGGCCTGAGAGACTTGTGGAGTTCTAAGAGATTAACTTTGCACAGTAGCATTCCAAAATGAATATGATAGATCATTATTTGCAACATTAAGGAATCTAGGATTATGAAAGATTTTGTAACAATCATCATTGTGATATTTTCTGATTTTAGTCTCCCATTTGTCTTTAAATTCAAATAGATTCCTGAAGAATCACCAGAGTAAATCATTTGCTTAAAAGAAAATGGCACCGCTTTTTGACAGCCTCAACTATGGTATAAGCTGTTTCTTTCTCAGCAGAATTTAGTGACCAAAAAAAAAAGAAAGCTGCAGGCCTACCATTTTGATTAAGATGGCAGCCTCTCAGAGGTTTGTTTTGATGATAAATGTCATTTCTTCATCTACTTTAGCTTTGACAGGATTTTAAGTTACTGATTGAAGTTACAGCTTCTTCTAAGAGTGGAAACAGAGTTCTTATTCATTCCGAGAATTGAGGAACTCATTGAGAATAATAGACAAAGTGACCCACCCCTCATATAAGATAGTATTAGTAGGCTTGGGTGTTTCTTTAAATGAATTAAATGTTAGAGGATCAGGGCACAATTTGTTATGACTATAGGTGCAGGTGTGGTTCTGTGGTAAGAAGTTTGCTTCCTAACCACATGGTTCCAGGTTCAGTCCCACTGCGTTGCACTCTGGGCAAGTCTTCAACTATAGCAGTGGGCTGACAAAAGCCTTGTGAGTGAATTTGGTAGACAGAAACTGAAAGGCAGCGAGATGGCAGAAACGTTAGCACGCCAGGCGAAATGCTTAGCGGTATTTCGTCTGCCGTTACGCTTTGAGTTCAAATTCCACCGAGGTCGACTTTGCCTTTCATCCTTTCGGGGTCGATAAATTAAGTACCAGTTATGCACTGGGGTCGATGTAATCGATTTAATCCCTTTGTCTGTCCTCGTTTGTCCCCTCTATGTTTAGCCCCTTGTGGGCAATAAAAAAATAAGAAACTGAAAGAAGCAAGTTATGTGTGTGTGTGTGTGTTTTTTTGTTTATTTAATGATTGTTTTTCATGCTGGCATGGGTTGGATGGTTTGACAGCAGCTGGCAAACGAGTGAGCTGCATCAGGCTCCATTGTCTGCTTTGGAGTGGTTTCTATGGTTGGGTGCTCTTCCTAATGCCCACCACTCTATAGAGTGTACTGAGTGCTTTTCATGTGGTACCAGCACTGGTGTTTTTTTTTACATGGCACCAACACCAGTGAAGTTGCCAAGTAACTTGCAAGACAAAGACCTCTGGGCTAGGAGGGGAGTGGAACTGAAGGAAGTGGCTTTTTGTCAAGTGAGAAGTTGAGTATAAGAGAGGGATAGAGATAGGTGTCTTACTATAGAGGAGATACTTGGCTACCCCAGTAGAAAGAAGGAGAGATAGAGTTAGAGAGAAAGATAGAGAGATAGAGTGAGAGAAAGAGAAAAATTGATGATGTTGGAGATGCATTGAGATCTATCCAAGGGGAATAATGAGGGGAATATAAGTGATTCAGATGGGATAGAGGTGGATGTTCCATAAGAGTGTGAGGAGAGATGTTTAGAGGTGGGGAAGAAGTAACTGTATCAAGAGATGGTGAGAGAAATTGGAGTGACTGTGTGGTGAGGTATGGTAGATATATGTGAGGGCATGAAGAGACAAGTGAGGGAGAGTGGAGTGACCTGGAGTGACTGGGGATGATGGGCAGTGGAATGAGATAGATGTTGGGAAGATGGGTTGCGGGGGAGTTTTGACAGAGAACAGAATGTGTGTGTGAGTGTGTGCATGTGTGTGTTATTTCTTTACTACCCACAAGGGGCTACACACAGAGGGGACAAACAAGGAAAGACGAAAGGATTAAGTCGATTATATCAACCCCAGTGCATAACTGGTACTTATTTAATCGACCCCGAAAGGATGAAAGGCAAAGTCGACCTTGGCGGAATTTGAACTCAGAATGTAGCGGCAGATGAAATACTGCTAAGCATTTCGCCCGGCGTGCTAACGTTTCTGCCAGCTGCCGCCATATGTGTGTGTGATGGCGTGTGTGGCTGTAAAGGACATGCCTGTAGGTATGGATGGCCATGATTTTATTTACTTTGATTTATCTCCTCAAGCACAGCAAATTGCCAAAAGTTTTGGTCCCTTATCATCTCCTCTGTAAGTCTCAAAATCTGAAGATCGTTTCTCACCACTTCACCTCATGTTTTCATAACAAATCATTTGTGCAGGTCATTCAGCAAAAGCTGAATGCTCATATGTTGTCTTCAACAGGAGAGTCCATCATTTATATATATATATATATATATATATATATATATATATATATATATATATATATATATATACATATATATATATATATTTATATATGTGTATATTTATATGTATATATATACGTGTGTGTCTGTATGTATGAAAGAACCTGTCACTGTTCTTTTGCCTTGACTTCATGTGATAGTTGTAAATAAATGTCACCCTCATGCAAGTGGTATACTTCATTTCTAATCTTCGAAGGGCATCTGTTTATAGAAAAATCTGCCTCAACAAATTCCATCTGCAAATTCCATGCAAACATGGAAAAGTGAATGTTAAGTGAGAATGAATTCGATCATCTAGAAAACAGAATTTTGAATTTCCTGAAAATTTACACTTATCATTATTCTGTGTCATATTGGATTTCTTTGACTTTTAAGAATTTAGATTTTTGTTTTGTTTATCTTTGATGGCGTCATCTAAATAGACATATATACTCTCCAGTTTGTTTTTATCTTTCATCTTTTACATGTTTAAGTCATTAAACTGTGGTCATGCTGGGGCACTGTCCTGAAGAATTTTAGTTGAATGAATCAACCCCAGTAGTTATTTTTTTAAAGCCTGATACTTTATCCTATTGGTCTCTTCTGCCAAACAGGGATGTAAACACACCAACACCAATTATCAGGCAGTGGTGACAGACAAACAGTTACGAAGACACACACACACACACACACATACACACATATATATATATATGATGAGCTTCTTTCCATTTCCATCTACCAAATCCACTCACAGAGCTTTGGTTGGCCTGAGACTATAGTAGAGGACACTTTCCCAAGATGTCATGCAATGGAACCAAACTTAGAACCATGTGGTTGGGAAGCAAACTTCTTACTACACAGCCGCACCTGCACGATTGAAAACACACAGTTCCATTTGTAAGACTAACAATAACCTTGAAACTGAAATACTTGAACATCTGCCTATGTAAGCCGATAGTACTAAATAGCTTGCAAGAAGATATTTGGCTAACTGAACTCTCTAAACATGTGGATTTATTAATAGTTTTGATGTAGTCAATTACTAACCTTCTTTTGAGTTATCATTAATAACATGCATTTTTGATTGCTGGAATGGATCATTTCTTGGCATGATAATATCTTCTTTGAGCATTGTCTTAACTACTGAAGTAATTAACTCAGTATCTAATGATTTAAATTTACAGGATTTTGCAATTAGTTTTCAAATCTGCTGATGGATTTAGTAAAAAATATGAGTGAGGCAGATTTTAGTGAAACCAAACAGTGAAAGAGAGCAAACCTCCAAGATTAACAGGGAGCCTTTCAATTCTATTTTAACAGATGAATGCTTGCTTGGATGTGTTATAACTGTTTTTACTAATGAATAGCTAGATGTATAATTGTATATATGTATGCATGTATGTATGAATGTACATAATTATGTGCATGTGTATAAAATAATTACAGGATTATGTTTAATTAGTATAATGGAATATTATATATATGATAGTTGATGACAGGAAAGGCAACTAACCATAGAAAATCTGCTTCAACAAATTTCATCTGACCCATGCAAACATGAAAAAGTGGATGTTAAATGAGGATGATGATGGTGATGATTATATTATGTGTGTGTGAGATGTAAATGGTGCCTGTGCTGCTGGTATGTAAATAGCACCCATTACATTCTTGGAGTGGTTGGTGTTAGGAAGGGCATCCAGCCGTAGAAACCATGCCAAATCAGAGTAGAGTCTCATAGAGCCTTCCAGCTTCCCAGCTCTGGCCAAACCATCCAAGGGACGTTAAATGATGATGATAATGATGATATATATGATACTAAGAGATAACCACTTGGAGGTGGTTCATAATTTGGGTAAAGAGATTATACAGTTTGAAGTGAAGTCTCTGGCAACAAGTCCCTCCTTTTAAGATTGTATGTTACTGTTAGTATCGATCTATCTATATCTATCTATTTATCTGTCTGTCTGTCTGTCTGTTTGTTTGTATGTATGTATGTATATAAAATATACACATTGATGTACACATATACAAATACATATATGTGTATGTTAAGTCTCTTGCATGTCTTAGTGCAAATGAATCAAAACATTTAATGTGCAACTGCAGAGGTGAATGGGGAAGTGGAGATAAAGAAATAAGTGAATGTGACAGAGAAAGTGAGAGAAACTGTGTGCATTACATCTTCCATGGGATAAAATTAGGGACTGATAAAAGGAACTAATGAAGGAGAAAGTAAGAGAAAGAAACTATGTGGCAATTCAAAAGATTACACTCCACACACACACTCATATATGCTCATATACAAAACTATGTTAACAGGTTACTCTCCATACAAACACATATACAAATCTATGTCAACAGGTAAGTGCACAGGCACTGGTCTGTATATATCTGTTAAGAGATAATCATTATCATGCATTATACATAAACACACAATTAAGGAGTCCTATAATCCCTTAATGAATTGTTGGATCATCACTGATGAAGGCCAAGGGAGACTTTTCTATATATGGGCTGTTTTGTTTGGTGTTGCATAGTTTTTCTATCATTTTCTATCTCTTTATTACTAACTAATGAAGAAACTAAGAGGCAAAGAAAAGGGAAGAAAATGAGAGAAAATAACAGTGTGGGAGAATATACAAAAGAGAAAAGAGAGAGAGGTAAAGCAAAACATGAGTTAGTACCTTTTCCCCTTATCACATATAAACATAAGTTCTGTAAATATATTTTGTTTGGGTTTGTAGTTACATCTTCATTTAAAAAAAAACTGTAACCGCATTTCAAATTTTCAGCAAGTCAAACAGAATGATTTCATAACTGAACACATTACTTTATTATGTTTGCATAAAACTGATCTTTGTGGTTGTTAATGTTGCATACTTTCAATGAAACTAGAAACTTGCTGTCATAATTGTTTTTTTCTTTTTCTCTATTTCATTATTGGAAATATGAAATGTTATAGTTTCATTATTCACTGACAATTTCAAAAGGTTTTATTACAAAAACTAAATAGGTGTAAATATGTTGTTGAATAAATGAGATCCATTCTTTTTAAGTAACTCTCACCACATAAATTAATGTAACTCACTGGAGACGAAGAACTGATGTTTTAGTAGTCATGTGAAAAGGAGATCTATATTTCTTTAAAAAAAAAAACAACAAAAAAACATTGCTTTACCAATGTATGTTGACAGAGATATATGTGACAAGTAGGAATTCTATTCTATGAATTATTTTTAACTTCAACAAGTCAAATGATAATTCAAAGTCTTGCAAATTAGTCATAAAATTCATCAGCAATATAATGAATAAAAACATTAAAAAATTATAACTATAATTTAAATAATCAAATAAGAGGGACATTAAAATTAGCAACTATATTTTCAGTAATGAAACCCCATAAATGGAAAACAATTTGAGACTGCAAAAAGATAATTGTACCCAGAAACCAATTCATTATCATATAATTTATCACATTTGTTTTGTTTATATTTGATAAAAATTCATTTTCAGTACACTCCATTCACAGTGGAATTTTTTGGTCAAAGGCAGATATAATTTAAAACAAAAGATACTTCACAGTAAATATTCATTCATATTATATTGTTATATTGTATACCAAATGTGCATGTATTTGTGTGTGTATGTGTGTATGTATGTGTGTATACATATACATATATGTGTGTGTGTGTGCATGTATGTATGTATGTATGTGAAAGGGTCAGTCAAGTGACTGTGGTAAGATACAATTTCTTGGTTTCAAACGAAAACACAGCTTGTATAGAGAACACAGAGATGACAGATGACGTGATAATTGATCAATAAGTTTATTAATCAATGTGTCAAATACAGTTCACCCAATATCAAGATCAGACAGAAAATTCTAAAATGATAGGTACTATACAAATCCAATTCAAAAGCAACAAAGGTTGCTAAAAATGTGATCATCAAATCTGTAAATAAATGGAATGAAAAAGGTTGTTTAGTTCTACAAGTGTTTCAAAAGCACATTTTATGTATGTTATGTAACATTATGAATCTCCCATAAATGTAGTGTGTTTGCTCATCCGGTAAATGCAGCCTTTCTACTTGGAGAAAATACACTGGACAGTTGCAGGACATTTGTAATGTTATGTAACATACATCCAATGTGCTTTTGAAAGTGTTGTAGAACTCAATGACCTCTTCCATTCAATTTATTTACATATATACCATAACAGGTAAATTATGATACACCAATATATGATTGTAGCAAAAATCATATATATATCTGGGAATTTATAAATGTTTTATATCACCAACTGGTATAAAGTAATTTTTATTCATAGTTGTTTTTTGCTTTTCCTTTTAATAGATAGCACAGTTCATAGTTACACTTTAAAACAAGAAATCTATTATTAATTAACTTTAAAACACTTAGTGCAATTTTATTTTTAAAATCCATTCTAACTCTTATTCTGAGTTTTATTCTTGAGGTTTATTCTGTTCTTCAAAAGGTTCATTATATTACCTAAAAATTCTTGTGGAAACAGGAGTGGCTGTGTGGTAAGAAGCTTGCTTATGAACCACATGGTTCCGGGTTCAGTCCCACTGTGTGGCACCTTGGGCAAGTGTCTTCTACTATAGCCTTGGGTCGACCAAAGCCTTGTGAGTGGATTTGGTAGACGGAAACTGAAAGAAGCCCGTCGTATATATGTATACAGACATATATATATATATA
>NC_068981.1:79039180-79042495 GCF_001194135.2 Octopus bimaculoides | reverse complement strand
TATATATATATATATATATATATATATATCCTTTCCAATTACATTCACAGGTGCAGTGAAATATATTTTTTTCTGTGTAGAACTCAAATTTAATCATCCAAAAATATAATTTTATGAATCAAAAAAATTCACTTTGTAACCACATAATTTGGAGTTCATTGTAATTGTAGTGCATCTCAGTAGCATTTCATCTGTCTTTGCACTCTGAGTCTAAATTCTTGTTGAAGATGACAGGAGCTGGGAAGCCAGAGGACATTACCAAGCTTCACTGTCTATTTTAGCATGTTTTTCAGATGGATGCCCTTTTTAATGCCAACCACTTTTCAGAATGGACTGGGTGCTTTTCACGAAAACCCAGCACTGGTGAGGTCTGCTGTGGCATGGTTTTTATGGCTGAATGCCCTTCCAAACATCAACCACTTTGCAGAGTGGACTGAATGATTTTTTATGGCACCAACACTAGTGAGGTCACCAAGTAACTTGCAAGGCAAAGATCCTTTGACAAGGGGGTGGGATATTGAAGGAGGTGACTTTGTGCCAGGTGATGTGCGATTAGAGTATGATAGAGGAATAGAAACAGGTGCCCTGCTATTGAGGAGATACATGGTTAACCCAGTCAGAGGAAGAGTATGAACAAGAGAGAGTGAGCAAAAGAGAGAGAGAGAATGAGAAAGAGAACAAGACAAAAGTGAGAGGGA
Source organism: Octopus bimaculoides (assembly GCF_001194135.2). Taxonomy (NCBI): domain Eukaryota; kingdom Metazoa; phylum Mollusca; class Cephalopoda; order Octopoda; family Octopodidae; genus Octopus; species Octopus bimaculoides. Next base: position 79,041,797 of record NC_068981.1, on the reverse strand, counting down.
GAAAAAGTGAGAGAGAGAGAGTAAGAGAGATTGTGGAAATGTGCCAGAGCATACTCTTGAGGTATGAGGATGTGAATATAATTGGGATGGCAGAAGATTGCCAAGGTGTGTGAGTAGGGTTCAGTGAATGCAAAAGGAGATGGGAAGATGCAGTGACTGGTAAAATCTGTGTATATAGGGGGGATGACAGGATAGTAGTGATACAGACAGTAGAGCAGAGAAGACAGAATTAGGCTGAAAGAGTGGGGAGGAAGAGATATGCTTAGTACATGAAGAAGAGGAGATGTGAGGAAGAGAAGGAGAGATGTAGATTCGCTTCTTGGGGTAGGGTGTGTGAAAGATTTAATGTTACATGTGGGTGGAACACACAGTGCTTCCAGAACTCAGCTTCACTGAGGTGAGTGGGTCTTCTCAAGAAACTCATATTGTCAGACATCTTGGTCCATTGTCATCTTGAGATTTCCCTTCACTACTTCATCCCATATCTTCCTGAGTCTCTCTCTCTCCCACAAGTGCAATCCACTTTAAGCGATTGGCACTGCTTTATACAACTGTCTTCATCACATGTCCTAACCAGCATAGTCTTCTCTCTTGCATGCTGCATCTGATTCCTCTTATACCCAATTTTTCTCTCTGCACATTTGCATTTTGTCATCCATGCACACTGATGTATATCCATCAGAGTATACTAGCTTCATTCCTCTCTAGTATACGCATGTCTTCTGCATTCAGGGCCTATGTCTCAGTACCATAAAGTATAGCTCTTCATACACAAGCATCATGCAATCTGTTTTTCACACTGAGAGAAAGCTCTTTTGTTGCCAACAGAGGTAGTAGTCCTCTGAACGTCTTCCATCCTATTCTTAGTCTAACAGCGATACTTTCAGAACATCCTCCATCACAGCTAATTTGGTCACCTAAGTAAAAGAAACTATCTACAACATTGAGGGAAGTTCCCGAGCATTTGAGAGAGCCCAATCCCCGTGTGTCCTTTGTGCTTATTCTTCCTCACATCTGCCTTGTACAAAGATGACTTTCTCTGTTAACTATCTGTGAATCCACTACATCTCTTATTGTCCATAGCTTGCACTGGGTGCAACAAATAGAATTTCTTCCAACACCTTTCCTACATACTGAGTGGAACATTTACCTGATGGAAAGATAGTCTTATCTGCTTTCTTGCTAACAACTTTGGTCTTTGCTAGCTTAACTTTAAGGCCCTTTGATTCCAGGTTTTACTTCCATACCTGAAATTTCTTCTCCGTTTCTACTACAGATTCTGCTATAAGAGTGAGGTCATTAGCATATAGTAGTTCCTATAGGCAGCCAGTTTTAAATTCCTTTGTTGTGGCCTGGAGGACTATGATGAATAGATGTGGACTGAGAACTGAGCCCTGGTGAACCCCTACTTGTACACTAAATTCATTACTGTACTCATGGCTGATTCGCTCCCTACCAACAGCACTGTTATACATGGCTTGTACAGCTCTAATGAGCCACTCTTCTACTCTTAACTTCCTTAGAGACTACCAGATAACAGAACAAAGATCTCTGTGAAAAACTTTCTCCAGGTCAGCAAAAGCCAAGTACAATGATTTACTTTTGGCCAGATACTTCTCCTGCAGCTGTCTCACGGGGAAAATGGAATCTGTAGTTTTCTTTCTTGGCACAGAAATTGACAGAAAGAAAGTGAGTGACAGAAAGAGTGAGGCAGAAGGAGAAAAAGAGACAGAAGGAGAGACAGGAAGAGAGAGAGAGCGAGACGTAAAGAGAGTGAGAAAGAAAGAAAGAGTGGCAAAGAGTGACAGGAAGAGAGAGCAATAGACAACAAAAGGAGAGAGACATAAAGAGAGAGAGGGAAAGAGAGAGAAAGAAAGAAAGACAGACAAGGAGAGATAGGAGAAGGAAAGATAGAAAGGAGAGAGAAAATGAGAGAAAGAAAAGGAGAAAGGAAGAAAGAGAGAGAAAGGCGGATGAGATACTGAAAGAGAAAGAGAGAGAGAGAGAGAGAGAGAGCGAGAGAGAGAGAGAGCGAGAGAGAGAGAGAGAGAGAGAGAGAGAGAGAGAGAGAGAAAGAGGGACAGAGAGAAACAGAAAGAGAGGATACACACAGTATTAAATAACTGAAACATGAAAATATATAGGTGTGTGTGTTCTATTATTCTTGCTTGGGTATTTTGACAGAGAAATGTAATGTTTGATGTGTGTGTGTGTGTGTGTGTGTGTGTGTTCTTTTAGTGAGGGAAAGAGAGAGAGAAAGAAAGAAAGACAGAAAGAAAGCAGGAGGAGAGAATTAAAGAGGGAGGGAAAGGGAGACAGGGAAAGGGAGACAGGAAGAGAGAGAGAAAGAAATAGAGAGAGAAAGAAAGTGAGGGAAATAGACAGAGAAGAAAGAAAATCATGGTGAGATAGTGTTTGGTTTCAGTTTCACTTTGCGGAACAAAGGGACAGAATCTCTTTGGAGTAGCATGGCAGAGAGACAGACAAAGAATATAGAGGGGGAAAGAGAATAGAGGAGACATAGAAAGAAAATCACAGAGAGAGATGATGTCCGGCTTTAGTTTCACTTTGTGGGACAAACAGACAAACAAACAGAATGTCTTTTATGTGCCCGCAG
>NC_068981.1:79030619-79036633 GCF_001194135.2 Octopus bimaculoides | reverse complement strand
TATATATATATATATATATATATATATATTGATGATGATGATGATGATGATGATGATGATGATGATGATGATGATGATGATGGTAGTGGTGGTGATGGTGCTGGTGGTCGTGACAGTGGCAGTGATGATGACAATGACAACGATGATGATGATGACAATGTGATCGGTGACAACTTACCAAATTTTCTAGTTTTTGTTTTAATATGTACTTTCACTGCAATTATTATGACTCACCAGGAATTTCCACTAATAGTAAGTATGACTTTTTCATTTGGAATAAGGTATCTAGATACAGGGTGTTCGGGCTAAATATGGGGATTTTATGTCTCCTTTTTTTCAAGAACAACTTGATGTATTGGCAAACAATCAACAACGTTTGAAAGCATAAAAATTGAAGTTGAAGTTGAGAAAAACTTAACCCTTTAGTGTTTAAACCAGCCATATCTGGCCCAAATATTCTACATGTTTTATATTCAAACTGGCGATATCTAGCCTCTCACACCTAACCTACATTGATATTCTGAAAATAAACAATCACATCATTGAAACCTCAAAGCTATAAGATAATGCATGATTAATTCAAAACAATTTGAGTGAAAAAGTATTACATTTAACAGAGTAATCTGAACACTAAAGGGTTAACTGACATCAAGGACTGGAACTCATCAGAATATTGGGAAAGAGTTACCAATATCATGATGATTTGCACCAGATATCAAATGCCAACATCATGACTGCTGCTCAGTGTTCTGTGAACTTTGTAAAGGTTGTAAGACATGTCTCATGTATCATGAAAGCCAAGTTTTCCTGAGCTGTGATACTCTAGGTGTGTCTCAGGTGAGGGTGATGTCATATCACCCCACATCTTTGAACAAGGTCTTAGGCTCAAGTCAGACGTCTATATGAAGCAGCTAGAAACTGTGGTCAAACCCTGGCTGGAGTGTGTTGCTACCAGAAGGCCATATGTCCATATGTATGGCAGCAGGATTTGGCTCCTTGCCAAACCTCCAGAAAGAGTTAGAAGTAGTTTTTGAAGAATTTCAATGACCTCACCTGTCCCTGTTTCTATTTTCCTAATTTCTACAATTATAACTCCATGGATTACTATGTGTGGAATATGGTTGAAAAAGACACCAACTGCTCTGTTTGCAATACCAAGGCTGAGCTGGTGACCAAGAGCAAGGAGGTGTTTGAAAATCTTCCCATTGACACAACGAGGAACAAATGTGCTAGGTTCCAGAGCTGTCTTGAGGCTATGGTGGAGTCTGAGGGCAGCTACTTTAAATATCCCAGCCATAATTTAGTTAATATTAAAATAAATTTTTAGATACCTTTTTTTTAATGGGTGTTTTCTTTCCCTTTTATGCAAACTGTCAAATTTAGCCTGACTACTCTGTATATGCACTTGATTACTGAAATGTGCAGGTGTTCTTCATCAAGAGATAGCTTGGATTTTAGTCCCTTGTGTATGTATGTATGTATGTATGTATGTTTGTATGTATGTATGTATGTATGTGTTTATGTATGTATGTATGTGTTTATGTATGTATGCAAGTATGTATGTATGAATGTATGTATGTATGTGTGTGTGTGTATGCAAGTATGTATGTATGTAAGTACATGTGTATGTATGTGTGCATGCATGTATGTGTGTATGCATGTATGTGTGTATGCATGCATGCATGCATGTATGTATGTGTGGATGCATGTATGTATGTATGAATGTATGTACGTATGCAAGTTTGTATGTATGTATGCATGTATGTGTGTATGTGTGTATGCATGTATGCAAGTATCATATATGTATGTATGAATGTATGTATGCAAGTATGTATGTATGCATGTATATGTATGTGTGTATGTATGTGTGTATGCATGTATGCAAGTAGTATGTATGCATGTGTATGTATGTGTGTATGCATGTATGTATGTATGTATGACTGAATGTTCCCTTTCTCTTTTTAATTTAGAATAAATTCTGACTTGCCACCTGCTTGGTAGCAAGGCTTTAAAAGAAAGCGTCTTGTTTCATTCATGATCCTATAAATCTTATAAAGGTCTTGCAGGTTTTTACAGTCTTTCCTACCATAATCATTTATAATGCATGAGTTAAACATTTACATTTTCTCCTAAAGAACCTGATTTCAACGATACTTTTCTCCAGAAAGGTTGGTATGTATCCTATTGTTTCAATAATAATAGGTATGAAGCTGAATGTATATCTTAAGTACTAGATTTGCAAACTCCTAATCAATGGTCCATAGATGTCCTCTTTCTTGTGTATTTTTCTAACCACATTGTTGTCCAGAGGGCAGCTGGTTTCCACAACAGAGGATATCTTTTCCTTGTGGTGCCACACAACAATATCTGGTTGGTTGTACTTTAATGTGGTGGCTGTTTTAATTTCTAAGTTCCATCAATATTTGTTTGACCCATCGGTCTCAATATAGTCAATATATTTTTATGTATATGTGTGTGTTTGTGTGTATGCAAGTATGTGTAGTGGCCCAAAATTATGGCCGCCATTAAGGAAGTACAATCTACGTATGCGCAAGAGACTTGCCTTCCTGGAAGCCCCTCGAGTGCACATGCATAGTAACACCAGTACTTAAAGCACTTTGCGTGCTTTCTAACCTCTTTTAGCGCAATGCCTTCAATGTAACAACAACTTGCTCTTCTCAGATGCCTCAATGAAGCTCTTAATATCCAGATGCCGATTACACGTTAACCAGCAGCTGCTAAGCTGAATGACACAGGATTTGTAAAACCAAGCATCACCAAAATAAAACTTATTTTTATTATGTTGTTAATTGTTCTACTGTTTCTTCATATATAATTTTGTTGAAAGGTGATAGAGAGAGACTAATGTCTCTATTGTTACTATCAACCTTTTACATATGCATATGTACCTGTAAGTGTGAGACTTGGTACGTGCTATCTACGCACCCATTTTTCCATGCTAGTATGGGTTAGGTGAATATATTAAAATATTGGATACCCTTCCAGTTACTAACAGAATCCAAAGAAACTAAAGGTGGTCAGTGTTGGCAAAAATTATATAGTAAAGTTGTCAAGTTTCAGTAAACTTCTATACATATAAATCCATCAAAACTCATGACATTCATGAAGGGGCTGTTGATGTTAACCCAGAAAACCTTCTTACTCAACTGATTGTTATGTTGTTGTTGTTGCTGTTGCCATCATTGTTGTCATCGTTGTCATTGCTGTAGAACCAAAGGTCACACTCTTAATATGATCAAAGCATTGAATCTGTAATTACTACATCTCTTTTCTGCAGTTTGACCCATTACTACAATAACCAATATATCTTCCTGGTTTCCTTTTATTAAACAAAAGTGGTGGACTGTGATTAAGGGAGATTTAATTGCTATTTCTTGCAAAATGAGTAAGTACCTTTTGCCTTTTAGCTTTCACTTGTTTCAGTCATTAGACTGCGGCCATGCTGGAGCACCACCTTGAAAAAATTTTAGTCAATTGTATTGACTCCTCAGAACTTATTATTTTTTAAGCCTGGTACTTATTCTATTGATCACTTTTGCTGAACTGCTAAGTTATGGGGATGTAAACCCACCAACACCGGTGGTGGTTGAGGTACAAATGCACACACACACACAGATAGATAGATAGATAGATAGATAGATAGATGTATATGACGAACTTCTTCCAGTTTCCATCAACTAAATCCACTCACAAGGCTTTGGTCAGTCCAAGGTTATATAGTAAAAGATACTTGCCCAAGGTGTCATGTAGTGGAACTAAACCTGGAACCATGTGGTTGGAAAGCAGGCCACTTACCACACAGTCATGCTTGCACATGAAGATTCATTGATAGTTCTCTCACAGGTAAAATCTTGAGTCTTATCCATAACCTTAGAGTATGTTTGACTTTTCTTAGACATTATAATGGATAAGAGGAAATCTTCTAATTGTCTTCTATAATTTTCTTTTTCTCACTTCAGTATTTTGGAACTGCTTTATTTCCTGTACCATACATTTCTATATAACTCCCCATAATCTCTTCCATAAAACTCAGATATTGATGCTTAAGTGAAAAAAAAGAAAAGAAAGAAAAATCAACATTTTAATTATTGCATTAATAATACTGCACTTCTACTTTTTACAGAGGTGATTCACACCTATTTGTGGTAACCATTTACAGACAAGTGACTTGAGCTAATGATAGTTAAAATGTTAATGATGGATATACAAACCATCGACATTTTGGCCAATATTTCAACAATCTAATGACATTAAGTGTAGATTGTGCAATGCAAAACCTAAAAATAGGCTTAACTGTAAACATTTCAGTGAAATAATTTTGTGTTTTATGTTTCAATACTATAAAAGGACTGATACACAAATGTCACATCTTAAGCCAATAGTTATGTAGATGATAACAATATAACATATTTAAAGGTCAAATCTTATTATTGAAGGTATTCATTAGAAATTCTATCTTAGTGTTTACAAATAATATTTTCTTGCATCAGTTAGTTCACATATTTCATACCTGTCATTTGCAAAGCTTTCTCCATATTTCAATTAGAAAATCCTCTGATTTAACTCTTTTGATAGTAAGCCACCTGGTTCTTTGATACAAGTTTCCTATTTTGAATTGATTTAAATTAAAACCTTCCATCAATGAAGGTTTTATGTCAGTTTATGTTCCAAAAAGTTAATTTACTAAATTCTTTATTTTCAAAATTTATTGAAACGATGACAGTATGTTTCAATAGAAATATGGTAACAAAAGAGTTAACATATGTTATTTCCTAGAATATAATACAATGAGTCATTCAACTATATTATGAGCATGTTATTGATATCATCGTCATTGTTGTCATCATCATCACTGTCAACATTTTTACCATTATTATCATCATCATCATCATCATCATCATCAACACTATCATCTTTATCATCATCATCACCATCATCATTATCCCATAAACCAGCCTACCCCATTTTTAATATATACTGCTCTACATCTTAGAGTGTGCTTCTTTTTTCGGATTTATGTTTTCTACAAACGATATATACATACATGTATAATGTATGTATGTATGTATGTATGTATGTATGTATGTATGTATGTATGTATGTATATTTGTATGTATGTATGTATGTATGTATGTATGTATGTATGTATACACACACATATATTTATTAACTCTATCAACACAACATACTTTAATGTATGCTCTTCATTGAAGTGTGAAAAGCTGTGGTTTTCATTCGGGAAGAATCCCTCGTTTAGACATATGTTAAAAGAAAGCAAAATATACTTCAGAGCTAGGTGAAACAAAATCATTCAAGAAGTGACCACAAAAGTGATAGATATGTATTTCACTATCGTTGCAGCATATCAATGTCATATACACATTGTCACTTCTGAAACAAAATAAAATTAGCTCATCTGAATTATATACGGATAGTATCACCTAGCTCTGAAATATATTGTGTTTTTTGTTTTTTAACACTGCACATCTGCACAGGGGATTTTCTCATATGAAAACTGCAACCTCTGGTGTTTTAAGTAGATACACATTAAGACATTACTATAGAGCTGCTTCCATTACATAATTTGAATGTGTATGTGTGTGTGTGTGTGTGTGTGTGAAGGCACATGGCATAGTGATTAAGGTATTGCACACACGATTACTAGATCATGGGTTTGATTCCCAACCTGAGCATGCATTAATTTCATGGTGTTCCAGTTCACTTAGTTGTAAATAGATAACCCTGTGATAGAATAGCCTTCTGATCAGGGAGAACACTGCCTGATTACCTAGGCAGTGGGATGGCATTCTAATTATTTATAATATAGGATAAAATCTTTATAAGAATTTATCAAGTAGTCAGCGTGAAAAAACCTCATAATGAAAAAAACTCATCGTTTTTCCCATAAATATATATAATTTATATAAGGGCATTAACTATATAGTAATGCCTCGGGAAAAAAACGATGAGTTTTTTTCATTATGAGGTTTTTT
>NC_068981.1:79026016-79030197 GCF_001194135.2 Octopus bimaculoides | reverse complement strand
GGAGATAAATTTTGAAAGCTGCATTTCCTTGCTTTCGGTAAATATGTTGCTTATTTTTTGGTAGTTTTTGACTTATTTAGTCCCTCTAAGCGTGAGGCATTACTATATAGTTAATGCCCTTATATAAATTATATATATATATATATATATATATATATGATGGGCTTCTTTCAGTTACCCTCTACCAAATCCACTCACAAGGCTTTGGTCAGCCTGGGGCAATAGTAGAAGACACTTGCCTAAGGTGCCATGCAGTGGGACTGAACCCAGAATCATGCGGTTGGGAAGCAAGCTTCTTACCACAGAGCCATGCCTGGAGCTATAATAGAAGATACTTGCCAAATGCAAAACTATTTGGTTGAACCATACAGCAATGTTTGCACCTATATTCATTATAATATTTAATATGCATGTATTTTGATATTTGTAAGAAAGAGCAATGAGAAGCTATAATGATCTTGTCTTCTCCAGGGTCAATAATAACATACATGAAATGGAAATATTTTCAGCCAAGGAATAAAAACTGGGTCAATGATTTGGTTTGATAATAATTTTATTCTTATTCTGTAATACTCTTTAGTGTTTAGAAATAAATAGAATAAAGTCAGGGAATTTTACAATTAAACAATGGAACCTCTAAGTAGTTACTCAACCTGCTTGAAATAGCAATCAAATTTCCCTTAAATTACGCCCGATCATATTGAAGAAAACATCTATCACTGCACTGGATATGTATTATTAGATGTCTTAGAAAATGACAAAAAGAAAAAGAGATGGAATGGTTATAGCTAGAACACTTTGGGTCATAGGTTACTTCACTCTTGGAGCTGACTTGGGGATAAACAATAACTTGCTAGCAAAGATAATACATCATGAGAACATTAACATTAACTGTGTGATGTATATGTGTGTATAAATGTGTGTATAAATACTTGTTTTCTTTTAGACTTTTGGCATGAAGAAATAGAGAAGTTTAAATGAACTTCACATTATATAAATAATTCATGCAAAGGAGGAAGCAGAGAAATCTCAATTAGAAAGGGGAGGTAAGCATTGAGGAGGAGGGTGGTTTTTTTATTTTTGCTTATCAAGGATATCGAAAACAGGAACCAGTTATAGTTATAGTGAGTTTAGTAAGAAAGAGAAGTAACTGAAGCTGGTTTATTCAAATGAATTTGGTTTATCAGTTGTAAAAGTGCTTATTTTGCAGATTATATTATATATGAATGACAAGAGCAAGAATTACAGAAAGAGTACAGTGTTGGACAACTTGCCTAGCAGCAATCAGTTATGTCCTTTTATGCTTCCAATTTAAGTCCAGCTGAGGTTGATCTTACAATTTCCCTGAAATTGTTGGCATTGTGCCAAAATTTGAAACCAATATATCAATATATTGTGTGATGTTGACCAACTGAAATATTAATATGAGATATTAATCATGCAATCAGATATCACCCAAGATATTTCCACTTAAATAAGAGCACTTTAGTGGTGGAGCTTTCAGGCAGGTTGGTTTTTAAAGGGTTATTCTTCTTCTAATTTTGTAATGACATATAAAGAATATAGGGTCAATTATAGTCCAATGTATATCAAAGTAACAGTTGATAGGATGTATGACAGATGCCAGGTCACCAAGATTGTAGAGGGTGTGTTGGTTATTTTCAAAGTCCATGAAATAAATGACAGAAGAAAATAATAGTTGAAATGACCTTTATTTTACTGTTACAATATAAAAACAACTCCTTCAAGTTGTTGTTGTATAATGATTAGTAGAAGTGCTGTTGTCCATTTTGTAAGTAATTGTGTTCATCTGTAGGTGACTGCTGAGAGATTAAAGAAAAAAGAGAGAAAGAGTAAGAGAATTTACCTCTCTGGGCTGGCAAGTAGAGAGAGTAAAAGTTGTATGATTTCTCATTGACATTTTATAAAGTGAAGTTTTAGAGAGATGTTCCTTCAGCAAATACTAAATGAAAGAGGGATATGCTCCTTTAGCAAGGTACCAGGTGAAAGACAAAGAATTGTGTTTGGATTCTGTATTTATAACATTTTCTTAGCTAAATTAGGTCAGGCTAAACAAAGGACACTTTTTTCTGTTATCTGGACTGAACTGAATTCAACCTAAGGATTTCCATGAAAACAATAAGATTTACATAAGTAGGACTGTTAAATTTCTTAGTGAAAATGCTGAGAACGATGGGAAGGAGTTTACAGCAAAATCTAGACTAAGGTGTCAATTCCTGGTAAAGAATCAAGGAAACAATTCTCTTCACACATATATATGTGTGTGTGTGCGCACGTGCGTGTGTGTGTGTGTGTAAGAGCATCATATCAACCTACAGATGGTGAGTAGCTTATAGCAACAGTTGGAAGTTTGCTTACACCAACACATGGAGCATTGATTACACCTATGTTTGGACTGCTGCTGCTACATAATGCTAGGGAATTTGAATGGGTTAATGGAACCTACATAACTGGACATTTCCCAGATTATTTTCCTTCTGAAGAGGAGCTTTGGGCCTGAAATATAAAGGTTTTATAAAACTTTCCACATTGTCAGAAGTTTTTTATTTTCTCACTTTTCACTTTCTTCAAGATATATATATATATATATATATATATATATATATATATATATATATATATATATCTTTGTGTGTGTGTTAAGAGTAGGGAAGGCTGGTTTATGGATTACCCGAGGTTTCACGTCCATAAAGGGTTTAGCTTTATGGTGTATTGTCAGACCCCCAAAACCTGTTAGTCTAAGACCTCTTCAAAATATGGAGGGAGACCTCTCCATATTTTGAACAGGTCTTAGGCCAACAGGTTTGATGATACGCCAAAAAGCTTAACCCTTTATGTACGGAAAACCTAGGTTAATCCCATAAACCGGCCTTCCCCACTCTTAACATATACTGCTCTACATCTTAGAGTGTGCTTCTTCTCCAGATTAATGTTTTCTACAAATGATCCTTTTTGTTCCCTCGCCAGAGTTTTTCACAGAGACCACATGATTTTTGTTAAATAGCTGACCCGTAGGCTATACTTCTACATATTTATGGAAACCACGGGTCTCTCATAAATATGGAATGATTTGACCATGGCTACTCCACCAAAAGCATCCCCATGCCATCCAATGAAATTCCAGCAAGCAATGAGGGTTTCCTTTTTTTCAGTGTGGATGACTGAAAGGCATAATAACATGTTGTGAAAAACACAACACTCAACAAAATACTGGAGAGGGCTACTGGACGCAGTTTTTCCCCTCAAAAAAAAAAAACTACAAAAAAATTTTCATTGTGTCTAATATGTGCAGTAAGCACATTTTATATATACTAGCAATGTAGGTGCTGACCTGCGCCCTCGGTCGCAGCCGGTGGCAGTTAATTTTCATCTGTTTGGTTTTGTATTGCATATAGCCATTTGTATTATTTTATAATTTTCACATTAGCATTTTGCTAAACCACCCATAAATTCATATGGTAAATATATATACTGACAGTTGGGATTTCACTTAGCCGTCCGGCGACAGAGTAGCCACTACTGCATTTGTAATTTTCAAACGAAACTATAGTAGAGTGATCATGCTTGCTGTGGGGTGATTGTCTCTCCTGTCAGTATATATAAAATGTGCTTACTGTGGCTGTGAGAGCTTTTTGGCTCTTATTTCTAGCTATATATGTGTGTGTGTGTGTGTGTGTGTGTGTCTGTGTTGGTCCCCCACCACCACTATTGCATGACAACTGATATTGGTGTGTTGACATCCCTATAACTTTGCAGTTTGGCAGGATGGATTGATAGAATGGGTGCAAGGCTTATAAAAAATAAGTCCTGGAGTTGAGTTCTTTGACTAAAAATCCCTTTAAGGTGGTGCTCCAGCATGGCCACAGTCAAATGACTGAAACAAGTAAAAGAATAAAAGAATAGATTGAGCAGAGATTAAAAATAATCATGGTTTTGAAAAAGTTAGTTTGTATTACCACAGTAATCTATATAATAATAATAATAATAATAATAATAATAATAATAATAATAATGATAATAATAATAATAATATTCCAGGGAGACACGCTCTCTCCACTCCTGTTCTGCCTGGCACTCACACCTTTAACAGAATTGCTAAATAGAACTGGATGCGGTTACAAATGCTATGGAAAAACAGTCAGCCACCTTCTATATATGGA
>NC_068981.1:79014840-79024771 GCF_001194135.2 Octopus bimaculoides | reverse complement strand
GTTTCTCTAAAAGAAATGGAAAAACTTTCAAAATACAAAGACCTGGAAATAGAGATAACTCGAATGTGGAATCTAAAAACAGAAACAATTCCTATCATAGTAGGTGCCTTAGGTATAATAAAAAAATATTCAGACAAATACATAACAAAAATAGCAGGACTTACAAATATATATAACATACAGAAAATTGCACTACTGGGCACTGCACACATTCTACGCAAAACACTTTCAATACAGTAAACATAAGAGCACCACAGCAAACCACAGCACATACCCAAGGCGCACAGAGCTGCGCTCGGTAGTGAAGTGAAAGCACGTTATAAAAATAAAACTACTGAATAATAATAATAAGAGAGAGAGAGAAAGAGAGGGGGACCAGCAAGTAACCTAATTTCAATGAGGCTGTATTGGCTCACGACCTTAAGAATTATCCTGTTGAAATGTGTATGATCAAATGTAGCGATAATATTTAAAAAAAGCGCTGGTAGTTGCTATACTAATTAGCAAGCTTTGAGTGAAAGCAGGAATAAGAGATATAAGATACAGTGTACTTGTATCTAAAAAAAAAATCAAGCGATGTGATGCAAGACTATTCTAATCAGAGGGACCTTCAGCAGTGAAGGGGCATCCAGTAAACTGGCAAATATGACATATTTTTATTAGGTTTAGCCTTAAAAAGTGTGAAAAAGTATATATTGCCATAAAAAATGCCATAAAAAATTGCGGACAATATTTACAATTCCGCGAGCAATTATTAGTTCTACGAATAACTGGGACTGCAGATGCCAAATCATGAATAAGCAAGAGTACAGTGTATATATATGTGTGTGTGTGTGTGTGTGTGTGTGTATATATATATATATATATATATATATATATATATACAGGGTGCGGTGAATAAATTGTTGTCTAAATTATGTCATCATCATCATCATCATCATCATCATTGTTTAATGTCCGCTTTCCATGCTAGCATGGGTTGGACGATTTGACTGGGGACTGGCGAACCAGATGGCTACACCAGGCTCCAATCTGATTTGGCAGAGTTTCTACAGCTGGATGCCCTTCCTAACGCCAACCACTCCGATAGTGTAGTGGGTGCTTTCACATGCCACGCTCAAAATAGTGTATTTTATGTGCCACCTGCACAGGAGCCAGTCCAGCGGCATTGGCAATGACCTTGCTCAAGATTACAGTGAGGGATGCTTGTATCAGGTTACTAAGTCGTCTTGAGGCCATAGTGGAAGCTGAATGCAGCTACTTTAAGAAAACTTTTTCTCCCAGCCATACTCTATTTGACATTTTTTGATTTTTTTAAAGATACTTCATTTTTAGATGAGGTATTGTGTTTTCTTTCCCTATTATGCAAACTGTCAGAGTTAACCTGAACACCCTGTAGAATCAATCATAGTTTATGATAAAGGATCACAAAATGTTCTTAAAATATAGAATTACATGTAAAGGCAGTGAGCAGGCAGAATCATTATCACATGGGCAAAATGCTTTGTGGCATTTTGTCCATCTTTATGTGCTGAGTTCAAATTCTGCTGAGGTCAACTTTGCTTTTCATCCTTTCAGGGTTGATAAAATAAGTACCAGTTGAGCACTGGGGTCAATATAATCAACTTACCACTTCACCCAAAATTGCTAGCCTTGTACCAAAATTTGAAATCAACATATAATCACATATAGTTCATGTATATAGAACCAATTATAGTTCATGTAACAAAAGTTTCCCTCCGTAGGTGCTAAGGTTTCCAGACTGAAGAGGAGAGACTAAAGACAAGGGCAATGATGTCTACGAAAAATAAGGACGTCATATTTTCCTTATTTTGAACCTTTGAACTCACTTTTCTTTACAGACCATACATATCTATCTCCTCTTTTGTTAATTGAGTTGGTGAGGTTTTGCCATGTGCTGTTCCTTTGCAAATACAAACCTTCTAAAAAAAAAAAATAAAAAAAAAAAAAAAAAAAAAAAAAAAGCATCAACATTACTGCAGCTATTTTATATTTATCATTGATGCTGCTTTCTTGATTTATGAACAAAGTTAATTCACTCCTACTTACCAATTTGGGGAATTCTTTTCCCTAAGTGACAGCAGAAAACATCATCCGAATAAAGTATTGATTTCATCTGTAAAAATAAAAACATGACACTGATATCTACTGTTTCAACTGACCTACATTGCAATAACTTGGTTCTTTATAAAATAAAACTGCCTTTTTATTCATTTATGTATTATTTATTCACTTATTCGTTTATTTATGTATTTATTTGCTTATTTATCTATTTTTAACTGCCAGAGATTGAACTCATTCTACACTATGTTCTCTATCAATTAACCTGTTATAACTAATTTAAATTCTGGGTTAGTATTCATTGAACTAAAGATTTAGGTACATATTTTACCAACACTGAAAGAATAAAAGACAAAGTTGACCTTGTAGAAATTTGAACTCAGAACATGAAAATGGACAAAATACCACTAAGCATTTTGCCTGGTGTGCTATCGATTCTGCCAGCTTGCTGCCTTCTTCTTCTTCTTCTTCTTCTTGTTGTTGTTGTTGTTGTTGTTGTTGTTGTTGTTGTTGTTGTTGTTGTTGTTGTTGTTGTTGTTGTTGTTGTTGTTGTTGTTGTTGTTGTTGTTGTTGTTGTTGCTGTTGCTGCTGCTGCTGCTGCTGCTGCTGCTGCTGCTGCTGCTGCTGTTGTTGTTGTTGTTGTTAATAATAATAATAATCCTTTCTACTATAGGCACAAGGCCTGAAATTTGAGGGGAGTGGGGCTAGTCTATTACATTGACCCCAGTGTTTCACTGGTTCTTAATTTATCGACCCCGAAAGGATGAAAAGCAAAGTCGACCCTGGTGGAATTTGAACTCAGAATGTAAAGATGGAGGAAATGATGCTAAGCATTTTGCCTAGCATGCTAAAGATTCTGCCAGTTCACCACCATAATAATAATAATAATAATAATCTCTGAGACCCTCTTCGGTCATGACTGATCATGGGATTGCACCTAGAAAGTTACCCTCCGAGGTACAAGTCCAGGCAAGGTTGTTTATAGAAGACTAGCAGTCGCCCATGCATACCGGCCTTCCCTCTCCATGCCACTAGTGTTATCCAAGGCAAAGGCAAAGGCCGATACAGCTTCACACCAGTGACATTGCAACTTATTTCTACAGCTGAGTGAACTGGACCAACGTGAAATAAGGTGTCTTGCTCAAGAACACAACACGCAGCCCGGTTTGGGATTTGAACTTACAACCTCACGGTCGTAAGCTTCACATATCATAATAATAATAATAATAATAATAATAATAATAATAATAATAATAATAATCCTTTCTACTATAGGCACAAGGCCTGGAATTTGTGGGAAGGGGAATAGTTGATCACATCGACCCCAGTATTTGACTGGTACTTAATTCATTTCCCCAAAAAGATGAAAGGCAAAGTCAATCTCGGCAGGATAATAATAATAATAATAATAATAATAATTTGATACATCATCAAAACTCATCCACCTTGGATATTCTGGAAGCATTATGTGAATATATTCACAACTGGACAATCTCCTGGACATTCTCACCATCCATCATCTCTCTAACTGCAGTATTCTTCTGCTGTAATTAAATACCCTGAATTCATCAGCTTTTCCCTCGAATCACTTACCTTTCTTTCTACTTGAAACTATTTCACTCGCTATCATTCTTGATACTGTCCTCTCCATTCACTTTTTACATTGATCCCTCTCAGCCATATCTCATCTCTTTCCCTCTCTCTCTCTCTCACACACACACACTCTCTCTCTCTCTCTCTCTCTCACACACACACACTCTCTCTCTCTCTCTCTCTCTACCTATCTATGTATCTCCTTCCCTTGTCCTTCTCCTGTCTACTATACCATTATTATTATTCTGCTGTTCTTCCCCAGCCCTGTTTCTGCACTGTCATTTCTTTCCTACTCTCTCCCACCTTCATAGCCTTCTGTAACTGCTTCAGCAAGTTGGTAGAGTACTCTCCATTGATGGCGTGGCCCTTTTGAAGACAGCCAATAAACACAATGCCTTCTCTGCAGATGAAACAATCTTGGCCATCTTTGGAGCAAGTGAGGAAGGGTGTTTAAACTGCATGGATTATCTCTTTGTCTCTGACTCAAAGTGATGAAGCCAACCCTTATTCTGACTTTGAAAACATTCAAAGAAACCAGCTGGATCTGCCTCTCAAACAATGTCAGATTTTTCTGTGATGTGCACTTTTAATCAGATATCAGAAGACAAGGCACCCACTAAACAGAAACATTCATTATGCCAAGCTTGTTGTGCAGAATATTCTGAACTCTCTCATGGGATATACTAATAGCATTAGCTGTTTGATTTATAGTCAAACGCCTGTCATCCACCAGCATGTGGTGAACTTGATCCATGTTTTTCTTGGTTGGGGTAGTTGCAGGACATCCAGCTCTTGGGTTATCTTTAAAACTTACCCTTACCCTCCTAAATTTAGCTGCCCAGTTTTGCACAATTGATAAAGGTGGAGCATCACCCCTAATGTAGCAACTATATCAGCATGAATGTTGTTAAGTGCTAAACTCTTTTTCTGCAAGCACTTGATAACATCACAATGCCAAATTTTGTCTGTTTTCAAAAGAAGTTGATACTAGTTACTTTTGAAGTCTCCTTTGAGCAGTCAGATGTGAGTTTACCTGGAAAAAAACAATGCATTTATTAATATGAAGGGCTGGAATTAGTGCATGCGAGATTTCACAGCTCTAGCATCATTCCTTCATAGTTAGCCTATGAACTTTACAGTCTACCCTCATACAACAACAAAAACAACAAACCCAAACACTCATTCAGTAGCTTTCCCTCTTCCCACTTATATAATATGATATGTTACTTTTCTTGCATGTACCTACATAGTCATATACATGTGGACTAATTGCACAGAAGCAGCACAGTTTCTTGGCAGGTAAGAGCAGGTTCTGGGAGATAATCCAACAAGAAAGGATTGTGTAAATGATGGACTGGATATCATTTATGCAAGGAACATGATGCAGTACAGAATTGGTATGACAATTGTATCAGGAATATATACACAGATACCAGGGAGCAATAAGTTGGTTATGAATGATTGGATGTGCAATATTTACTTGAATGAAAGGCACAGCACATTTGAGCTGAGAGAACAGTTGTGCATTGAAATTTGCATACACAACAAAGTGTAAGCACCCTGAAAGAAAAGTTGGACATTAGAAGCATCAGATGTTGTGTGCAAGAGAGACGATTGCACTGGTATGGTCATGTGTTGTGTATGGATGAGGACAGCTGTGTGAAAATGTGTCACATCCTAGCAGTAGAGGGAACCTGTGGAAGACGTAAAACTAGGAAGACTTGGGATGAGGTGGTGAAGCACGACTTTCAAACGTTGGGCCACATGGAAGCGATGACAAGTGACCAAGACCTTTGGAGATATGCTGTGCTTGAGAAGACCCAGCAAGTCAAATGAGACCTTAACCATGGCCTGTGCCAGTGCAACATGACCAGCCCATTTAAGAGTACCCTTCAATCATTGGG
Source organism: Octopus bimaculoides (assembly GCF_001194135.2). Taxonomy (NCBI): domain Eukaryota; kingdom Metazoa; phylum Mollusca; class Cephalopoda; order Octopoda; family Octopodidae; genus Octopus; species Octopus bimaculoides. The sequence continues at coordinate 79,019,192 of NC_068981.1, read as the reverse complement.
CAATAGACTTTGCTTGCGAAGACCTGTTGAGTCAAGTGAAGTCATTGTCATGGCCGATGACAGTACCGCCTGATTGGCACCCGTGCTGGTGGCATATAAAAAGCACCATTCAAGCATGGTTGATGCCAGTGCCGGCTGACTGACTCCCATGCTAGTGGCATGTGAAAAGCACCATTCAAGTACTGCCTGACTGGCCCTCATACCAGTAGCACATAAAAAGCATCCTCTACACTCTCGAAGTGGTTGATGTTAGGAAGGGCATCCAGCTGTAGAAATTTTGTCAGATCAGATTGGTGCAGCCTTCTGACTTGCCAGCCCTCAGTCAAACTGTCCAACCCATGTCAGCATGGAAAGCAGACGTTAAACGACGACGATGATGATGATAATGTACAAACGTGGTTACATCTTATGTGATTGATGCTGAAACAGAAGAGAGTAAGAAATGCTGCACAATGCGGTAGCAGTAATGCTCCCCCCCCCCAAAAAAAAAGCTAACAGTCCTCACTGGCTGTGTCAGTTGACAAGTCAAACTGCTCATGAGCAAAAGTGGCAGAAAAAGAGGAAGATTCATTATCCCTCTAGGGTTTTTATGCCTCCCAATGACAGGGCAACAGAAGTAAGCACTGTCTTAACTTGTCTCCCGATGAAGCTGGAGCCAAAATCAGAAGGTTGGGGAGCAAACTTCTTAACCACACAGTTATGCCTATGAACAGAAAGGTCTGAGTTAACCGATAATAGGTGTTAATATTGTGCACAACTATGATAAACGGTGACAAAATTATATAAAATACTGTAATCATCATATATCTATATAAAATATATCTTTTAAATTATCATTTATCAATTCAGACAATAAATTTCAACAGCTGATGGCTGTAGTGGCTGTACCTGCTCACCTGTTTGCTTCAGAACTCATTGTAGATAGTCATGTCCTAAATGTGATGAACAAAGCAAATTGAATAGCAAAATAAGTTCAACATCACGACACACACCCACTTCCCCATATAACTACCATTCCTTTCTCACTTTCCATCACCTTCCCCTCTTCCCCACTAAATACACACAGAAATACCAACATAACTCAACCAACTTTCGCACTAAGCAGAAGGGTTAAATATCCCTCTGGTAAACGTCCATTAATGTTATATCGTATGAAGAAATGAATCCATGAAGATGATCTACTCAATACCCACGGGCACTATGGACTACACTGTAATCATCCCAGGAATACAGACTGTGATCTTAAGAGACGTTTGATTTGTGGAGACATGTGTAGTGATGCATTAAAATATTTATAAATTCCATCCAAGGATTATTATTATTGTTACTACAGAGGTTGGACAAAATAATGGAAGCACCTTAAAATTTCAAACAAATTTATACTAGCATGGGGTAGGACCACCTTTGGCAGTAATTATAGCTTGAATTCTACAAGGTATGGACTCATACAAAATTTGAATTGTTTCCAAAGGAATTTTTGTCCTGTCTTCAGCTAAAAGTCTCCAGTTCGTGTAGTGATGATGGTGGAGGATATCAATTCCTTATGTGTTTTTCTAAAATGCACCATAAATGTTCAATAATATTGAGATCTGATGACTGTGGTAGCCAGATAAGATGTTCAACTTTACTAGAATGTTCCTCATACCATTCAGTAACAACTTTAGCTGTGTGAATTGGTGCATTATTATCCTGAAAGATTGCGTTTCTCTCCGGAAACAGTTCCGCAACCATAGGATGAATTCGATCAGATAAAATGCTTAGATAGATTTGGCTATTAATGCCATGAAGGGAAACCACTGGGCCAGCAGATTTACAAGATATTGCCTCCCAGATCATTACTGATCCTCCTCCATGTTTAACAGGTGGAAGAAGGCAGTCTGGGTCAAATGCTTCTTTTGGCTGTCTCCACACGTATACTCAGCTGGTGGTCGGAAATAAGGTAAAGGATGACTCTTCTGAGAAAATAACATTCTTCCACTGCTCTAGGGACCAATTCTGTAGGTTTTTACTCCACTCTAAATGCTTTGCAATGTTTGTTTTCGAAAGCAGTGGTTTTCTGGAAACCTCCTGTGAAATCCGGCTTTATGAAGATCCTGGCGAACAGTTTTTTGTGAAAACTGGGTTCTTGAGGTGGTCATTAAGCTCTGCAGTACTTTTGGGAGCTGTACTTTTCTGATCCTTTCTAACAATTTGCGTAAGAGTCCAACAGTCCCCATCTGAAGGTTTTGGTTTTCTTCTGGAGTTTTGTTTCGACAAGTAGATTTTTCCCTCTTTCTCAAAGGCTGTCATTACTTTCAAGACAGTACTTCTTGATACACCAAACATTTCGGCTGTTTTCGTCATGCTAGCACCTGCCATACGAGCACCAAAAATTTGACCTCTTTGAAAGTCTGATAGATCTGTCATTTCTGAAAAAAAACAGCAATTTTAGCCAAACGTATTAAGCAACACTAATAATAAATCAAAAAACATAAAAATAAACAAGCTTTTGACGATTTTATAGATATTTCAAAATTATGATACTATGATGCTTGGTGTTTCCATTATTTTGTCCAACCCCTATATATAAAATATATATATCTTTGTTAAAGATGTAGTTTGAATGGAACTCAACTATAAATAATACCTTATAATCCAAGGTTTTTTTGTCTAATGTATTATAAACTATTATTTATACCTGAATGTACCTGAATTCACTTTGAGATATATGATTAGGAAAAACTTACATATTTCTTGATACTTCTACATTTGTGTTCTGAATTTAAAAAGAAAATATCTTATAAACTTATTGTGGTGAGAGAGATTATATGTGGGTGTTAGGTTGCATGAGAGTGTGGTAACTTGGAAGAGAGGCAGATGTAGAACATAGAGAGAGTGACAGATGTATGATGGTTGAGAAGGAGAAATAATTTGGTTGTACAGAAGAGTGATCAATGTAAATGATACATACGTACGTACATACATCATCATCATCATCAGCATCATCATTTAACGTCCATAGTCCATGCTGGCATGGGTTGGGTGGTTTGGCCAGGGCTGGCAAACTGGAAGGCTGCACCAGACTCCCGTCTGTTTTGGCATGATTTCTACAGCTGGGTGCCCTTCCTAACGCCAACCACTCCGAGAGTGTAATGGGTACTTTTACATTCCACTGGCATGACACCAGTATCTGCCATGAATGTGGTTTTACTTGGCTTGATGGATCTTTTTCTCAAGCACAGCATAATTCCAAATGGACTCAGTCATTTCCTCCTTGAGGCCCAACACTCGAAGCCTGGCATAATGCAAAATGGTCTCAGTCCTTGCCTCTGTAAGGCCCAATGCTTGAAAAATGTTTTTACGTGCCACATGGATGCCATTTGTGCGACACCAGTATCTGCCACAACTGATTTCACTTCGCTTGACAGGCCTTCTCAAGCACAGCATATCGCCAAAGGTCTTGGTCACTTGTCATTGCCTCTGTGAGGACCAAAATTTGGAGATCATGCTTCACCACCTCATCCCATGTCTTCCTGGGTCTACCTCTACCACAGGTTCCCTCCACAGTTAGAGATCAGCACTTCTTTTCTCACCTGTCCTTGTCCATACACATCATATGATACTAGTGCAGTCACCTCTCTTGCACACCACATCTGATGTGTCTTATGCTTAACTTTTCTCTCAAGATGCTTACACTCTGTTGAACATGCACACTGACATTGCACATCCAGTGAAGCATACTGGCTTCATTTCTTTCAAACCTACACATGTCCTCGGCTGTCACAGCCCATGTTTCACTGTCATGTAGCATAGCTGTTCACACACAGGCATCATACAATCTGCTTTTCACTCTGAGAGAGAGGCTCTTTGTTGCCAGCAGAGGCAGGAGCTCTCTAAATTTTGCACAGCCTAATTTTATTCTGACAGCTATGCTCTCAGAGCATCCACCTCCACTACTAACTTGATCACCTAGGTAACAAGCTATCTACGACCTCTAGCTTACTCTCATGACAGTTGATGGAGTCTATTTTCTGTATACTTTCGGTGTTTATTGTACCTGTGCATCTACCACACACAAAAGCTATTTTCCCTGTTAATCTTCCTCTGATACTGCTGCACCTTTTATATGTCCAAAACTTACACTGGGTGCATCTTACAGAGCTACTACCTACACCTTTTCTACAGACTGAGTAGGGCTATCTACCTGAAGGGACTTGTGATTTGTCTGCCTTCCTACTTACTAAGACTTTGGTTTTTGCTAGGTTAACTCTAAGGCTCTTTGATTCTAGACCTTGCTTATATATAAGTGTATTTCCATATCGGGAAATATACTTATACATATACATATATATATATATATATATATATATATA
>NC_068981.1:79005861-79014129 GCF_001194135.2 Octopus bimaculoides | reverse complement strand
TCTCTCTCCTCCCTCTCTCTCTCCTCCCTCTCTCTCTCTCTGACATGGACCACATTGATCAAATAAATTCTCCTTTCTTCTTTTAAATGGTAGATAGTGATTTGAAGGATCTTAGGCTATTATTTCTATTTCTTGAGCTTTGGCTACTATTTCTCAGCCTCATAGATGGTCCCCCATTGGCTGGTACAGATGTGTGTTTGGCTTTAGTGAAAAGCTTTATCTCCAAAAGCAATTAACCACTTCTTCCAACTAAAGCCATGTTATTTCTGCTATCCTGGGAAAAATGGATGTGTAGAAAAATAGTGATGTAATGGCTGTCTGTGCTAATCTTATTCTTCGCTCTTCTCAAAACATACCAGGTCACTGACCTCTGAAGCTTTCTTTCAGAAGAACTAATATAAATGGAAGAAAACAAAAATATAAAACGTGAAAAACAAAACAAATCAATAGAGAAGCTAACTTATAATCCATTTGAATAAGGAATGAAAGATAGTAATACATATAAGAAGCTTATCTAACAGTAAGAAAAGAAATATTGGATTTTATTACAGAGAATAGAGAAATACAGGTTGTAGACATCACATGGTTTAATCAAACTGTTTACTAAATCATTCTCATAGATTGTATCAGGAAAATATGACAAATCAACAACATAATGGAGTTTATAAATTGGACTGGAAGGCTGAAGTTGGGATCAGATAGAATCCTTGGTGAAGCTTATGTGTCAAATGCTTATGAGGTATTCCCAGAGAAAAATTTTATATATAGGCACAGGTGTGATAATAAGCTTGCTTCACAATCACATTCTTCTAGGTTCAGTCCCACTTCATGGCACCTTGGGCAAATGTCTTCTACTATAACCTTGAGCCAACCAAAGATCTGTGAATGGACTTGGGAGACAGAAACTGAAAGAAGCCTGTCTTGTATATTTGTGTGTGTGTGTGTGTGTGTGTGTGTGTGTGTGTGTGTGTGTGTGTGTGTGTGTGTGTGTGTGTGTGTGTGTGTGTGTGTGTGTGTGTGTGTGTGTGTGTGTATTTGTGTCTGTGTTGGTCCCCCACCATCACTTGACAACTGGTGTTGGTGTGTTTATGTCTCTGTAACCCAGCAGTTTGGCAAAAGATATCAATAGAATAAGTGCCAGGCTTAAAAAATAAGTACTGGGATTGATTCATTTGACTAAAAATTCTTAAACATGGTGCAGTGTAATGACTGAAACAAGTAAATGATAAAAAAGATATAAAAATAGGTAAAAACAAATTGGAGAAATAATAAAACATAAATAAGGATAACAGATAAAAAAATATCAGTAACAGACATTTGGTCCAAGAACATTCCAACTATGACAAAGCCATTTTTTTTTTTTTGTGAATCTTGGACTGTAAATCCAATGTGTTCAATCTTATTTCAGATAATAGGGTATGATTTGAGAGAGATTTGATTGCTATTTCTAGCAATCAGAATGAGCATGTAAAAGTTCTCTCATGCACATGAAAATATAACAGTCTTGTTGTCATCTAAAAATACAAATGTGATTTAGGCTCAAAGTTCTCAGTACAACAAATGTTTAACCTATTCTCCCAATATTGTTAAATTTTTGCCCCTCTCCCACTTTTTTAGTTTCAAACTTTGGCACAAGGCCAGCAATTTGGGGAAGTGAGTAAGTCAATTATATTGACCTCGGTGTGTAACAGGTACTTATTTTATTGACCCTAAAAGGGATGAAAGGCAAAGTTGACCTCAGAGGAATTTGAACCCAGAAAATAAAGACAGACAAAATGCCACTAAGCATTTTGCCCAGCATGCTAACAATTCTGCCAACTCATCACCTGCCTTTCTCCTGCTCTTTACTAACGAGAAGATAAAATAAAGTTTTCATCTACATAAACTGTTTTTCCTCACCATGATACTGAACAAGTTTAAAAAGTGTGAAACCATTTTAATTTTTGCCAACATAGCAATTTGTATACCCTTTTTCAACCCTTAAGGCCTCTATCCCATTATGAGAAATGCAGAGTTCTATATCTGTACAGTTGTAGTACAGCTGATAGGAGAGTCATTTGGAGACTTAGAGCTTGTGAGATTTTTGTAATGTAGAGGGGCATAGCTAGGTGGTAAAAGTCATCTAATGAACACATTAAAGGTACAGTACACTTTCTGAAGGTGCATGCCTCAGTATTTAGGGCATCAAGTTCACAATCATGAGGTAATGAGTTCAATTCCTGGACTGGACTGTGTCTTGTGTTCTTGAGCAAGACACCTTATTTCATGTTGCTCCAGTTCACTCAGCTGTAGAAATTAGCTGCAATGTCACTGATGTCAAGCTGCATCAGCCTTTGCCTTTCCCTTGGATAACATTGGTGGCATAACTTGGATAACATTGGTTGAGAGTGGAGGCTGATATGCATGGATGACTGCTAGTCTTCCATAAACAATTTTGCCCAGGCTTGTACCTTGGAGGGGAACTTTCTAGGAGCAATCCCATGGTCACTCATGACCGAAGGGAGTCTTTACCTTTCACCCTTTTTACACTTGTTGACAAGAGTAGCCTGTGGAGAAATGGCAAAGCCAACCAACTAACAGATTTAAAATACAGGTTGGACTGCTTAAATCCAGCACTCCATGGTCCGGTACCATCATCATCATCATTTAGTGCCTGTATTCCATGCTGGCATGGGTTAGAGAATTTGACTGGAACTGGTAAGCCGGAGGGTTGCACCAGACTCCAGTCTGTTTTGGCTTGGTTTTTACAGTTGGATGCCCTTTCTAGCACCAACCACTCTACAGAATGTACTGGGTATCTTTTAAATGTCACTGACATGGGTGCTTTTATGTGTCACCTGCATGTGTGCCTTTTATGTGTCACTTGCACAGGTGCCCCACACATGTCATTGGCATGTGTGCCTTTCATATGTCACCAGCACTGGCCAGTATGTTTTGAATTTTGGGTTTTAGACTTCATATTTCACAAAACGTTAAGAATCTTATTTGGAAGAATAATTAATCATATTTCCTGTTTAAATATTTTTCTTTCAAAGAACATTAATATATAAATAAGTGGAATGAGAAAGCAAGAATATGTTTATATAGGAGCATGCATTAGGCTCAGTTTCTCTTTTCTGACACTTTTCCATAGTCTGATAATAGCCAGGTCCCAAGGTTGCTAGATTTAAGAAGTTGAGGTGAGTGAGGTACTTGTACAGTAGGATGACATTGTTTAATGGGTTGTCATGATTAAGCTGAGGTCATATGGCCGAGCAGTGATCAATCTGCTTGAATAAAGTTTATCCCTTTGTTCAAAGATGAGAAAGAGTTACAAGTGTTTGGGGTATCTGTGTATCATTGAGAGAATTAAATGGTGCAGATAATTCAGAATGATAAATCATTGGGTCACTGCACCAGCAATCTACGTGGAAGAAATACAAGAGCCAGGAAGAAGTATGCATATTAATGTCAGAACATGAGGCTTCAGAGACATGCGAATTGAGATTAGATACCCTTGATGCAGGAGAATAAGAAATAGTTAAATAACGGTAGGTAATGAATGGAAGAAACAGCATACGAACTTACAGGAATAGACTTGCAGCCAGACTAACTGGAAATATTTGTTGCTGACATACAGGTGAAGGAGGTGGAGTGGTAAAAGGACTATGCAAGTGTAGATATCATCTTTTGGAATGAAATCAGAATATAGGGAGTGGTGCGGAAGGGAGTATGAGCTAGAGATAGAGGATGAGAAATTTGTGTTTTGCATATGAATAAGATCTGCTTTACATGAGATGGTAGTAAGATCAAGGTTGAACTGAAGGCCACAGATATTGGCACAGCAGAGAGAAAATTCTCCAGCTAATTGTTTCTTATTTCTTGAATATTTCATCAGAACTGTAAAGTAAAATGGATGATTAGTGAAGAAGAGGAAGAGGAAACAACCAAAGCTCATAGTATGTTGTTAAGCACTGTATTTAAATCCATGCAAAGGACAGCTGATAGTCAATGACCTTCTTGGAATCCTGCACTTATTGAGAAGGGAAATTAATAATAAAACAGAGAAGAAAATATACAGGACTATGTGTCAGGTGATAGGATTGTTGTTACTGTTTAAACCCAGGGCAACTTCACTGAGTAGACCTACAATCAAAGAATAGTTCAGCTGTATCCACCTCATCTTTTTATGATGGGTGGAGGTGATTTAAGGGAAATTTGGCTGTTATTTCTTGCAGGTTGAGTGATCATGTAGAGAATCCTTCATTAACTTAATGCCAGTTGATGAAGCACACAACCTTTTGAGATGTCATCTACATTTAAAACTCCTAACTCTCAAACAAAACTTCACTGGTAAATTTTTTCCACTTTTAAGTTTTGATGATTTGTGATTCTATGAGGTATCTCTAAAAAGGAATGACATTAAGATATTGTGCTATCTTCAAGTAAGAGTCAGAAGGCAGTGTTTAACCAGATAGCATGTTAGTACTAATTTGTGGTATAAGTTATCATAACACCAGTTTCTATAATAATGAAATTGTTGTATACAGTGCTCAGGTGCCCTACAAGAAAAAAAAAAAAAGCATTAGGTATACTGTCAGCAAATTTCAGGAAGCATGGAAATTTTGTAAGGATGTCTATGAGTGTTTGGCATATGGAATTCAAAAAGGTGCCCAAAGTTGTGGCTGGAAAAATGGTGAATAATTTTGTGGGTGTTTACCAAGTCAGTTGCCAGACGCCTGAGTTTCAATGTGTCAATACCCAGGGAAGCAAGACATTCAGAGTATGGTATGGTAAATGCCTGATGGTGGATATCCATTTGGTTGCATGTTCCTCAACAGTTTCCAGGAGATTGATATGCTGAGCAAGACAGGAGTTCCAGACTGGTGATGCAAACTCTAAGTGTGGACATACTATAGTCATACACAGTTTTAAATAGATAGGTGGAGAGCAGCTGGCAAAGGTCTTACTGAGTGATGCTAAGACACCCTCAGCCTTCTTGACAATCTTAGAGATGTTGTTTGTCCAACACAAATCACTGGTGGCAATAATACCCAGATCAAGTTCACAAACAGCTTTTTTAAGACTGGTGTTGCTGAGGGAGTATGTAAAAGCTGGGTTTTTCCTCCCAAAGTGCATGGTGAAACATTTGTCCACAGCCAGCTTGAGTTGCCAGTCAGTAATCCACTGCTGCATTGTGTCCAAGTCTGATTGCAGGAAAGATCTATAGCATATAGGATCTGTTCTTTTTATCTCAAAGTATAACTTGATTTCATCAGCATATTTCAATACTGTAACATTCTTCAAGTCGGCATGTATGTCATTAATATATGCAACAAACAGTAGGGGTCCAAGAATGGGTCCCTGTGGTACACCAGATGTTATCTCATAGAGTGAAGAATGATGTCCTGTAACTACCTCTTTTTGACCAAGAATGAAGGACTTCAACCAGTTATAGAGATCATCTTTCATACCCATTGCAGAGAGTTTTGCCATGACTCGTTTGTGCGGCACAGAATTGAAGGCAAAATCAAGATAAATAACATCTATTCATGAGCCGCCATCAGTAATTTGGGTGATATCCTCAAGAAATTTGATGAGTTGGCTACAGCAGCTGGAGTCATGGATAAATCCAAATTGTGAGGGTCGAATAAGGCTGTGAGAGCTCCAAAAGTTCCAGAGCATTTCTCTGATACAGAACTCCATCAGTTTGGCAATGCAGCTAGTAAGGCTGACTGGATGGTAGTTGACAGGTGATGTGCAATCGCCTTTTTTGAAGAGGGGAACAACACTGGCAATTTTCCATGGCTATGGAGTGACACGGTTATTAAGGCAGAATTGAAAGAAGAATGAAAGCTGGTACAGAAGAAAGGACCTGGCATGTTTGAGAAGCAGATAAGTAACATCATCAAGACCAGGAGAGGCATAGTTGTGCTTATTCTTGAGGTGGCATCACAGCATTGCGGGTGTGAATTTCACAGATGTTATAGAATTTGATCTCACAGTTGAAGAGGGTACATTTAGATCTTCAACAGTGAAAATGCCAGCATAGCATTCAGTGGTTTTTGTTTATTTGTCTTTTATTTATTTATTTGTTTATTTGTTTATTTATTTATCTATTTATTTATTTATGGTTCAAGGCTGGCTATTTTCATTTCAGAGTGATCTATCTGTTAAATAGGCTAGCCCTTCATTGCAGCTGTTGAAATCACATTTCTTTTAATGTAATTCTCTGAGTAAGAGCAAATTATAGGTTTGCAAATCTATGAGTATGATAAGTACAAAAAAATATATGAATAAATAACAATACACTGAAACAAAGTAGAAAAAAAACCCAGAGAGAACGAGACAGGAAAATGAAACAAACATGATAAATAAATTCAGAAAAGAAAAATGTATAGGGTAGACAAAGAAGGATCTTTTATATGCAGATGGCTTGGTTCTCATTGTATACTCTGTTGAAGAATTACTGCAAAACTTCCAAGCATGGAATACCTATTCTTTGCTTGAAAGTTTTGCAGTAGTTTACACATCCCTGCCATAGACTACAGTCTACAGCAGGGATATGCAAATATGGTCCATGGGCCAGTTACCTTTCACAGCTTCATTTTATTCAGTCCACTGATTTTATTGAATATGTAAAGTTACATGCAAATATTCATTGTTATTTTTTTGTTGTTATTTTTTTTTTCCAGTTATTGGTTTGTGAATAATAAAATTTATTACTAAAAGTTAGGGTAACAGTCTCATTTTTGGAGTGTCCACAAATGATTCAAAGTTTTATATTAATGCAAAACAGTGAGATCCCTTTATTGAATGAAAGTCTTCAGGTAAGATATTTTAAGCAGGAAATATTTTTTATTTTCCTAAATTAACAAAGCAGCAAAGACTGACAGAGGTTCATATTTTGTAAAAATACAGTTTAAAGGGATAATCAATTCTAAGAAAAGCAAGTGTGAAAAAGAAATGTTTATTTGTCCATTAAAGAAAACATGGAAATTGACTGGTGCTGCATTAACCCTGAAACTACAAGACCTCCCATGGTTGGTACCACTTTTACTTTGAAACAAGTCTCCTTGATGGCTGGTACCATTTTTGCTCCAATATCATAATTTGCTCTCATTCAGCCTGACTCAAAATATTTTTAACACGTCACAGCATACCATTGCACATATATTACATACCATTTTTTTTTACATGATTAACTCTTTCAATACAATATGTCTGTAGAAATACATTGCTTTGGTTACAATTAATTTTGAAAATAATGAAGAAATTAATAAAATAATTCTGTTATTATTAAGTTGGTGTTTGAAACAAAAATTAACGTGGAATTTTGAAGAAAGGTTTTTATAGTTGAATACTATCCACATTTTTGTTTGGTCATGCTTGGGAATCCAGCCAGGAAGTTTAGAATGATAGATCTTGTTAGAAGTCTATGAAGGAAGTGCCTGAGGACTCAACCCCTACAAACCTCCCTGAAATAGTAGGTGATCAAAATGGATGGATGGTTTTAATTTAGAACATTGGTGTGGGTACTGATGTCACATAAAAAACACTGGTGCTGGTATCATGTAAAAAGTACTTGTGATGGTGCCACATAAAAAGCACTCGGTATACACTCTACAGAGTGGTTGGTGTTAGGAAGGGCATCCAGCCATAGAAACCAAGCCAAAACAGACTATGGAACCTAGTGCAGCCCCTGGCCTTGCCAGTTCCAGTGAAGCCATCCAACCCATACCAGCACAGAAAACAGACATTAAATGTTGATGATGATGATGATGACTACTTTAATATAGAACCAGAGATAGTCTCAGGTGCATTGCAAACCAAAAGGGTTAAATGTACAGTGGTTCTTTTATTTGCAACAGCCAACATTAAAAAAATTAAAACAAACTATTTTGGTAACCTTGTATTGCCATAGTCTCATTTTCTTTTATTCACTCAGGACAGTGGTTCTCAATCATTTTTTCCTGTGGACCCTTCGATTCCTATTTTACTCTACTTTAAGATGAAGTTTTAAAAAGATTCCATTATATTTTTATAATCAAATATTATTAAGAATTGTATAAAAAAAAGTTGTTAGGCGCAGGAGTGGCTATGTGGTAAGTAGCTTGCTTACCAGCCACATGGTTCCGGGTTCATTCCCACTGCGTGGCACCTTGGGCAAGTGTCTTCTACTATAGCCTCAGGCCAACCAAAGCCTTGTGAGTGGATTTGGTAGACAGAAACTGAAAGAAGCCTGTCATATATATGTATATATATATATATATATATATATATATATAT
>NC_068981.1:79004613-79005675 GCF_001194135.2 Octopus bimaculoides | reverse complement strand
TATATATATATATATATGTAAGTTTGTGTCTGTGTTTGTTCCCCCAAAATCGCTTGACAATCGATGCTGGTGTGTTTACGTCCCCGTAACTTAGCGGTTCGGCAAAAGAGACTGATAAAATAAGTACTAGGCTTCCAAAGAATAAGTCCTGGGGTCGATTTGCTCAACTAAAAGGCGGTGCTCCAGCATGGCCGCAGTCAAATGACTGAAACAAGTAAAAGAGTAAAAGAATAAAAGAGTAAAATATCTTGTGTATTGTAGAAGTATAACTGATTTATTATGCATAAATTTTAACACCAAAATCTTATATGGACCCCCCAAGGGCCATGTGAACCCCAGTTGAGAACCACTAACTCAGGTCTACAAGATATGAAAATATTTTTGTCATGTTTCACCTGCTCAAAATAGTCATCAGTTCCTGGTCTAAATTCCAAAGGCCTATAATTCAACATGTTAAGTACCAAAATACTAATTAGTCATAGATAAGAAAAAAACCCAGAATACAGGTATACAGTAAAAGAAATCTATTGACAACTGAGATGGCTCATTAGATGTAATAGATAGCTTCTGTACCCAGGTGACCTAATTAGTATCAGAAGCAATGAAATAATAATGGAGAAAGTAAGAAAGACATCAAATAATTACTACACTACTGTTGGCAAGAAACAATGTTTTTTTCTGTATTACCAGGGCAGAATCTTTGAAACTTGTGTTAAGAGTAGAAAGTCACAGGTATTAACCCTTTTGTTACCTTATTTCTTTTGAAATACATTACTTTTGTTTTTCTTTTACCATTTCCATCTTTTACTTGTTTCAGTCATTACCTGTGACCATGCTGGGGCACTGCCATGAAGTATTTCGGAGAACAAATCAATCTCAATACTTATTTTTAAAGTCTTCTACTTTATTGGTCTCTTTTGCTGAACCACTAGGTTATGGAGACATAAACAATGAAAAACACAAACACAAATACACACACATGGCACACATATACATACATAGATAAATACATACATACATACGTGTATATATATATATATATATATATATATATATATATAT
>NC_068981.1:79001877-79002701 GCF_001194135.2 Octopus bimaculoides | reverse complement strand
TACCATTCTGCTTAAAAAATGGATCTACAAATGCAATATATAAAATATCCCGGAAACAGCTGTAAGGCCTTCTATTTACAAATGTTCTAAAATCTTTCACACACTTGGATTTTTATCTCATTCTGAAAATTTTTATTTATATATATATAAATAAAAATTTTCAGAATGAGATAAAAATCCAAGTGTGTGAAAGATTTTAGAACATTTGTAAATAGAAGGCCTTACAGCTGTTTCCGGGATATTTTATATATTGCATTTGTAGATCCATTTTTTAAGCAGAATGGTATACATATAAAATTCCAATACCTTGTGAGTAAGTTCCAATTATATTTAAAATTGGTCATTCCAAGTATAGAGTTTGTACACAGTGTTATTGAATAAAACCCTCGATTCGAGAACACTGTGTACAAACTCTATACTTGGAATGACCAATTTTAAATGTTATTGGAACTTACTCACAAGGTATTGGAATCTTATATGCATACCATTCTGCCTAAATAATGGATCTCCAGATGCAATATCCCTGCATATCTCACATCTATTTTCATTCCTCCACTTCACTCTCTATTTCATATCTTATCTAAATTAACTATTGCTTAACCATTTTCTCACACTGTCTCCAATGAAGGGATATATAAAATATCCCGGAAACAGCTATAAGAACTTCTATTTATAAATGTTCTAAAATCTTTCACAACCTTGGATTTTTATTTCCTTCTGTTAATTTTGTTTATATATATACATGCTGATATATGACCTACCTTGGACTCCTCATTTGCATAATCACCGAACCTGGAGCTTAACTATAGTCTGTCCACAGCACT
>NC_068981.1:78997901-79001867 GCF_001194135.2 Octopus bimaculoides | reverse complement strand
ACACACACACACACACACACACAACATACCTCCATATGGTTTCCATCTACTAAATTCACTAACAAGGCATTGGTTGGCCTGGGGCTATAATAGATGACATTTGCTCATGGTACCACACACAATGGGACTGAATCTGAAATCTCGTGGTTGCAAAACAAACTTCTTAACCATACAGCAAAGTCTGCACTTTTGTTTAAGTCAATTTTTTTTAAATAATGAAGAATTTAGTAAAATAACATTACTATTAAATTTTGATGTGTTTTGGGAGAGTCATTATGCCAATATTGATAACACATGGACTGGTTCAATTATAAAACCAGTGTTTACAGCATAATCTCCAGCTATCTATTTAAAGCTGTATATGGCTATGGTGCAGCAACACTTATAATTTGCCTGACCTGTCTGGAACCCCTATCTTGCTGAGAACATTGACTTCCTGAAAACTGTTCAGAGATATGCAACCAAGCGAATACCCTCCATCTGCATCTACCATACTCTGAATGCCTTGCTTCTCTGAGCATAGATACATTGAAGCTCCGACGTCTGGCAACTGACTTAGTAAACACCCACAAAATTATTAACAATCGTGCCAACAACCACCTTGAACACTTTTTTGAGTTCCATGTGTCTAACTCATGTAGGTATGCCTGCAAAATCAGAGCACAGGACAACTCCCATGACTTTTGAAAACATTTTTTCACACTCAGAGTTGTTGAGGCATGGAACAAACTGCCTGCATCATTTGTTAGTTGCCAAGACATTGCATCCTTTAAAACCTCCATGCTTCCTGAAATTTGCCAACACTACACCTGATATCCCCCACCTTTCATACGCATGCACACATGTATATCATGACTCACAAACTGTTCACTTTCCTGACTATTGTGCATAATTCTATGTACTGTACATGCACTTTTGATAAATTGTAGTTCACCTGAGCACTATACACAATAATTCATTATTATTTTATCTAAAATTTTGTTAGAAAGTTTTAACTTAGATCACTTTAAACAGGAATTTTTATCATAGAACCCAGGAAAATCTCAGGTGAGCTGGCATCAAAAGGGTTGGGTTAGTTATGGAAAATTTTTAAAAACTGAAAAGGAGTAGGTTGAATAAGATTTTTTGAATGTAAAAATGCAGTAGGAAAAATCTGACAGGTAAAAATGGTGTGTTGAAGACACCATCTAATGTGTATTATTCTTAATGTTTAGTCCAAGTCAGCCCTGATAAAGAAGGCCTATCATCAAAAGCATTCCAGCCATGAACATCCTGTCTTTTTTCCAGGTATCTATGTAATCAAATGTAATCTTAGATTTCAGCTTGTAGCGATTTAACATAGAAAAAAGTAGCTCTTATTTCTAGCAGTCTGAGTGACTACATAGAGATTTCCTGGCTGGCTTGTGTATTATTCTTAATGTTTAGTCCAAGTCAGCTCTGACCAAAAAAATTTCAAGCAATGACCATCCTGTCTTTTTTTCCATGTATTCGTTATCCAAATGCTGGGAAAAATGCTTAACAGTATTTCATTTATCATCTTGTTCTGAGTTCAAATACCGCCAGGGTCGACTTTGCCTTTCATCCTCTTGGAGTTGATAAATTAAGTACCAGTTACACACTGGGGTCAATGTAATCGACTGGTCTCCTCTCCAAAAATGTCAGGCCTTGTGCCTATAGTAGAAAGGATTTATGTCATCCAAATGTAATCTTAGACTTTAACTTGTGGGGATTTAACAAAAAAAAAAAAAAGAAAAACTGTTATTTCTAGCAGTGTGAGTGACTATTTAGAGATTCCCTGGCTGGCTTGAGCAAGTGTGTTTAGGTGAGGCAAGATGCAATAATATCGACATGCAATATGTATAGTCAACAACTGCTGGGTGAAACTCTTAACAGACAAGGTAGTGTGAATCATAGATGAAGTTTGTACCTCAAGCAAAGATTAAACTGAGCGGAAAAGATAATAATGAAATAGCACAGTTGAGAAGATAATGAGAGATAAAAGGAAAATTGTGAAAAATATGTAATTATTAAGTAGTTTTTCAGGAAATGCAATATTCCATTTGGGTGGGTGTTGGACGTAATGATTTGAACACATTTTTGTTAAAATGAAAGAAGTATGGACCTATTAGTATTTCTTTTTTTCTTTTTTTTTTTTTTTTTTCAATAAAAAATATTAAAGCAATAAATGAAATCAAAATAATCTATAGAAATTAGTCAAGAGGAATTGTTAGGTGATTAATGACATGTAGCCTGAGGGGGAAAAAAAAAACAGCGAAATAACAGAAATAATAATGACTGATGTGGTGACAGTTTTACAATGCCTTGCAATAATAATTACTCATTTAGCTATAAAGATCATGTTGAAAGGCATTTTTCTTAACTATTGGCTCAACATTATTATTATTAATTTCCATGATGAATGACTTGAGGAAAACAATTCCAAAATTGAAAATTAAGTGAAAACTGTATTAAATGTGATTGGGAGAGTGTTTTAGCATAGCTAGAAGTTAATTTTGAATTTGAATTGAGCTTAAAAATAGAAAATTCTTGTTGAGACATTTAAAAGAGAAACATACCATCATTTTGCATTTGTGGATTTATATAAAAATATTAAAAAATTAATAAAACGTTATGCTTTATTTATGAAAAGCAATGTACAGCTATTCAGGTTGTATATAAAATCACTAAAACAAGGCTATAGTTAGCAATAGAGCATCATCATCCTCATCATCATCATCGTCGTCGTTTAATGTCCGCTTTCCATGCTGGCATGGGTTAGACAGTTTGACCGAGGGCTGGCAAGTCAGAAGGCTGCACCAGGCTCCAATCTGATCTGGCAAAGTTTCTACAGCTGAATGCCCATCCTAATGCCAACTACTCCAAGAGTGTAGTGGGGCTTTTTATGTGCTACCAGCATGATGGCCAGTCAGGCAGTACTGGCATTGACCACACTTGAACGGTGCTTTTTACATGCCACCGGCATCGGTGCTAATCAGGCGGTACTGTCATCGGCCATGACAATGACTTCACTTGACTAAACAGGTCTTTGCAAGCATAGTTTATTTCCCAAAGATTGAAAGGTACACTTAAATGGGCTAGTTATGCTGCACTGGCATAGGCCATGGTTAAGGTCTCACTTGGCTTGCTGGGTCTTCTCAAGCACAGCATATCTCCAAAGCTCTTGGTCACTTGTCATCACCTCCATGAGGCCCAACATTCAAAGGTCGGGCTTCAACACCTCATGCCAAATCTTCCTGAGTCTACGTCTTCCACAGGTTCCCTCTACTGCTAAGGTGTGGCACATTTTTACACAGCTGTCCTCATCCATATGCAACACATGACTATACCAGCACAGTTGTCTCTCTTGCACACCACATCTGATGCTTCTTATGCCCAACTTTTCTTTCAGGGTGCTTACACTCTGTTGTGCATGCACACTGATATTACACATCCAGTGGATCATAATAGCTTCATTCTTTGCAAACTTACATATGTCCTCAGCAGTCAAAGCCCATGTTACACTGCTATGTAGCATGGTGGTTTGCACACATGCATCGTACAGTCATACAGTTTTACTCTGATTAAAAGGCTCTTTGTCACCAGTAGAGGTAGGAGCTCTCTGAACTTTGCCCAGGCTATTCTTATTCTAGCAGCTACACTCTCAGAGCATCCACCCCTACTACTGACTTGGTCACCTAGGTAACAGAAGCTATCAACTACTTCTAGTTTTCCCCCCTAGCATGTGATGGAAGCTGTTTTCTGCACCTGATGAAGAAATTAAAATTAAATAATGGTTTCTCTTTTACTCTTTTACTTGTTTCAGTCATTTGACTGCGGCCATGCTGGAGCACCGCCTTTAGTCGAGCAAATCGACCCCGGGACTTATTCTTTGTAAGCCTAGTACTTATTCTATCGGTCTCTTTTTGCCGAACCGCTAAGTGACGGGGACATAAACACACCAGCATC
>NC_068981.1:78994615-78997818 GCF_001194135.2 Octopus bimaculoides | reverse complement strand
TATATATATATAGTAGAAGACACTTGCCCAAGGTGCCACACAGTGGGACTGAACCCAGAACCATGTGGTTGGTAAGCAAGCTACTTACCACACAGCCACTCGAAGCTTTTATAAAAGAATTGGAGCCTAAATAACTACAGGAAATTTGTTTGTTTATTTATTCATCCCTTTGGCATTCAGATTACTCTGTCAAATGTAATGCTTATTCATTCACATTGTTTTGAATAAATCATGCATTATCTTGTAATTTTAAGATTTCAGTGATATGATTATTTTTACAATGACATTGTAGGGTAAGTGTAAGAGGTAAAAATCTAATCAGTTTGCATGTAAAACAGGTAGAATATTTGGTGTTGGATATGGCCATTTTAAATGCTAAAGAGTTAATGACCGTTTTTTTCATACTAGCATAAATTGGACAGGGACTTCTTTTGAGGTTGCCTTTTCCTATCACCTGTTATTCAAGTGATGGATTTTTTTATTCTATTTGTCTTCAAAGGTGCAGAGTGCCCACTCATAATGTTTTCTATTATGAGCACAAGGCCAGAATTTTTTATGGGGTGGGTGAGGTATTCTCATTGACCTCAGTGTGCAACTGGTATTTAGTTTATAGGCCCTAAAAGGATGAAAGGCAAAATCAACCTTGGTAACTTTTGAAAGTGACCACTTAAGGCCAACAAGGAATGTAATCATCATATACCATTTCACTCAGACAACCAAAGCTGTGAAATACCAATATTTACACACATATGTGGACACACACAGACACGCATACAGACACACATAGATACAGATGCACAGACAGACAGACAAATACACACACACACTCACATGCGTGCACACACATACACACACACACACTCACATGCGTGCACACACACACACACATACGGGTTTCTCTGTCACTTTTTTTAGGAATAAGGAGGATACTGCATTTAGTCCATTTATTGATTGAGATTTGATTATAAACTGAATTGCACAGTTGTAGAAGTCTTAAACGTCAAGGGACAGGTACAGTGGTTCAACTCAGAGTTTTTCCTTTTTGGTTTTTGTCAGCCTCTTTAATCTATCTGCTGTGAAGTTACACACCTCAATATTCTGTTTGTAAATTATAAAAGATTCTATAGGTTTGTTGGTAATGATTGGGAGTTCCCAGGGATATTCTAAAAATAGTCTTTCTATTGTTGGCTTAAGTGTTTCAATTTTTGCCTTGTTTATCTTTTCATGTTCACTGATGTCATAAACAGTGTCACGCTAAAGAGGATTGTTGATTATCAGTGTGTAATGAGATCAATCTTTGAATTTAGTTTCATTGCTAAACTTCATATATGTTAGTGAGTTTTTTGTTTGTTTGTTATTTTGCATGTATGCTTTTTTCAAATTTACTGTTGTTTCTTTTTGAAAACTTCATATTTTACACCTGGGATGCTGTCTTAATGTTTTTGTGTTTGTCAATGACTGTTTCAGATTTCTAAATTGGGGGACAAACACAAGCACAAAGGCACTTTGTGATTGTGATTGCAATGCAAATTGTAGCTGCCTCATGATGTGCATGACAAAAGCTTCATTGATAATATAAGGAGAGTAGATTTTATTTTTCTGTTTCAAGCACTTCAAATTTGATAATTTACTGATTACACATTTCTCCAATGCTTGTCTATCACAGTTACAAGGTGGATTGCCATTGATTTTAAATTTATTAATTCAATGATCAGCATGAGCTTTGAAAAGTTTTTGCTGGTATCATGTAAAGGTTACATGTGCCAGTGTCATGTAAAAAGCACCTGTGCCAGTACCACATAAACAGCACCTATGTGACTGCCACATGAAAAACACGCACGCCAACACCATGTAAAAAGCACCCATGCTGAGTCACATAAAAAGCACTCATGCAAAGTGCCCATGCTGCACTACATAAAAGGCACTTGTGCCAGTACCACATAATAAGCACCTGTACCAGTGCCTCATAGAAAGCATCCAGCACACTCTGTGAAGTGGTTGGCATTAGAGAGGACATCCAGCCATAGACACCAAGTTAAATCAGACGGGAATTTGGTCCAGCTCTCCAGCTTGCCAGCTCTAGTCAAACCATCCAACCCCTGCCAGCAGGGAAAAAAGATGTTAAATGATGATGAGGAAGAGGAAGAGGAAGAATACGTAATTAAATTGAGATTTTGTCATTTTGGTAAATGCAGGTCCATAATTTACTCTTCTTTTTCTGGTAAGTTATTTTGAAACAAACTCCTACATATATTGACCTTTTCTATAAGGGCTGTAAAATGTATATTTGTGATTTTCATTACAACTAATTTGTGCATTCATATCTCTTCTTAAGATCAAGTTGTTATACTTTGGTATTTAACAAATGAGTGGGAACAGATCCTGATAGAAATCTACAACTTCATTTTCAACCTATATTAACTGAACAAAAGTTCATACAGACAAAGATTCTCATTTTGACTAGAGTAGTGGAGTTTTTATATCCCAACAATCCAAATAGCTATACCAGTGGGAGTTCTACTCCAGGCAGGTGTAACCAAGTTAGGTAGGTCTGAACTGAAGAACTAGACTAAATGAGAATTGCCATCGGTTTGGCTGATATACAGTTTTGACAAAGAAAGCAGTTTAGCACTAACAGTGAAATTCACAGAAGAGGGAATTGTACTGATGGCATTGTCCAAGGTCTCGTAGTTCTGAAAATGAACTACTGCTAATATCTGTAGAACTGACAATCATTGATTTCATTCAGCCACTAGAAAATTCAGTGTGAGCTAAGCACTACCTAGTAGTCCATCTTGCATTACTGAACATATGGTCAAACATGGAACATACTTTACTGTAATTTCAGCTTCTGTCACAGTATTCAAAGCATCAGCTACAGTGTGAAGAATATGAAATAAATATAGATTACTTAAACGTAAATAATATCTTCATCATCATCATCATCGTTTAACGTCCGCTTTCCATGCTAGCATGGGTTGGACGATTTGACTGAGGACTGGTGAAACCGGATGGCAACACCAGGCTCCAGTCTGATTTGGCAGAGTTTCTACAGCTGGATGCCCTTCCTAACGCCAACCACTCAGAGAGTGTAGTGGGTGCTTTTACGTGTCACCCGCACGAAAACGGCCACGCTCGAAATGGTGTCATTTATGTGCCACCCGCACAAGCCAGTCCAGGGGCACTGGCAACGATCTCGCTCG
>NC_068981.1:78990571-78994025 GCF_001194135.2 Octopus bimaculoides | reverse complement strand
ATTCTTATTCTAGCAGCTACACTTTCAGCGCACCCACCCCCACTACTAACTTGGTCGCCCAGATAGCGGAAGCTATCGACTACCTCTAGTTTTTCACCCTGGAATGAGATAGAAGTTGTTTCCTGTTTGTTTGCAGTCTTTATTGCACCTGAACATCTGCCACAAACAAAAACTAACTTGCTAGTTAACCTGCCTTTGATGTTGCTGCACCTCTTATGTGTCCATAGCTTGCACCGGGTACATCTTATAGAGTTACTACCTACTCCTTTTCTACATACTGAGCAGGGCCATCTACCTGAATCAACGTAAATAATATGTTTGCATTCAAAACTCACTCAAGCAACTTCTTGAATTAGCAGCTGAAATAGTTGCTATCATCATTGATGTATTATACATTCAAGGACACCAACTCCATTATAAATTAGACCCCAAACATTGTGTTGGTAATGGCTGGATTTTTGTACCTTCTTCTACATGGAAAAGCTCTATTAATGTGACAATGGGTGGAGTAGGTATATTTCTTAACCCTTCTGTATTGAAATCATTAAAGAGTTTGGAAAAGCTACAATGGCAATTGCTTCTTTCAGCAGAAACCCTTGCATCACAAGGATCTCTTGCTGCATACAAACTAATGTTGGCGCCTTAATACATATATCTAATATTCATAACATTTCAGGCTTTTGATGAAAATCTGAGCCAGAAGTTTTTCATATTATTTGTAAGCAAACCTATATGCATGTTCACAGTTGCATAACTTTTATTCAGAAGGATAACTTTTATTGCATAACTTTTATTCAGAACTCAGTAGAGAGCTGGCAAAATTTAGTTTATCAGTCTGCATAAAGTATTTGAAATTTTGCAATAAAGTATCATCGACCCTTCATAAAATTGGGTGATATTAGACATTAGCCAAATTTAATATGAAACACTTTCATTATCGAGTACTTTCATTCTTGGAATATTCTCTTCATTGAATACACCTATCTTTTATAAATAAGCAAATGTATACATACATACATACATACATACATACATACATACATACATACATACATACATGCGTGCAAACATGGATACATGCATGCATGCACACATGCATACACATACACACACACACACACACATACACACATACACACACACACATACATACATACATACATATATAGACCACCTTCATCTACAACAAAAACCAAAGAGGAAGAGGCTTAACGTCAATCCAGACTGCATTTGAATGTCATATCATATTCCTTCAGCAACATCCCAAGTGTTGAAGTGCAACCTTGACAAAGTTTGCGTACACAAAACAGGTAACATTGTGAGATTTAGAAAGAGGGTCCTTGAGCAATGTTCTTTATCTGATAACGTTGAATACACGCCTAAAGAAGTTGCATGACTCTACTGCAATGAATCAGATGAAAGGATGAATGTATATCAGCAGAAGACCATGCATGGATATGTTAGCAGAAAGCTCCAGGATGACTTTAACATTGATCATAAAAGCAGTCTACCAGAGACCACCAACTGAATTACTAACTCTCACTTTGAAGGGTATGTGTTTGCAATCCAGGAATAAGAACTATCAACTAAATACCTGACTCACAAAAGGGGCAGAGATGTAAGAAAAACACCAAAATGTGATGACCAATGCAGACTTCGTGGAGTTAACACTGAAGATATCACCCAATCATAAGCAGTTGTGCAAAAATGTCATCGCGTTATTATCTGCCAATGAGACATAATGTTTTAGCCAAGACAGTGTATAATGAGATCTGCCTTCATTGATAACGTAAGGAGAACTGATTCTAATTTTCTGTTTCAAGCATTTCAAAATTGATAATTTACTGATTACATATTTCCTCAATATTTGTGTAGTTTGGTTACAAGGTGAATTGCCATTGATTTTAAATTCATTAATTCAATGATCAGAATGAGCTTTAAAAAGCTGTTGTTAGCTTTGTTGTTTATCATCCTATCGATACACTCTTGGAATATAAAAATGTATATAAAGATAATTCTAAGGCCAAAGAGATAAGAACCCACAGTATGGTAGAGGCCATAGTCACTCATAATATGAAGGAATACTGGTGGAATGAAAACCTCAGTAAAATCTAAACATAATAGACCAGACATAGTGATTTGAGACAGAGAAGAGAAACTATGTACAGTAGTGGAAATCAGTTGCTGAGCAGATGTCAACATGAAGCTTAATATCAGTGAAAAAGGAAACACGACATTATCCAGATTACAAGTTCAGGTTTATACCTCGAATTATTGGCCTAAGCACCAATCTTGAGGAATTAGGTTTCTCAAAACCAGAAAGAAAAAAGCTCATTTTAAGACATCATACTTATGCCATTATGAAACTGTAATAATTTGTAAAGCTTTCTAGAAGTTTAGTATTTGAGTATATATGCACGTGTCTAGACATGCAGCTATATAAATGAGAATACATGCATGCATACATACATATACACATACACACACACACACATACACACATATACATGCATACACATACATACATACATACATACATACATACATACATACATACATATATACTTAACTAGGATGATGGTCAAGCATTTCAAAGCATTCATATTGTGTATACAATACGTTCATTGTTTATCTATATCAATATTTTGATGTTCTTAAATTATAGATGTAATAAAATCCGGGTTTTTTTTGTAATATAAAACAACTTTGTTTTTTTAATATCAATTGATATACTGTTCTCTGGAGAGATTTTTTGTTTTAAAATTTAATTTTAGATATATTCATCACTAAAATGTGAGTATAAACAATTAGGACTAAAGTATACATATATACTATTAAACCTTGGGAGAGGCATTGTGCCAGTAATAAACACACACACAGTGCATGTGTTTATTACCAGCATAATGCCTCTCCCAAGGTTTAATAGTATTTCTTTCAACACACGTATTCACATCAAGAATCTTGCACACCAAATACACATACGAAATAAGCAACAAGGATGTCCAGTTATCAGTGCATTACAGCCATTTCAAGTGGCTCCATCTAATTGATCAATAAAAACATTATAACAATTTTAAATAAACTGCTCTCCTCGGACACAGAGGAGAGCGGTTTACGTCAAATTGATGTAATGTTTTCATTGATCGATTAAATGGAGCCGCTTGAAATGGCTGTAATGCACTGATACCTGGACATCCTTCTTACTTATTTGCTTTTTATTCACCTTGCCTAATAATTTGTGACGGTGAAAATGTTGGCCAATTACAAAAATCGTTGCCATTTGTTGGCGTCTGTGCAGATCCAATTTATTTTAACAGAATGTGTGCAGATAGGTGTTGCTAACAGTCAGCTGGAAAACAACTGGTTTTGAATGAATATACATTTATTTATTGAGAGAAAGTTAATTTGCTTAATAATGAGGGATGCAGTGTGTGTATGTATGTATGTATTATGT
>NC_068981.1:78987871-78989443 GCF_001194135.2 Octopus bimaculoides | reverse complement strand
GCGGAAGCCATCGACTACCTCTAGTTTTTCACCCTGGAATGAGATAGAAGTTGTTTCCTGTTTGTTTACAGTCTTTATTGCACCTGAACATCTGCCACAAACAAAAACTAACTTGCTAGTTAACCTGCCTTTGATGTTGCTGCACCTCTTATGTGTCCATAGCTTGCACCGGGTACATCTTATAGAGTTACTACCTACTCCTTTTCTACATACTGAGCAGGGCCATCTACCTGAAGGGGTTTGTATATATATATATATATAAATACAGATGAGTGGTACAACAAGGCAGCAATATTTACTGGAAAGAGCAGTCAATACAAATACAACGCTATTGTAAAGCTTCACTGCGTATATACTGGCAAAGACGTGGGAGTGCAACAAACATGAAAAATTTGTCTTACTTCTAGGAAGAACATTCGATAAATGAACAACCCAGAATCGGATAATGCAGGACCGGTTTCTGACTCTTCAAATACGTTTCACAACGTAAATTTGATCAGTCTTCATCAGCTGCATTTACCTAGACAATATTTCAAATGTTGCCACATCAATGCCAGTGCACTCACCTGAACGTTTAGCCGTTAACAGAATGAGAACAGTATATGTATATATACATAATATGTCTATGTGTGCATGTGTTTGTGTGTTTGTGCTTGTCACCCACCAATGCTCAACAACTGGTGTTGGTTTGTTTGTTCCCATCACTTAATGGTTCAGCAAAAGAGATCAGTTGAACAAGTACCAAACTTAAAAGTAAGTACTGGGGTTGTTTTGTTTGACTAAACTCTTCAAAACAGTGCCCTAGCAAGGAAACAAGTAAAGGATAAAAAATAAACGATAAGAGAGGTAAATTTTCAATATTATAGTTAAGATAGAGGAGGAAGCCACTGCTTGCTAAATATCTTAATCTTACATATATAAGTATATGTATGTTTTTTGTTTGAGTTTTATTTAAGTTCTTAAGAGAGTTCAAGCTAGTTGCTAACAAAGAGAAGAATTTTTGAGCTAAGATGTTTGTAAATATGTGATTGAGTTGGTGTTTTAATTGAGCTGTTAATTAACGTGCCCAAGTGTATGCATCTATTCACCTAAAGGATCTCAGGTAAAGAAATTTAAGAATGTTGAGTATTTCTTATCCCAATATTCTTTTAGTCTCTTCATGTAGCTTATCGAGGGAACTTCTTTAGCCTTTCTGTAGAACTGATGTAGGTCCTGGTTCAGTTCAAAAGTCTGCTAGAATTTTTCTCAATAGTTTCATGGTCTGCAATGGCTGACTCTGGATTCTTTCATCACTATGGTGTACGTATAGTAATTTTCCTCATGGTATGCATTTCACTGTTTGATTACAGCTACAATCTTTAAAAAAAAGTGATTGTTTCTTTGCATTTACTCAAAGAAGATGACCATTTCTTTAACCATGTCTTTTAATGACAGAGATTATAGAGAATAGTTTTCATTATCTGGGGGAATGAATAGTCCTCTATGCCAGTGTGTCTGTATTTGATGCCATTACGTGTGTGTGTGTGTGTGTGTGTGTGTGTGTGTGTGTGTGTGTGTGTGTTGTGTGTGTGT
>NC_068981.1:78976718-78986718 GCF_001194135.2 Octopus bimaculoides | reverse complement strand
ACAGTTTGTGGAAGTGGAAATAAAAAAGAGTAAGCTATATGAGTCACACATACCTTACTGTTTTTTTATTTGTCCGTTGTTCTCTCTCTCTCTCTTTTTAATTTATTCTTTTACATTTATGCCTTCTCCTGATACTCTTTAATTATGTCCTTTTCTGTTTATACAATTTGCTTGTTTATGTTAAATTTTCTATATATTCTCACATTCTCACCATCTTATTCTCATATATAGATTTTTCAAGTACACTCATACACATACACTCACACACACGCACACACACACACACACTTACAATAAAGGTTGACTGTAGCTTTGAGGTTTCCCTAGAGAGGCTTCTCAAATAGTAATTTGTGAAATACTTATTTAAGAAGTACTAGATTTAGGGGTAAGGAAGTAGTAGTAGTAGTAGCAGAAATGTGGCTGGGATTGGTCAAAGTATTAAGTTATAATTGACTAAATTAGCTTGTATAAAAAATCCATTATGTGCAACAAAAGCAGTATTAGACTAAAATAGCAATCTATGTAAATACACTGTTGAAAAGCAAATTTACTGTGGTATTTGTCTGGAAATAACATCTCTTATGAACATGCTGTATTTAAAAGCACAATATATATCAGAGAGAGAAAAAATAATCCTAGCAACTGGTAGTGAAACTACCATATGCATTTCTGCCATTCTGGGCTTTGTCAATGGCATATACTCACAGCCAGCTACATGCCTAGATGAAATTTGTTACCACTAATTATAAGAAAACAGTAAATGGATATTTATTGGTGTTGCTAACAGCTGCCCAGGAGAATCAAATCTGTTACATGCAACAAAAGAAGTTTATCTACTGTTTTCCTTTATACCAGTAAGCAACAAATTTCATCTAAGCATGTAAGTAAATGCTATTGACAATGTGTAAGGAGGCAGAAATACATCTAGTTTTTTCACTAGCTGCTGTTTCTGGAATGATTTTCGTCTCCCTCTGACATATATTGGGATTTTTAAATGCACACATCCATATTATCTGCAGATGGATGCTGTAGTGAAAGCATATGGCCTAGAAGTTAGGGTGTTACCTTCACGATCGCTAGATCATGGGTTTAATCTCAGTAGTGGGTAGCATGTTCTTGAGCAGAGCACTTTATTTCACATTATTCTGTGGGTGGAAGAATGACAGAATTATTGGCACATCGCAGAGATGCTTTACAGAGATGTTTTACAGGTGCAGAAGTGGCTGTGTAGTAAGTAGCTTGCTTACCAGCCACATGGTTCCAGGTTCAGTCCCACTGTGTGGCACCTTGGGCAAGTGTCTTCTACTATAGCCTCGGGCTGATTAAAGCCTTGTGAGTGAATTTGGTAGACGGAAACTGAAAGAAACCCATCGTATATATGTATATGTATATATATGTGTGTTTGTGTGTCTGTGTTTGTCTCCTAACATCGCTTGACAACCGATGCTGGTGTGTTTATGTCCCCGTAATTTAGCGGTTTGGCAAAAGAGACTGATAGAATAAGTACTAGGCTTACAAAGAATAAGTCCTGGGGTCGATTTGCTGACTGAATGCGGTGCTCCAGCATGGCCACAGTCAGATGACTGAAACAAGTAAAAAAGTATATATTCTGGCTCTCAATATTGTGGATTCAAATCCCATCTTCCTGGTGAAGGTAGTGGGAAACCACTTCAGTTTTCAGCCAATCTCTAGCCATGGTAGCCAAAATTCCAGTAATCTACTTAACAGCAACAGGAAAGGGTGATCTGGGAAGGCCCAGATCATATAGAGAATTCTGGAGAAGATTCACATGTACAGGGCCTACCCAAGGGCTAGCCACCACTAGACTAAAATGCTACAGTAAATTTGCCTTTCAATGATATACATTGAGTATAATATAAAGATTGGTATTTTAAGCTAATGCTGGCCAATGACTAGAATGAGAGACCTGGAGATGTCAAGGTCTTTATTTGGTGTTACATGGACATTGAGATGTCATGATTTCATCCCTGCCTATTGTACTCAATATAAATACCAGCTCAGATTTTTATGAGTTTACTTCAGAGCCAAGTTTGGCAAATGCTGTAACACCTTGGGTCAACAATAGTGGATGGTCTGTTAATATCACTGTCATCCAAAAACCAGGCATTGAGATGCACTTGTCAGAAGAATGAGAGTTCAAACGGATCCTCTGAATGAAGTTTGTATAGTGGGTATAATATAGTCACTGTAAATCAAAAAAGGGAGGAAGGTGTATCCTTGTCTAAATGTCATTAATATTTCTGGGATTTCAACATGAGCAGTCAGCAAGAATTAATCTTGACAAAATGTGCTGAAACCATTACACATATCAAATTCGATGTGTTCTGTCATTCACATACTGACGCCATGTGTATGAGTTTTCCACCCACCTTCAGTAGCAAAGCCCAACTGATTCTATCACAATTCAATCTGCAAATTAGGTTCAATATTTTGGATTACAATACAGGAGGCCAGTCACCTGAAAGTAGCAACTACATAAATGAATCTTACTCGACTATCTTTTTACACAATGTTTATAGTGTTGCTAAAGAGGATGTGTCCTAAGAATATACAGGGATATTACCAGTGAGTTTAGGGTTCTCAAGTTGTGTAATAACCATCAAAAGTGTAGTGGCTGATTGATCACATTGATTATTGATCAAGTTTCTCAGTTTCAAATGGCATAGCCTGATAGTGTCAGTATCACCAGCAGATCCAGCATTCAGTTAGTTCAGAGCTTTGAGGACAACAGAATTAATTCTGCATAGGATGTGTGTGAACTACCATAAACAGGTGAGGATTTAACAGAATAATTGTGTTGTTTTAGATGTTTCTTGAGTATTTCATTATGAGTTCCATTTGAGAAACTATCAAGTGAGAATCTAACGAAATTCTTCTTGTGTCTCCTTTATCAGCAAATTTGGTGCCTAATTAGAAATATAGTTGTTTCTTTTCACCAATTGTAGGGATAAGATCATTTTTTGTAAAGGTTTATGGTAAACATATACACAGTAACATTATTATTGACTGGGCATTTTGTAGTAGTTGTTTCAGCGAAGTTGTCTGAATGTCACTCATGAAAATCAAAGAAATGTGGCAGACGTCATTTAAGCTATCATTCATCTAAACTCCCTTGGATTCTGGGTACTGGTTCATTTATGCATCATAGAATCTGTGTAATTCCCAGTATGCATTTGGAACCCCAAAACACCAGGATTCTGATCAATAGTAGAGGTGGGGAAAGTGTGTTAGGCATCATGATAACTTTGAGTGATTGTGCTTTGTTTAATCCTTTTGTAATTATCACAAAGTCTGCCCTACTTATGATTAATTCATTCTCATATCTTACACTTGGACTGAGAGTTTGATGCCCAGCCTGGCATTCTGATCATGTTGGCTGGTTGATGGCCGACATTGGTGTAAGATTGCAATATGTAGCTTAACTGTGGGTGATACACCTTACAATAAACATAATTAGTAAGAGGTCTTTAATATAGTGAAGCTTTTGCTGTAAAGCCAAGCAAGATAAGAAAGCTAGCAGTAAAAAAGACAAGCCTTTCAAATGGGAATTATATTTTTGAGAGGACACCACTTCTAAACTATGTCTGATAGCATTTTTGTATTGTGTTCACAATATATTTACATTATAAAACTCATTATATATCCTGTCTCAGCCAATAGTGTTTCTGTTGCCAATTGATTTATTTATGCACAAAGTTTAATTGTTTTATAGACAACGTTGTGTTTATTTTAAGTCCATTTGTTTCATTCTGTTTTATTCAAGAGGTAATTTTGTTTTGTCTTGTTCATCTCAAATATTTAATCTGTTCCTTATTCGGTATATGTTATCTAAGCAGTATATTTTGTATGTGACAATCAGGGTATTGTATATGAAGTATTAGTTGTACTTACAGGCTTTCCATTTTTTTTCTTTTTTTTATTTATATTCAAAAGTTCATTTTGCTGTTTTGTATGCCCCATATGTTGACCTATATGTATATTTTTTCCTCCTTTTAATGTACATGTATGCAAATCAACAAAATACTAGCAGGTAAACACACCCGCAATGGTGCAGCAAGAAGAGGACAAGAGGGAAATTTGCCTCAAAGCACAGATGAAGAGTCAAAATGCGAAAAATTTTCTCTGGCCAATCACTGTGGACCTGGATGCTGAAAATTCTTCTTACACCAGTGCACACCCATTGCCAAAGTTATAAACACTTCATTTATTTTGCGTAACTATTACATTACAGAAGTTTCAACTTTTGTGACCAAAAAAGAAAAGGAGCTTGGAAAAATATATCAGTTAAAAATAGAATAACGAGGAAAACAAAAACAATGGATGTTCTAAAGACAGGGAATATCCAGTTAAGAAGTCAAAATGCTTTGGTGTAGCTCGTGAATATGTAAAGGACTGATTAAATATATTTCTAAGTTGCGTTGAAATCAGAGTGTGAAAGTAAAGAAAGTAGTTGCAAGGTTGGGATCATTACGATGCTTTCATGGGTTGGTAGCGAACAATAGCAGCAGTTACATAAGTGAAAATATTTAACCTGGCGGGTAATTTTAACGTAAAATTAATATTTCTATTTAAAAAAAAACTTGAAAAATATCTATAAATTTCTAACTACTCCACGTGCATTAAAAAAATCTGCTTGCATTGCCTTCTAATGAAAACATCTTCAAAGTGAATGTTCAACACTGCAAGGAAGTGCATCATTGAGAAAGTTGATTTACCAACTACAGCACAAACACATCCCTTTACCCTACAAAACACCAGGAAAGAAATATAGATTGATATAATCTACCTTATAACATGCAAATGCAAACCCTCATTGCCAAAGAGTTGTTCTTAGTATTATTAGACAAACACTTCCATAAAATCCTAAATCAAAACAATATTGAATTATTCTATTCTATCACGAGTAATTTCACCCAAATTACAGTTACAGCTAATCTAACTAAATCAAAAACACAACATGACTTCATACTCAAACTAGCACGATTATCCTGAAAGCTGTTTTCACAACTTTATACTCAACCTGGAAATGGATGAAGAAGCAATGCAGCTATACATAACTGAAGCAATTGATGTGAAAAATCAGCTAATTATCAATTATCTATGGAAGATCTTTGGCACCTGTAAAACACAATATTCATTTAAGATTGACTCTGCTTGTATGACATGGAGCCTTGTAATAATGTAGCAATAAATGATGTATATACACTAACAATAAGTCTTTGTCATAACCATGCTACAAACTTATCAAATGTAGGCACAAGAGATTATGTTCTTGTGTGTTTTGCAGAGAAGAAAAAGATGCACTATAATGTTGCTGTAGTTACTAAAATAAACGAAGTTAATAGAATAAACCACAAAACATATTCTGATCAGAAGTTTTGTGCAACTCAAATTCAGGATTGCAAAAGATTCTGAAATATGCACACATGAATGGGATGAGATGGTATTCATTTTGCTTACTCCGTACAACAATAGGAGAACAAAATGTCGACAGCAGAAACTTGTATTTCCTCTTGAACTATCAGCCTATAAGTTAAAATAAATGCAAGGACATGGTATGGATCAATAAACTCTATTTAAAGGCAACAAACCAAAGTGACAGTCAATCTTATTTGAAGTTACTCTATTAAAATACATGATTGGAACTGAAAATTTAAATGATGCCAATGTAATTCTTGAATTATCCTACAATTACTGGTGTTCCAACATGCCTCATTGTATGTTCCAGTTTGCCTTACTGTGCAAGTTCAACGTTTAGGCTTGGGTAAAAAAAAAGTCCCTTTTCTCAGGAATCTCTCTGAACGTGTTTGTTGAGTTTGTTGTACACAAGGATGCCTGTGTAGTAGATTTATCTACCTCTTATGTAATACATTTATAAATTTAACAGTGTTCTAAAAAGAAAAAAGCATGCACTCTTGTGAAATTTGTTCCAGTTATCCTACCTTCCTCTACCACCTGTATGTCCACACATAAGTATTTATGTATACATATGCATCCAGACACATGCACGTGCATGCACGCATGCATGCACACACACACACATGCTTACACGTTTGTGCTCAGTTCAGCTGGTTCTTTTTAACCATTAGCTTAGTCTTAAACTTTTCCCTTGTTGGTTCATTTCTCATTCTTTGCAGGTAACATAGCATTCTTTTTCTTGTTGTTTTAAGTCATCTATTTTGTTCCATTGTGAATGCTGTTTATATGTTAAGTGAGAACAAAATGCATAGTAAAAAAAAAAAAATGGCTGTAATGTCAAAAGACAATGATAACAATAAATTTGAATATTTTCCTTGTCTTACTGTTATGAAAGTGAATATGAAGATGAAAGTGTTTCCCTTCACAAAAAAAAAAAAAAAGGAAAAGATGTTTTCATAGAAAATGAAATTGTTAAAGAACATATGCTTCCCTTCTGAGTGGTTGGCGTTAGGAAGGGCATCCAGCTGTAGAAACTCTGCCAAATTAGATTGGAGCCTGGTGTAGCCATCTGGTTGCACCAGTCCTCAGTCAAATCGTCCAACCCATGCTAGCATGGAAAGCGGACGTTAAACGATGATGATGATGATGATGATGAAGAAAGTAAGAAATGATTCAAACACATGCAGACCAAAATTCTTTTCTATCCACTGGTCAAAATAAAACTTTTATTCTCTGGCATAAAATCTTAGAGCTGTTTTAGACTAATTTTTGTGTGCAGATTCCAAAACTGACTTCAGATTTGCTCCATCACATTACATTTTTGTGCTACCGGTATATACCTTTATTTACCTGGTGCATAGCAAAAGTTTACTTTACACTACTTTTTGTGAGGATTTTGGCTGGTTTGTCATGCTAATTTTGAATAATATGTTCAAGCCGAGTTTTGCTTTAAAACCATTTCTCTTCTTTTCAGGTGTGAACTAAACCACTATGATTTACTTAAGGATACAACATCAAAAAGGAGGACGTGCTATAATGACCTCAATATTTTCTGTTACATCTGTGGAAACATTACTCCACAAGCTCAAAGGCACAACATTAATAACTTTGTCAAGAAGATGTATCTTGTTTACTTTAAAGTAGCACTTGGAAACCTGAACAAAACCTGGGTGCAAAACCTGTGTTGAAACTTGGTATAATGAAACAATTCATCAAAGCTTTTGATCACAGTGGAGATTGCTTCAGATATATATGTACAACCTTTCCAAGTCTCAGTGACAAGAAGAAGAGGACAGGAATATTTGACTGACCTCAAATAAGAACATTCCTCAGGGAATCTACATTTTGTTACAACAATGAGAGCAGCTGAGGCTAGAGCTTGGAACACCTTCTTTGATGTGGTGCTGATTTCCTTGGAAACAAGAAAACTGTCAATTATCAAGAGATTGTGAAAGAACTGCTCTTGAGTTTGCAAGCATTTGGATGTAGAATGAACATTAAATTGCACTACCTACACAGTCACTTGGGTAAGTTTCCAGAGAACTTGGGTGATGTTAGTGAAGAACAAGGTGAACACTTTCATCAAGACATAAAAGTAATGGAAGAATGCTACCAAGGCAGATGGAACTCAAACATGATGGCAGATTACTGCTGGAGCTTGATGTGAGACATTCCAGAAGCTGTGCACAAGAAATTGACAAAAAAGAGGAAGTTCTTGCAGTAATGAAATGATCAGAATGAATGACCACAATGAATAAAGATTTTGTATTCAGATTTTGTTATCACCAAGCTTAATTCTTACATGCTAATGTGCATTTACTCCCACGACTTTGTAATTTGATTTATTAGATTTTTAAAAAATGACATATTGTCTATCAAAAATGCATCTACGTATATTTGATTCTACCTTTATGAGCATTAAATAGCTGTTTCTAGCAAACCTAAAAGATTTTATATCTCAAAAATCTGATGTGATAGGCGAAATCTGATGCCAGATTTGGATTCAGCACCCCAAAATTAGGTAAAAACTGTTGATAAACCTTGTGTTGGAAAATATGTGTTGATCAGTGTAATGGATGGAAAACGGTCTGTAAATCCAAGTGTAAATCTGAACCTCTGTGCTTCACTGGTACATATTTTTATTGACCCCAAAAAGATGAAAGGAAAAGTCGACCTTGGTAGAATTTGAACTCTGAACATAAAGACAGGAGAAATGTCGATAAGCATTTTTCTCGGCAGGATAATGATTCTGTCAACTCACTGCCTTACAGTGTAATTAAATTACAATATTGTTTAACTTGTCTTTACAGCTGAAAATCCAAGATATACATGCAGTAAATATTTCCACAATAAGCAATTAAGTTGAATCCTGAATGTATCCATGATGTTCTGGTATATAAGATCACATGTTAGCTTTCTTTATCATACATGTTTGGATTGTGTAGTAATCAGACGAGCCTTTGAAGCGTATCATGCACAATCTGGCAATTGTTCAGGCCCAAATGACATGGTTATACTCTGTGAGTTCATAAGAAAGAGAAAAACAAGAAAATATTTCAAGAAAAACGAGACGAAAATGTTAAGTAGAGGGCAAAAATTATTTCCCTTTAACTGATTAAATAAAGACTATCATTATTGTTGATTATTGTTTACATCTATGATAACTACACCTAGTGGGAGTAGTCAAACAGGAGCTAGACTTAAGCGAGTTAAATTATGTTGAATCTGATGAGTTGTGTCTTCCAGTTCGATAACAGAAACTTGTGGAAATGCATACATCAAGCATGCATAGTTAGCTCAGTCTTGTTCAAAGTCAAAGTCACCTCTGTTCTGCTAAATAAGGGAGCCAAAAGAAAATTTATATTAAACTGTGTGAAAGAGAATTCAAAAAACTATATGCCAATCATCAGTAGCACGTAGACAAAAAGGAAGCCAGAAAGCTAGCAAGCTGCATACATTAATATAGCTGAAAAAATACACGCCCTTATTAGATTGAACTGCACTAGCCTTCAAAATGCGAGATGAAAAAGTTACCAGATTAGATACACAGATTAGATACACAGCTTAGAGAAGTTTAGCTTTTCTACCATTCAACAACCTCCTACTAGGTTTCAGGTGTAAGCACAATATTAACAATATTTTTAATTTAACAGATTAAAGAATTATAACCTTTGCCCTGCCCTTTCCCTTAACATTTTCCCATAATTTTTTTCTTTCCTTGCTTTATAGAATAGCCATGAAGTTTGAGCCTGACCAATTTCCATGATACACTATAAAAATCGATTGAATTACTACGCGATCCAAGCATGAAACTTGAAGTAGCTCACATATAACCTCTATGTTCATTTAATGATAGCTATTTTCACTGGATTGAATACTTCTTTTTACTGATTCGACAATGAACAGTATACCCCGTCACACACACTTTTTTTCATATGAGCTTGAGTATAGGTGTACATGTGTATCAACATAAGAACATGTGTGTATCTGTGTATCTCTGTGTGTGTGTATGCACATTAACTTGAACATGTGTTGAAATTAACTGTTAAAATTGAACATCCACTCATACATACACACACACATGTGGAGCCCCCAACATACATAAACACACACATGCATGCACACACACACACTCATACAGACACACATATATATGCATACACAAACAACTGTAATATAAACAACACTATTACTAATACTGGAAGTTTTTGACATTTGACCAATTTTTTTATCTGCAAATTTTCCTAATTTTTATCTATCTTGTTTACTAAACAAATCAGAGAAAGAGAAAGAGAAAGTGAAAAAGAAAGAGTGAGAGAGGGAAAAAGAAAGAGAGTGAGAAAGAAAGAGAAGAATTGATTCCGTGATGTCATTGGTACCTTACTTATCAATCCCAGAATGAAGATGGGCAAAGTTGACGTGGTACTTTGGACATGTGTCTTCTGCTATAACCTCGGGTCGAGCAAAGCCTTATGAGTGGATTTGGTAGGCAGAAACTGAAAGAAGCCTGTTGTATATATATGTGTGTGTATATATTTATGTGTGCGTGTGTCTGTGTATG
>NC_068981.1:78974311-78976708 GCF_001194135.2 Octopus bimaculoides | reverse complement strand
GTGTGTGTATATATTTATGTGTGCGTGTGTCTGTGTATGCCCCCCCCCCCGCCATCACTTGACAACTGATGCTGGTGTGTATATGTCCCTGTTCAGCAAAAGAGATGATAGAATAAGTACTAGGCTTACAAAGAATAAGTTCTGGGATTGATTTCTTTGACTAAAACCCTTTATGGTGGTGCTCCAGCATGGCCGCAGTCAGATGACTGAAACAATTAAAAGAATAAAAGAATACACACATACACACAAACACACGCACATACATATGTGTGTGTGTGTGTGTGTACATATATTATTGGTCAGTTGTCCATAAGTCAAGAAAAAGTACACTCTAAAAGAGAATCTGAGAGGTTATATTTTTATATTGCCAAGAAGTATATTCGTGGTTATAGCATATAACCGGGTCAGAAAGTTACCATTGTGGCTGTGTGGTGAGAAGCTTGCTTCCCAACCACATTGTTCCGGGTTCAGTCTCACTGTGTGGCATCTTGGGGAAGTGTCTTCTACTATAGCCTCAAGCTGACCAAAGCCTTATGAGTGGATTGGTAGACAGAAACTGGAAGAAGACCATCATATATATATATATATATATATATATATATATATATATATATACAAGGTTGGCCAAAAGTCAACCAACAGTAAATCAAAATTCCATAAGTACTATCTGTAATTCTGTATTGACTCGAAAAATGTGTTGCTCAAGCAAGATTTCAGTTTGGACAATTTTCATGATGTTTTATTAAATTTTTATAATGCTTTTATTAAATTCATTTAGTTGTTAAACATAAATTTTGGAATTAAATGGTTTTGATTTACTGTTAGGTGACTTTTGGTCAACCCTGTATATATATCTTATACATAAATAGCAATTTCAGTCTGTCTGTTACCATCTTGCTGCCTAGACCAATGAACTAATCTTGATGCAACTTTGCATACACATTAAACTAACATCCAGTGGCACATATTTACAAATCAATAACACATCTACTGATATGAATTAAGTAAGGCTTCTGTAAGGCTCAGCCATGCACTCCTTCATGTAAACAACATGCGACCTTTGTGAGAACAACTCAGCTTTACAAAAGGAAAACAATTCTGCATGTAGCACCCGTACGACACACTAAGGTCACATTAAGGACACAGTCACCTGCAGGATTCATGGATAGGACATGGAACAATGCAATGACCAATGACCTGGAAGTTGCTTCACCATGAGATTAATTTGATGAATTAAATCCAAATAACCAAAACATCTTAATCATTTTTATCATGCCACGCTACGATAAATTACGATACGCAACAACGCCAGCTATAATACACAGACTATTTGTCAATGTATTTGTAAATCTATCTATTTATCTAATTTATTTTACCCAGATGCATATTCATTTGTTAGAATAATATAGGGACATTCCTTATTCACCTACCAATCGAATTAATAGTTTGTAATACCTATTTTTAGCAATAAACTATTACCATAAACGATGGGTTGGGCATAACTGAATAAGATGAGAACTGAACAAGAAACAGGATAGGACATGGAACGGTGTAATGGTAAACGGGAACTGAGAATAACCCTCGCTTTCCCAGTCAACTCATTTATTTTACTTAGATGCATATTCATTTCTTAAAATAATATAGGGACATTCTTTTTTCTTTCGAGCGAAATCGTTGCCAGTGCCCCTGGACTGGCTCTTGTGCGGGTGGCACATGAAATGCACCATTTTGAGCGTGGCCGTTGCCAGTACCACCTGACTGGCCTTCGTGCGGGTGACACGTAAAAGCACCCACTACACTCTCTGAGTGGTTGGCGTTAGGAAGGGCATCCAGCTGTAGAAACTCTGCCAAATCAGATTGGAGCCTGGTGTAGCCATCTGGTTTCACCAGTCCTCAGTCAAATCGGCCAACCCATGCTAGCATGGAAAGCGGACGTTAAACGACGACAACGACGACGACGACATACCTTATTCACCCAATAATCGTATTAATAATCTGTAATATCTATTTTTAGCAATAAGCTATTACCATAAAGGTTAATAAAATATTTAAAGGCTTAATTACACCTGATTCTAAAATTTATATATGAACATAGGATTGGGGATAGGAATGGGAGCGGAACTGAACAGGGAATGGGACAGAACTGAAACGATGTAATGGGATCAGGAGCTGTAAATAACCCCCGCTTTTCCAGGTATTACCACATAACTCAGCTAGTATATATATATATATATATATATATATATATATATTCGTTTATATTTATATAAAGGGCATTATAACAGAAAAATAATAACGCCACACAGTGGACTTCTCAAAATGACCACATTTAGTACCTAGCCCTTTATATAAATATAAACGAATAATTATATTCTTGGGAATAGAAATTTCCCTTAT
>NC_068981.1:78969915-78973874 GCF_001194135.2 Octopus bimaculoides | reverse complement strand
TATATGTATATAAAGCACTGAGAAAAGTTTGAAAATGTATAAAATTTTTATTTAATTATATATGCTTTTTGTTTAATTTAAACAAATTTAACTTTTTAACATAAAGAATGAAGAGTAATATTGTATGTATTTGTATGTATGAAAATGAAAATAAAAAAGTACGTTTTTACACAATGTTTACATATACATGTTTAACTGAGTATATATATATATATTTTGATGTGCATATTTATAAGGTAAGTTTGACAGATATAATACAAGTAAAAATGAAAGAAGGAACAAAAAATGGATCACATGTTATTTCAAGTCGTGCATAGAAAAAAATTTTATTGTATACATTTTTTTTTTTTTTTTTTTTTGTGCTGCAATTAAAACAGGTTTTGTAGTCGAAGTTTTTAAAAGTTACATTTGGCTGACCAGGATTCGGTTTACACTGATGTTCAGCTTACATACACACACACACTCAGAGAACATATAGATGTACATACATGCTTCCACTTATACATAAAGGAGAGAAGGAATATCAGCCTACATACATTCAAGAGGTAATACATAAGGAGGACATTTGTGTAAACATATTAACAGCTATGTTTCTGTTCATTTCCAATCTGAGCAGTTATTGGACGGAGGCATAAAATGAGGGAGGGAAGTCATAACAGCAGAATGTATTGAGAAATGTGTAAATGGACTTGATAGATTACTGGGCTATGTCTTAGAGAAATCACATTATTGTTGATGATATAGCATTCTACTGCAGCTATATGACGTGTTTGCAACAAAGTGATATACGATGATGATTCACTCCTGAACTGAAATAGGCTCCCAGCCTCTGTATCATGAATGGTTATGCAGACCACTCCTAACGAAAGCCAGAGCTTCCT
This sequence comes from Octopus bimaculoides, assembly GCF_001194135.2. Classification (NCBI taxonomy): domain Eukaryota; kingdom Metazoa; phylum Mollusca; class Cephalopoda; order Octopoda; family Octopodidae; genus Octopus; species Octopus bimaculoides. The sequence goes on along the minus strand of NC_068981.1, from coordinate 78,972,993 downwards.
TCATCCACTACATAAAAAGTATTAAGAAAACATGTTGTTTAGATATACTTTTATTTTAGCTGTTTACAAAGATCACAAATTTCCTTATTTAAATCATGAATCATATTCCTTTCGATAATATCAATATGATTACAAAACTTCTTTGCAGACGATGTTTTCTGTTTGGTTGACACTAATTTGCAAATTACTGGAGTCTGTCAGTCTACTCACAGTGACGTATAACTGGCCATGTGTAAACATCAGAGAGGGTAAAAGTACACCTACACCATCTAAAGTCTGACCCTGTACCTTGTTTGCTGTGAATGTGTGAGTGTAATCTTTAGGTTTACAAAAAATCAAACAAAGACTTACCTCTCACTGTTCTATACAAATAATGTCTGGATGTTCTGGTACCATGGGTTATTTTGATTGACAAAACTGAGATGCAAACAACAGCTGCTTTGATTAGCCATTTTGAATCCTGAGATTGACACACTTCAATAACCACCAAATAATCACACACACTATATACTGACACACACTTTTTCCAATTTATTTTTGCTATTAACCGTCCTCATGTCCCCTTTGAATCTACGATGGGGCCACGAACTATGCAATGAAAATCCCAGAGCTGCTCATGGTGAATTTTTAATAAAAATGCAAAGGTGGTTTATCAATTCAAAAATCGATACCCATGAAATAATCATACTTTCTGATTTTTTAATGCTAAAAACCTTCCTGACAATCAACTTTATAATCCCCAAAAATATTGTAGCCATTAGTCCAACTATCTGGATGTGAAGAGGGAACAGACAAAGAGACGGACAGACATAACACCCATTATGTGTGTGTGTTGGCACTCCGCCGCTTACGACGTCGAGGGTTCCAGTTGATCTGATCAACGGAACAGCCTGCTCGTGAAATTAACATGCAAGTGGCTGAGCACTCCACAGGCACGTGTACCCTTAACGTAGTTCTCGGGGATATTCAGCGTGACACAGTGTGACAAGGCTGACCCTTTGAATTACAGGCACAACAGAAACAGGAAGTAAGAGTGAGATAAAGTTGTGGTAAAAGAGTACAGCAGGGTTTGCCACCATCCCCTGCCGGAGCCTCGTGGAGCTTTAGGTGTTTTCGCTCAATAAACACTCACAACACCCGGTCTGGGAATCGAAACCGCGATCTTATGACCACGAGTCCGCTGCTCTAACCATTGGGCCATTGCGCCTCCACTAACACCCATTATAGTAAGATAGCAAATCTGCCCATCTAAGATGGGAAATAATAGGATAGTATCACAAATCTAAACCCTCTAAATTCACAAACTATATGGTGGGGGAAATCCAGAGTTAATCCTCATTGCTGGAATTTTAACAAAAAAAAAAAATCAAAGGTGATTTATTAATACAAAACCCAATATCCACTAAATAATCATACTTTTTCACATTTTTTCCACTAAGAACCTTCCTGATTACCTCCCTCATAATCCCGAAAAACATTGTGACCATTTGTCCAGCTGTTTGACCGTGAAGAGGGAACAGACAGACAGACAGACATAACGTCTATTATAGTAAGATTCATAACTCCTTTGTTATTATTTACTAAACTTTGTACTGATTTCAGCAGTCGGAAGGTGTTATGCATCTACAGTCAGTATTGTGAGTTAACTAAAGTATAGTGCATTGAGTTCTGGTTTGTATTTGTTAATGAAATATGCTACTTCGTTGATCCATTGCTGTGTACCGTCATTCTGTCTGATGTAATATTCTTGGCAACCTTTACATGTTATAATGTAAATTAGGTTATCCTAATTTCAGGAGTGATTGTTTTAATTTTGGAGGAGGGCTCATTTTGAAGTAAAATTTGGGTAGTTACATACTTTAGAGGTTGGTTGGTTGGTAACACATACTTATTTAGGGTCTACTGTCTATGTATGTAGCTTTGCATAGGTCAATATCCTTTTTAGTGGTTTTTAGTAGTTTTACTTCTCATGCCCTTTATAATTAGATGTTTTTCCAAGATGTTCTTCATTTTTTGGTCCAAGTAATAATACTGATACTTATAGACAGTTGTTGGTGGAAACTTTGGTGTTCCTTGAGTTAAAAGTTGAAGTATAAGGAATAGTATTTTTCATTTTTGTATGTTTTGGGATTTGGTTGTTTGAATTCTTGGATGTTAACTTGTTTGGCTTTCCGAATTCTAAATTCAGTCAGTTTTATGGGTTATTTTCTTATGATAAGTACTTTTTCATTTTGTCTAAACTTTGATATATATTTGTATGGTGTTTCCACATGTTTTATGAACCTGCATCATTTATATTTACATGAGTACATATGAATAATTCAATGGAATAACGTTCATGTAACAACAAACATAATACATCATAATGTGTATGTGTGTGTGTATTTGTGTGTTGCACTGTCTATCCTCAACCATTGCTTGACAATTGGTCCCTGTAACTTAGCTGACTCCTACTTAACTGTTCAGCAAAAAAAAAAAAAAAAAAAAAAAAAAAAAATCGATAGAATACTTACAGACTTAAAATAAGAAGTGGGAACGATTTTTTCCACTAAAAACCTTCAAGGCATTGTCCCAGCATGGCCACTGTCCAATGACTGCTAAGCGATATTAGCAAAGTAGTTCTTAGTTATTGAAAACCAAGTAAGTAAAAAGAGTTAAACTTTTGTATATCAGCACTATGTACGTGATTTGACATAACAGTTCAACAAAAGCATATTTAGAGAGGAAAAGAGAAAGTGTGAGAGAACAGTTCATTGAATAAAGTGATACAGTTTCGCATGGAATGCTGAATGACTTTTGTTTGAAGTTAAATTGGCTAACGTTTTATAAATGTAAGCCAAATTTTCTAGAAACTGCTATCAAGCTATTTGGCAGGAAAACTTGTACATTTTCTTTAAAGTTCACTGCATCGATGATAAGATGTCTGCCTGTGCTGACTACTCAAGCCATATATGCGTAGGCGTTAATGTCTTTCGTGTTGATGTAGTTGATCATAGTCCTGAGATGGGAAACTCTGAGAGTGATGGTTGAAACTCAATGGAAATCTTGCAACAATATATATATATATATATATATATA
>NC_068981.1:78966746-78967851 GCF_001194135.2 Octopus bimaculoides | reverse complement strand
TCTGGGTTCAGTCCCACTGTGTGGCATCTTGGGCAAGTGTCTTCTACTATAGCCTCGGGCCGACCAAAGCCTTGTGAGTGGATTTGGGAGACGGAAACTGAAAGAAGCCCGTCGTATATATGTATATATATATATATATGTATGTGTGTATGTGTTTGTGTGTCTGTGTTTATCCCCCCAACATCGCTTGACAACTGATGCTGGTGTGTTTAGGTCCCCGTAACTTAGCGGTTTGGCAAAAGAGACCAATAGAATAAGTACTAGGCTTCCAAAGAATAAGTCCTGGGGTCGATTTGCTTGACTAAAGGTGGTGCTCCAGCATGGCCACAGTCAAAAGACTGAAACAAGTAAAAGAGTAAAAAGAGTATATACATATATTAAATCGTAAAATGAAAACAGAACACAAAGGATTCCGTGGTACACATGTTTCAAGCTTTATACACAAACTGTTGTTGCATCATTTTATGAGTATATAATTGATAGAAAGGATGGTTTAAAGCTATCTTCAGCCGCAAACATTTTCAGTCCCAAGATTACATCACAAAGAAAAAATCACAAAGAAAAAAGCACAAAGAAAAAAGAAAAAGAGAGAGAAAAAGGAAAAGTCCACTTATTAGAATCCATTGTAATATGCTTATCCTTTAAATTGTTATATCTGCACAAATGTTCCTTGGTATTCAAAAATATGTCCATATTGTACCACAATTCAGGGTAGAGTGAATGATAAATAAATTGGATTGTATATAACTAACATATATGAGCTAGAAGGAGAAGATCAGAAATGAAAAAAGTTAGAGGTTAAAACAATATAAAATACGAAATAAAACAATATAAAATAAGAGATAAAATATAAAAATAATAGAAGTCAAATAGGGGAGTAATATAAGAAAAAAATACGGATAATAAAGTAAGGTGCATATAAAAAAAAGATTTAGTAGGGTTGGAATAAAGTAATAAAGGAAATAAAGGAATTGGGATAAAGAAATAGAAGAAATAAAAGAAATGGAATAAAAGAATAAAGAAAATGAGGTATAAGAAAAAAAACTATAAAGTAGAAAAAGAGATAAAGAGATAAGATACTAAATGGCAGAAAAACATGATGCTG
>NC_068981.1:78957622-78966736 GCF_001194135.2 Octopus bimaculoides | reverse complement strand
AAATAATTTCTTAGCTAGACTAGGGTTGAAATATGATATCCTTGAGATGAGTGGTCAGTTTACCCAAAACACAACACGCCCTGTGTACTAGTGATTTTGTCAGCTCTCTACCTAATGATAATAATAATCCTTTCTACTAAAAGCACAAAGCCTGAAATTTTGGGGAAGGGGACAAGTCGATTACATCGACCTCATTGTTTCACTGGTACTTAATTTATCGAGCCTGAAAGGATGAAAGACAAAGTCAGCCTTAGCGGAATTTGAACTCAGAACATAAAGACATGAAATGCCACTAAGCATTTTGCTTGGCAAGCTAACAATTCTGCCATCTAGCTGTTTTTACACAGACATACATATTAATACTTGTACACAAACGTTTGTGTAAGATGGTATACATTTGTATACCAGCTTTAGATTGGTATACTATTATAAATTCAAAATAAGATATACAGGGTGGCCTAAAAATCTCTTTTCACATTCATATATTAACAGTTTAGATCTTAATTATAAAAAAATATGAAACCATTATTCTATGCTAATTTAGTTAATTTTGTCAAGCTCATTTTTCAATTTGTAAGATAGAAATTTAAATGAAAAAAAAGGTTTTAAAAGAAATTTAAAGTGACTATGTGATAACTGTAAACCTACTTTTGGGCCACCCTGTATAGAAGAACTAAAGTCTTATACTCACCTCAATGCAGTATGCCAGTATGACTGCAGTCTAAAGTAACAAGTAAAACAAATAAAAGATAAAAGATATACTCTTATGCGAAAACACATTTATACTCCTATATCTATATAAATATATATGTGCACAGAATATAGTTATATAGACTTACCCACACATATATATCTTTAATTACACCCCAACAGATGTATATAGAGATGTAACACTAATAGCTTACATTTATCTGTTCAGTAGACACACTCACACACACACACACACACACACACAAACATACACAAACATATACACACACATGCATCAAATGTAAATTTGATGACATTTACATACACACACTCTTGCACTCACACACACTTGCACACTCATACGCATACAAATATACATGCTTATGTGTGTGTGTGTGTGTGTGTGTGTGTGCACGTGTCTATACACATACATATATATATATTTTTACACACACACATTTGTTACATACACATGTGTAAACATATACAAACACTCGCACACATACACAAATATAGAAGCACCCACGAAAGTGTGCATATACATGTGTATAAATATAGCAATTAGTGTTTTTAATCAATTAAAGTTTGTAGAAAATGACAACACATTGACTGATGATGGTCCTCTATTTAGTGATGGTGGAACATACTACATTAGTAGAGTGAAATTTATCAGTCAATTATTAATCATTTATTAATCAAGTAACACTTTAGCAGCTGATTCAGCCATAGATTACATCACTGTTATGTATGGCCTTTAGAGTCTAAAACTGATTGAGTAAGCTGCTGAGGTGAAAATTGAAGCTCCAGACAAATCTAATATTATGTGCATCTGTATGTGTCCTTACATATATACACACACACATGCCCACCCCTGCATATATACATATATATATATATATATATATATATATATACACACACACACACATACACACACATATATATATATATACATATATATACATACATACATACGTATATATATATATATATATATATATATATATATATATATATATATATATATATATATATATATATATACGTACACACACACACACACACACACACACACACACACACACATATATATGAAACATTGATTAGAGAACAAACATCAAATTTGAGTCAATCACTTTATATAACACCACACTTCCATACCTTTGACCATATATAAATATTACCATGGCCTTTAACATATAAAGAATACATATATAAAAAAACACAGAAGGTAAAAAATATGGATCTTTTTCAAAACGGGGGCACCAGTTTTCATTAATGTTTTATGTAATGTTTTTGGTACTGAAAGACTTTCAAACTTCGTATACTTATCTATTTTGTGTTATAGAACAGAAAAAAATTTTTGTATTCGGATTTATTTCATGTAAAAAATTGTCTTATTTCGATAATTTCAACCAATCACTGACAAGTATTCAACTGTTTACACTTACTCCTTTGGCACTTTAAGCGGTGTAAAGCGTATTTAATCTCCATAACTTCTGACATTTTGCAGAGGCAACACACGTGTGTTCGTTTTCCCTAACCCTAACCCTAACCCTAACCCTAATTGACATGCTCCTTCCCTCAAAAACTATGCCTTGTGCCTATAATAGAAAGGTTTATTAGCTACTGCCAATATGCTTCAGCCATTTTTTGACAAGGAATTAATAATTTTATCACCGCCGAGAATCGTTTGTTTACGTACTCAGCACTTAATTTTTACGGCTGAATGGACGTCAGTCATTGGTTGAAATTACAGAATTACGACAACTTTAACATGAAATAACTTGTGATGTACGTTTTTTTGTTAAGAAGACTAAGAGAGAAAGATGATTTATATGACACATTCTACCAGTGTCCCAAGTTTCAAAGTGTTTTGTTATGAAAATACTGGTGTCCCCGTTTTGAACAGGATCCAAAAATATATATGCAAATAAAAATACAAATACATAGAATGGCCGATCAAGAAGGTATATACAATCGGCAAAAAATTCTAAAGCGTGTCATGCGACTAAAAATCTAAATAAGATATCAATTGACTAAAAAAAATTTTTTTTTACTCCCCTCAATTAAAAATATGTAAAAAAAGTTCATTTCATAAAAAACCATAGTAGATTGGAGTCCAGGAGCATAAGAGAGATCCACAAAATCAAGTCAAACACATCTATGGCCATTTCAGGAGTTCACTGCCCTGGTTCAATTACAATTTAAGGTGCATCTCAGCAATGACCCCACTCATTAGGATGAACAGGAATCTCAACTATTAGCCATTCATGGGAGTTACAACATGGCTGCTAACCTAATTTAAAGATAATAATCTATCGCAGAACCAGTTCAAATTTTCTAACACACACACAAATAAAAAAATTTTATTTTATTTCATTGCTAAATATGTAAGTGGCTGCTAATCATAGAATTTTTACTATCCGGTTTCATAACCCAGTAAAACTAAATATTTACCACATCTTGTTTTACTTCTATAAACTTTCAGAAAAGTAGAAGAAAACTTATGGTTGCAAAAAGGGATTACCTCTGTAAATTTATTTAAATGTTTTAGGCCCAAAGGACCTAAGGATGGCAAGAGATTCCCTTATACACAACTTACATTTATTAATATTAACTCTAAAATAAGGGGCCCTCGAGATAACAGACCATTCAAGAGTGTAACTTTTTTATTCCTCTTTAAACCGTGTACATAAGAGGCAAGTGTAGTGAAGTTTTCCGTTCAAAAACGAGTTCATGTAGGCCCTATATTTTGCCTTAAAATTGACAGTACTGCTTATGTAAAACCTATCCAAATTACCCACCTCTTTAACAACACATTTATAAATAACATTTGTAGTCAGACAGAATCCGTCAAGGGGACATAAGCAAGGGTTTCTACAATTACAGGATTTACCAGAACCACCCACATCCCTATTACTAATACTAACATTACTTATCTGGCTTCCAGAATTCTTGTCTTCAGATATATTTTTACAGAGGGTTAACCCTTTAGTGTTCAAACTGGTCAAAATTAATTCCCCTTTATTTGTTCAAGCCAGCCATATTTGGCCGTATCTGACTGCTCTACAAAATTGCTAAAAAAATAAACAAATCACATTATTGAATTCTCGTAGCTTTGAGATAATGCGAGATGAAGCCTTTCCTGCCTTTATTCAAGTATAAATACTGTGAAATTGTTTAGACCACATGGTTTTTTTCAACATTTGAAGAGAAGTAAGTACCTTAGTTGTTAAAGAAATGGTGTCAGCAAGTAGTGATTCTGACTTTGAAGGTATTATTCTTGTCGATATAGAAAATATAAATGAAAACAAGAGTATTTTGTCTCCAGATGAATCTGATATCGATATTAGTGATTATTCATCGGATGAGGAAGATTTTGAGAACAAAAGTGATGAAAATGAAAGTGATGAAAATGATATCGTAAATATGGCAACATGGTCAAAGATTACAACACCAATCACTATTCCTGATTTCACAGAAAACACTGGTCCACAACACAATTTACCACCTGATGCTCAACCATTGGACTATCTATTTTTATTTTTACCAAAAAGTTTTTTTGAAAATGTTGCGGAGGAAACAAACAAATATGCACAATCTTTATCTTCTAGTCATGGAAGAGATGATTCACTATGGAGCCAACTTATACTGCAGAAATGAGAGCATTTTTCACAATTAATATTATATTTGGTGTTAAACAGCTTCCTTGACTGTAGAACAACTAGAGTCCTGATATAAGGTATGGTGATCCATATATCTCAAGTATAATGTCAAAGATGAGGTATTCAAAAATATCTCAGTATTTGCATTTAACTGATTCTGCTAATGCCCCCAACAAAAACGATCCAAACTACGATCCCCTGTACAAAGTAAGTCCTGTAATTGATTTACTTGTTAATAATTATAAAATTGTGTATCTACCTGGGAAAAATCTCAGTGTAGATGAAGCCATGATAGGTTATAAGGGTAGAGTACATTTTCGACAGTACATGCTTGCCAAACTTACTAAATGGGGGATCAAGGTATGGGAAGTTTGTGAATCAGCGACTGGATATTGTGTAAACTTCGATGTTTACACAGGTAGAAAATATAATGGAAACAGACCATATGATGTTGTATGGTCTCTTACTGAACCATTTCACCATCAGCACTGACACCTCTATTTTGCCTAGTTTTTTTTCTTCAGTGGCTTTGGCAGAAAATCTTGCCCTTGTAAGTACTTACATGTGCAGTACTGTTATGAGAAACCGTAAAGGTTTACCCTGTCAAATGAAAACAAAATTTAAAAAAAGAGGGGACATTTTACAAATGCAAAAAGAAAATTTTTTAGTTACTGCTTTCAAAGACAAAAGACATTTTATTTCTGTCTTCTAATGAACAACCTGGTGTTGGCGCTGAGGGAAAACCCCTACTGAATATTTGTTATAACAAATATATGGATGGGATTGATAAATCCGACCAATATTGGGCATATTACCCAGTTGGTCGACCTGGGAAGAAATGGTAGAGGTACGTTTTGTGGTTTTTAGTTAATTTAACTATAGTAAATTCATATATTGTATATGTAAAAAGCCACAAGGTACCTCCACCACCAAAGGACTACGACCACTTGAAATTTCAGGTTGACATCACATCTCAGTTACATGAGGGCTTTTCTTCTAGAAAGCACAGAACTGGGAGAAAAGCAAAATTAACTGAGGTGGATGTCAACAGAGAAAATATTGACTTTCATAAAGTCAAAAAGATAAAAGGAAGGAAAAAAGTTTGCAGACTCTGTTCGCTGCAAAAAAGAAAACTGAAAAAAAGAAAAACTGCAAAAGGGTATCAAATTGAGACTTCATATATGTGTTCCTTTTGCAAAGTGCCCTTGTGCTTTAGACAGTTTCATGAGAGAAATATGTCATAACGATATTATTTTGTATATTCCTTTTCATTTTATTACAAATATAATGTGAAAGTGAGAAATACATATTAATTTTCAGTATGTTAAACACCTGTATTCACCCTTGTCTCACCTGTTAATGAGATTTTTTTATTAGATGCATTCTGTTACATAAATGAATTCATTAAATTGTATAAGAATATAATGGGATATTGACTAGTAAAAGAGTTTTGTACTTTATTTTCAATGAAAACGTTTGAATGCAATATAGAAAAAGAATAAAATCTTGTACCAATTACACCTGCATTTTAATTAATTCAAATTAATGTACCTCATCTTGAAAAATGTAAAATTGTTGGCGGTTGACATCTGGGATAATTTTAGTAACAAATCAAACAGGTAAGATGTATTAAGAATATGAATTTTAGTGTTTATTCATAATGTTATTGTTTTTACTCCTGTTAATTAAATTTACCTGCCCATAAAAGTCAAATTTAGTCAGAAAGATCAGCTAAAATTATGTAACTATAAACCACTGGCCTATAAGCACCCATTTACAAAATTTCAAATCTGTATATAGAAAATTAACAAAGTTACAAGCAAATATTGTGGATACCCCACTTGAACCTGAATAAATCAAAATTAATATGAACAGATAAGCATTACATTTGATAAATTAATCTGAGAACTAAAGGGTTAATAGAGCTTACCTGCCCAATACCAGGGTTTCTAACAGAGGAATACTTCCAGTGCACTTACCCATTTAATTTGCTTCTAGGAATGTTAACTGGGAAGACAGCTTTCATGTGCAGCAGATGCACAAGGGCAATAAACACTGCAGATGCCCAGGAAACTGATTCCATCATATGCCAGGTGGAGAAACTAGAAATAGTTGATAGCTTCCGCTACCTAGGTGACCAAGTCTGTAGTGGGGGGGGGGGTGCTCAGAGAGCATTGCCACTAGAATAAGAATAGCCTGGGTAAAGTTCAGAAAGCTTCTACTTCTACTGGTGACAAAGGGCCTCTTGCTCAGAGTGAAAGGTAGATTGTATGATGCAAGTGTGCAAACTGCTATGCTTCACGGCAGTGAAACATGGGCTGTGACTGCTGAAGACATGCATAAGCTCGAAAGAAATGAAGCTAGTATGCTTTGCTGGATGTGTAATGTCAGTGTGCACACACCACAGAGTGTAAGTACCCTAAGAGAAATGTTGGACATAAGAAGCATCAGATGTGGTGTGCAAGAGAGACAACTGTGCTGGTATGGTCATGTGCTATGTATGGATGAGGAGAGCTATGTGAAGAAATGTCACTCCCTAACAGTGGAAGGAACCCATGCAAGAGGGATACGCAAGAAGACATGGGATGAGATGGAGAAGCATGACCTTTGAATGTTGGGCCTCACAGAGGCAATGACGAAAGACCAAGACCTCTGGAGGTATGCTATGACTGAGAAGACCCGGCAAGTAAAGTAAGATCACAGCTGTAGCCTACACCAGTGTTGCATAACCAGCCTACTTAAAAAACTACCTTTGGATCGTTGGGTGACATGCCATGCTTGAGACCTATTGAGTCAAGTAAATCAAAATCAAATCAAATCACAATCAAATGGAAATTGTAGTTGTGGCTGATGCCAATGCCACCTGACTGGCTCCCATGCTGGTAGCACACAATAAGCACCATTCATGCATGGGTCATTGACAGTACTGCCTAACTGGCTCCCCATGCCGGTGGGACATAAAAAGCACCACCTGCATGTGGCTGATGCCAGCCCCCTCATCCTGACTTGCTCCTGTGTCAGTGGCACGTAAAAAGCACCATCCAAACGTGGCCAATGCCAGTACCACTTAACTGTGCTGGTGGCATGTAAAAAGCGCCCACTACACTCTCGGAGTGGTTGGCATTAGGAAGGGCATCCAGCTGTAGATACATTGCTAGATCAGATTGGAGCCTGGTGCAGCCTCCTTGCTTGCCAGTCCCCAGTCAAACCGTCCAACCCATGCCAGCATGGAATACGGACTTTTCTCAAATTTAAAACCAGCTACTTCTTTACAAGGAGATTTCAAATAATTGAAAACAGAAGAGAACACACACACACTTTACTGATTGCACCTACTCAAATCACTTTACTGATTTCACTCGGACATGCTTTGCTTGTCTGCTGGATTTGCTGTAGTACAGCACTTAGAGAATCCAGCAAACAAACAAAACACATGCATTGCATATGTGTGATTGATAATATTTAGAACACAAGTGCTGCTTTCGATTTTGTTTTTGTGTGTGTGCATATCATCATATTGTTCATCATTGTTTAATGTCCGCTTTCCATGCTAACATGGGTTGGACGATTTGACTGAGGACTGGCAAGTCAGCAGGCTGCACCAGGCTCCAATCTGATCTGACAGACTTTCTACAGCTGGATGCCCTTCCTAACGCCAAACACTCCGGAGCCAGTCCAGCGGCACTGGCAATGACCTCGCTCAAATGATTTTCTAATGTGCCACCAGCACAAGTGCTAGAAGGTGACGCCAGTAACAATTACACTCAAATTGTGGTATTTACGGGGCACTAACACGGAAGCCAGACAGCTGCTCTGGCAATGAACACACTCGGACAGCGCTGTTAGTGCTTCACTGACGCAGGTGCCAATCATACATACATATATATATATATATATATATATATATAAATGATATATGTGTGGTGCCATGTAAAAGCACCCAGCACGCTCTGTAAAGTGGTTGGCATTAGGAAGGGCAGCCAACCATAGATACCATACCAAATCAGATTAGAATCTGGTGCAGCTCCCCAGCTTGCCAGCTCCGGTCAAACTTTCCAACCCATGTCAGCATGAACAATGGATGTCAACAGATGATGATGATGATGACAATGACAACACCCACATGCACCTTCATTTTGGGATCACCAATACTTTATTATCTCCCCTTCTTCCTAGCTCTCCTGTTTGATTACCTTTGACCAGCCAGCCAGCCGACATGATTGACTGCTAGCCCTAAAAGTTCTTTTATTCTCTCTCTGTTTATTTCTTTGTGTTCTTTTCTGTTGAAGAGCATAGGCTCAAAACGTAAAAGACTTTCTCACCTTCCCAAGCATTAAACTATACACCTGTTTGTTGTGTATACACCTGTCTTCATCTTTTGTTTTTCGGTAAATTTCAACTATATATATATATATATATATAATTATGTGTATTTCTTCTATCTTAATGAATAAAAATTCTTCTGATAGAATAAATGGGTTAATAGAAACCAATGTAGCAAAGAACACAAAATAACTGTGGTTTAGTTCCTGTTTTTAAGGCAGGAACTCCTTGAAAGTTTGGGTATTTGAGTATATTTAAGAATTTAAGGATTGGAGAAAATGCATGTTATAATTGCATACTTTATTCCTACATATGTTTCAAAGGATTACAACCTGTGTGATCCATAGGGATCTTTGATATTAAAATTGTAACCTTCTCATCAGGGAAAGCATGGGAATCATCTTAAACGTAAGACATTATGACCGATTATGAA
>NC_068981.1:78949758-78956146 GCF_001194135.2 Octopus bimaculoides | reverse complement strand
CAGACACACACATATATATACATATATATATATATATGTATATACACATACATACACATGTGGACATGCACACTCACATAAACTTGTATACACAATCATATACACACATTTATATTTACACATACACAAACATCTAAATGTTTACTTATATTTTTTTTAAAATAAAAATAAGAAATACATCTACACAAATATGCTCCCATACTTATTCACAAGTACACTCATATTTGAATATATAAACAAACCTATGTTTTAATAAATACATTTTTACACAAAAATGTCCATACATCCAAAAAGTCATACGTAAATGCATATTTATATATTTAAAAAAAAATAATATTGATAAGAGTCATGTATATATTTACTAGTAGTAATACCTGTTGTTGATCAGGTAATCCCTTTTACCCTTTTTTGGGAGCCACATTCAAAGTATTATTATATATATAATTTACTCCTCCTATATGTGTGTATTTTTATAAGAGAAAATCACGTAATAATTGAAGTAGAAGAAAAAGATCAATTTCATACATGAACTTCTGTTTCTTTATTATATGACAATAATAAGTGAGTTGTATGTGTTATTTTATTTATCAATACATTACTGGCAATCATATGATACACTTCATTTAAATAGATAATTTAATTGTTCTTGAATGTGATGATAGTAATGGCAAATTAAGGTACTGAAGTATTCATGTTGCATTAGAAGTGAATATATCTTTATAAGCAATGTTTTTTTGTTTTATTTCAGGGTGAATAAGCAAAAAGATTTGGCCATGTGAAAAGTATGGTTCTTCAAGTTGCAATCTAGCAACTTTAAATTTTTGGCCCTGACTTTTATTAATGCTCACGGCAAAAGAAACTCGGATAGGGAACTGTAACCACTTAATTTGGAACGGGACATTAGATAGTATAATTGGTATGTGAGGAATGAAGACGGTCTCACCTTTATCACAATCAGTGAGAATATTTGCCTCAATGCATAAGTTTGTTCACAATTAGTCTTGTACCATTGCATAATTTTGGTTGAGACAAATTACGCAATAACATAATAGAAGACCCTTTCTACAGCTGAAAACAATAAGGAGTTGAACCTGATGATTCTAGTGAGTTCAAAAACTCGATGGAGTAATTAACACTATCCTGATCATCAACAGCACTGTCAATTGAGTTATAAGTGCAGACTTCTCCTGCAAGTTTATTCAGTAGCATATTATTAATGTTATTTACAGCAACATTTTTTGGAACCAGAATAGCTTGTTCACTGATCCAATTTGTATTGTTGTAATTATGAAGAAGATTCAGTAAGATTTCAGCCACCAAATCATTGGTAGAATCAGCTGAATTACATATTGGATTGAATGTAAGAAACTGTTCTTCATCAATTGCAGCGAGTTTCAAAAGCTGCTCTGCAAATAGTTCAAAAGTTGAAGTGTTTTCACATGGTGCAGAAGACCTTATTAAAGCATTGTGCTCATCCACTTTTGTTCCTCTTGGAACAACTGGTAGAGTTTGTCGGAAGTCTGCTGGCAATAATACTGTGACATTTTCCATCATGGAATTACAATTTCTAATGTCTTGTAATGTTCTGTCCACAGCTTCAAAAGCTTTTTTGTGGGACATGGTACATTCATCCCAGACAATTAAGTGACATTTTTGTATTAGTTCACCCATTCCAGAATTTTTAGATATATTACAAACTGGATTTTCTTTGTTAGATAAATCTAAAGGTAACTTGAATGGGCAGTCTGATCTAATGTTGCGGCAATCCCAGCGGTAGCAGTAGCTAAAGCTATTTTATTTTCTTGACAAACTTTAGCCAGGAGAAGTTTAATTACTAATGTTTTCCCAGTACCTCCTGGAGCATCTAAAAAATAAAGTCCTCCTATGCTATTGTTAATTCTTTCTATGACAGTGGAATATGCACGATGTTGATCAGGCAGAAGCTTGGGAAGATTATCATTTATGTATATGGCTAGTTTCTCCATATCATAGGAAATTTCCCTTATTATTTCAGTGGAGAAACTGCTAAGATCCCCTCTATTAGTTAGTGGGAGACCTAAATTTTCTATAGGTTCACCTCCTATCGAAATAATTTGATCTATTTCAATCAAAGCCGTATTGTATATAGCATCAGTGAAACCAATATCTTGCTCAGGATTACTCAACTGAACTTGGTGTTTGAAATCTTCAGCAAGATCATTTCTGAACTTATTCCACAGTTCAACAGGATTACTTACTTCACAATTTTTGAGAATAATAGCAAAAAGACTTCTTAAACTCTTTGGTGTTTTTGATATTAAAGCTTCTTCCAATGTTGCTTCCCACTACTGATCATTTGCAAGCAAATCTAACTTCAAACATGCTTCTCGATATATTCTGCAAATCTCACCATCAACTTCTTTCAAACTTTCCCATGAAGTTGGTCCTCTTTTTACATGAAGAAGCATTCTGAGGTGAAAGCATTCATTTTCATTAGGATGTACAGTATATAGTCTACCAATTGTTGTACCAAACTTAATCTCAGAATGACCTTGAACCTTTGTACCGATTTTGCACCTATTACATTTATTACTCCATGTTTAATAAGAAGGAACCTCATGATATAGCAGCATTTTTGCAAAATTGTTCCCCCAACAAAGATTGAAGAAGGCTGTTAAAGTGGTATCCTTTGGATTTGAAACTTGATTTGCAGTTGTCTCAGCAGTGAAGTAAACCCTTTGACCATTTTCTAAATGCACAGAAAGTTGTTGAATGGCTGGGTGCCTTTCATGGATTGGGAATCCAAATATCTGCCAGAAGGCCTCATTACTGCTTATATATCTTCCTAATTGGTATTGTTTAACTTCGTTGTTAGTGTTTTCCTGAATGGCGAAAGAAGCAGCATCACTATCTATATTTATGTTTTTGCATACATACTTTATGCTCTTCATGGAGTTATAGTACTCTGCATTGATATAAGCATTGAAAATCTTTGATATAAGCATTGAAAGACAGAAATGGGCAATAAGAAACTATCCATCGATTGTCTACTTCACGATTTCCAACTTTGGCTCGCTCTCATCCATCTTATGCTTTCCTTCTTCTGTACATGGGATATCCATTATAACCAAATTGAGCGTGATAAATAAAATTATTTAGATAATTTTTTGTGCATTTTCCTTCCTTCATGCATGGTGACTGAGGGCTTTGAACACCACAAAGGTCATGAATAATATGAGATATCACAGTGACATAGAGTGTCCGATCAATGACAGAATCAGGGATTTCAGCTGAAATTATAGAATCAATTTGATTTGAGTTAATTTTTGTGCATAGCCAAAGTAAAATATGGGCATGAGGTAATTCCCTTTTCTGCCATTCCACTGTATACATGGAACAGTGAACTTCCTCAAAGATATACGATTTTGAAAAGAGGTGCATCGTCTTATTTAATTTTAAGTGAAAAACCTATGCTATGAGATAATGTCTATGATATGCTCATTGATCAAGAAAAATGCCATATATTTCAGGCCATTTTGGGTTACATGTAAAAGTTATAAATTAATCTGGTCTAATATATTTTCATACATATGTCATGCCATCTTATGTTCTTTCATGCATATAGCGGGGTCCACCTGTGAAGCTTGATGGAAGGATGCACTATTGCCATAGATTATTTCCATACCCATCATTATTTATGCTGCCCTGTAAGTGAATGTATGAAGCAACCCAAAGCTTTTTTGGTGTGTTCTTACATAGGTGAGTCTTTCTGATTCAATCTTGGCATACATGTCAACAACAAATTGTTGAAATAAATCCCTACTTCAATGCAATAAATTAAAACCGAAGGGTCTAAGAATAAGATGAAATGCATAAGAATCCATACACAATACAGTTTTTCTAGAATTTCTTCCTGCCTGAGAAATACCAAAGTGATATCCATCTGTTCCATATGGAAAAAGCAGAGCATCATAGAGCATCATAGGAGCGATGTGTATCACTTACCTGTTGAATGGAACAATCTCTACACTTTATAATTATATCCCATTTTCCAGTTTGTTCACCTGCTAAAATTATAACAACCCCATTAGTTTCTGGTGCATTGAAATGCCATGAATGCTCAGTTGGGGGCCTTACATCAGAATTGATCACCAATTGAAAATTTCTGCATTGTGTATTATCAAGGATACATTCGAAACTCCTGATATAATTATTATTGTTATGAAGCATTTGTTGTATTATGTCAAAGTGAAGCCCTTCATTAAGATTATACCTTGTTTCAGTTTGTTTTTGTATATTGTTGATGAAATAAACTTTATGGTCTTCATTTTCTAGTGGTAAAATACTACCAATTCAATGATATACTTGCCCTTGGATTTTAAATGTGGATATGAATCCTCCCTCATCCACAATATTTGCTCCAAATGAAGTCATTTAGATAGCATTATAATAGCATTGCATTTTTTGTAGAAAATGCTTCGAAAATGTTCCATGAAGAAACTTTTTCAGTTCTTCAAGAGGGTCAGGAAAGAAAGGTAGCATAATTTTCCTCCTCCAGCAACATAACCCAGGTGAGTAATAACATTGAGCCAACTTCAGATTCATAGCAATGATTGGGGTTGTAATTGAAAGCAGCAAGATACCATTGCTGACATGACCTACCTTCGTTGTGCCTGATCTGGTCATTTTCATGTCTATTGGCAGTTTCTTGTGGTGTTTCTTGCATATGATGTGATGCTCTTCGAAGACAACCAACTGCAAGTCATGCATTTCTTTTGTCATTGTTTTCTACTGCATGTTGAGCTGTCATTCTTTATTGGCTATCTGCAAGTCATGCATTTCTTTGATGTTTGGTTTCAGATGTGCGTTATGCTTTCTTTCTTCGTCAATCATCTGCAAGCTGTGCACATCTATCATTTCCATTTTCTGCTGCATGTTTGTGCATTCCTTCGATCTTCATTTTCTGCTGCACATCAAGCTGCCATTCTTTGTTGTCTATCTACAAGTTGTGCACTTCTTTGATGTTCAGTTTCAGATGCATGTCAAGTTTTTTTTTTCTTTGTTGATCCTCTGCAAGCTGTGCATGCCTGTCATCTTCCTTTTCTGCTGCATGTTGTGTGTTTCTTTGGTGTTCATTTTTTGACACTCTTTTTTTAGGAGACGTTTTTTTAATAAAGAATATGAGTATGTAATAGTCAAATGAAGTTACAAATGCTGTCTCCTGTCAGTGTCAGTGCTGAATTTCTGATGCTATATTTCAGGAATGCAAAGCAAGGTGTTGTGTGATAGAGAAGTTTAACTGGAGCAGTTGGCAGTTAAAGTGAAGCAGATCTGTAAGTTGGAATGCATGTTGTTGATGTGAATTTTCTTTTTGTGGGTGTGTCAATGGTTTTTGTTTCCCTGTCAAGTTCTGTCTGTGTGTGTCGTGCATCTTGCTTCACTATCGGATTCTCTCTGCCTATCTCAAAGGAGTTTGTATATCTATTTCTGAACCGACAAGCTAGAAAAATAGCTACATCATATATAACAATAGATTTACCAAATCCAGGTGACTGTGTGATGGCACTGAAAATGCCACAGGTGAAGTGGAACACCCATTTGTCATGGTTCCTTTTGACATTTGAATAGGCTGTATGCCCAAGGAGAGTTTAAAGATTGAGTTTTGAATTTGAACCAGGGTGAGACAACCCCTACAGTTTTTGCAGTTTTTAAATTCATTTTGATGGACAAGCAAGCAAACAGACACTGTCATATAGAACAATAGTTTTATCGAATCCAGGTCACTCATAATGTGAGTGAACTCGCGATGGTGCTGAAAAGGTCACAGGTCAAGTGGAACACCCATTTGTCATGGTTCCTTTTAACGTTTGAATACGCACAAGGAGAATTGAAAGATTCAGTTTCAAATCTGAACCAAGGTGAAACTACTCCAGATTTGCTGTCTTTACTTTCATTTTGACGGACAAACAGACAGCAATTCCATTTTATATATATAGATAATCATCATCATCATCATCATTTAATGCCCATTGTCAATGGTGGCATGGGATAGATGGTTTGACTGAGGCTGGCATACTGGAAGGCTGCGTCCAATCTGATTTGGCATGGTTTTCTATGGATGGATGCCTTTCATACCACTAACCACTCCAAGAGTGTAATGGGTGCTTTTACACGCCACTGGCATGGGTGCCATTTGCATGATACCAGTATCTTCCATGACTGCGATTTTGCTCAGCTTGATGGGTCTTCTCAAGCACAACATAATGCCAAAGGTCTCGGTCATTACCTCCATGAGGACCAGCATATATATATCAGCATCATTATAGTATATATATATATATATATATATATATATATATATATGTGTGTGTGTGTGTGTATATATATATATATATATATATATATTTGT
>NC_068981.1:78941319-78949288 GCF_001194135.2 Octopus bimaculoides | reverse complement strand
AAAAAATTAACACCAAATATACAGTGCGTGTGTTTTTATTGGCTAAACTGGCAATATGACCATCCCCAAGTACAACAATATATATATATATATATATATATATGTATGCGTATATATATATATATACATATATACATACGTTCGCTCTGTGGAGATATATATATAAATATATACATATACTATAAATCTATCTATATATATGTAAGTATATGAATATATATATGTATACACACACTCACACATACATATATAATGTGTGTATAAATATACTGGTGTGTGTGGATGTGTATGCATGTGTGTGTATGGGTGATGTATGAGTGTGTCTTTGTGTTTGTCCCCTAGTGCTGTCAACTTAAGATGGTTTGTTTCCATACCCTTAACTTAACAGTTCAATCAAATAGACTGACACAATCAGTGCAAAACTTTAAAAAAACTATCTAATTCCTGGAGTTGAAGGGTTGATTTGTTTGACGTAACTCTTTAAGGCAGTGTTGCAGCACGGGTGCAGTCCAATAGCTGAAACAAGTAAAAGGTAACAACATACATACATACATACAAATATGCATACATACATACATACCTATCTACAGATATAATCAGCAAAGAATCCATAGGTTTGAAAAAAAGGTACTCATATTTTAACATATTTGTTAATACTGTATATTAATCAATTATACAATATTATAGATCCATTACAGCCAATCTTACTGATCAGTTTAGCATGAGATGAAGAGCATGTTTGTTAGATAGCCACCCTGTTATATAATATCCAGTTATATAATACCTGGTGTGAAACTGATTAATAAGATCAGCTATAATGTATCTATAACACAGTATTGTTTGATTGATATGTATATGGAAATATATGTAGTATGAAAATGTGAATGTTAAAATGATGATGAGTGATGATGCTCTTTATATACATACATACATACATAGCAAAGTTTTGACTGTTAGGAAGGACATTCAGCTGTGGAAACCATACCAAAGCAGAAAGTAGGGATTGGTGCAGTCTTCTCATATGCTGTTCCTGTGGAACCATCCAGGTCATGCCAGCATGTTCATGATTATGATGATGATGATGATGATAATATATATGAGGGGGTGCTGAAAAGTTCCTGGCTTTGGGTAAAAGAAAATACAGGAGGATCGGTTCATTATGACTTTATTGAGCATATTCCTCTCTCAGATTCACACACTTATTGCAGTGGTCCTTCAGATCTTCTAAGCCCTGTAAAAGAACTCAGAAAGTTGGGCTTCCAATAAGGCTTTTTGTGATCCCCTTTTTAGCTCCTCCTTGTATATAAGCAGGTGTATTAGTTTGACACTCAGGAAGAATGGAAAAGTTTTTTTGACATTTTGAGCTTATGCTCTTTGACAGAAAGGGATGAGAGGGAAAAAAATGCAGAGAGGATGAAAAAACGAAGAGAGAAAAAAAATGTGTAGGGCTTATATATTATATTTAATTAGCAGTAAGTTACAAGAGTAATTCACAGACCAAGTGTTTCACCCATAGTACTTGCCAAACTGTAAGTCTAATAACTGCCATGCATGAAACTGTTGGCATTCGAAACCCTGATGTAACTTTCTACCAACTACTCTTGAAGCGGGACACCTAACTTACTTTAACAATTTCATCGAGACATGTCGTGTGATGCACTCTGTCGGTTATGATGACGAGGGTTCCAGTTGATCCGATCAACGGAACAGCCTGTTCGTGAAATTAACGTGCAAGTGGCTGAGCACTCCACAGACACGTGTACCCTTAATGTAGTTCTCGGGGAGATTCAGCGTGACACAGAGTGTGACAAGGCTGACCCTTTGAATTACAGGTACAACAGAAACAGGAAGAAAGAGTGAGTGAAAGTTGTGGTGAAAGAGTACAGCAGGGTTCACCACCATCCCCTACCGGAGCCTTGTGGAACTTTAGGTGTTTTCGCTCAATAAACACTCACAACTCCCGGTCTGGGAATGGAAACCGCGAGTCTGCTGCCCTAACCACTGGGCCATTGCGCCTCCACTTGTCGTGGGATGCATACCCATGACATAATGTACATATTGTGAATATGGTTATTATGTAAGTTATGGCCATCTTGAAACAGATATTAAAGTGAAACTTTTCATAATTCTTCTCTTTTGTTTAGTTTTTTCTTTATTTTGTAATTTGAATTTTGTGTTCCAAGCCTAATGATGTTTATCTACCTTACTATCATAAATGCAGTAATAAAATTTGCCTAATGGGGTCAAACCCATGTCCAAAATGTTTTAGAAACAAGGTCAATTTTTTCAATTTTAATATCAAAACAAACACAGGTATAATAATAAGGATAGTTTCAAATTTTGGTCCAAGGCCAGCAAGTTTTGAGATGGAGCTCAGTTGATTACATCAACCCCAGTGTTCGACTGGTACTTATTTTATTGACACTGAAAGGATGAAAGGCAAAGTCAACCTCAGCAAAATTTGAACCCAGAACGCAAGGAAAGACAAAATGCCACTAAGCATTTTGCCATGCATGCTATAGATTATACCAGCTTACCATCTTAGGCATGATAATAATAATAATAATAATAATCCTTTCTACTGGAGGCACAAGGACTCAAATTTGTGGGGAGGAGACTAGTCAAATACATCAACCCCAGTGTTTCACTAGTACTTAATTTATCAATCCTGAAAGGATGAAAGGCAAAGTTGACCTCAGCAGAATTTGAACTAAGAACGTAGTGATGGGTGAAATACTGCTAAGTATTTCATCCAACATGTGAACCATTCTGCCAGCTCACTACCTTAATAATAATAATAATAATAATAATAGTTATCATTATATCATTATTACATCAATCAAATCTGATAAATCCAATAATGGAAAAGTAATGCTTCAAATCAGTCCCCAAAACGTATCTTTGCTCATTTGTCTTGAATGTAGATGTTCAAAGCATTTTCATTGCCCCACAACCAATTTTAAGGTGTGTGCTTGCACCCCTGATCCCGAGCCTATGTTTACTACCTCTCTCTCTCTCTCTCTCTCTCTATATATATATATATATATATATAGAGAGAGAGAGAGAGAAAGGACTGGTTGCTTGGGTGCTAGGCTCATGATCTTTAGGTCATGGTTACTGGGAAGCTTAATGGGCTGAGTGATGCAATTGTGTCCTTGACGAAGACTCTTCATTTCACTGAAAGCATGTACCATTTACAAATAATACTAATCCATCAATGGACTGATGTGCTGTTCAAGGTGGAGTGCGAGTCTTGTACTCTTAATCATATTTGAAATGCTACAGAAATGAGGATAAGCTTCGGTTGTATCCAAGGCAGGCTTTTACTTTTAACATGCATACACACACATATACATATGATATGTATATGTGTGTGTATGTAATATATATATATATCTTTATTTTTTACTTGTTTCATTCATTGGACTGCAGTTGTGCTGGGGGTCACCTCCTTTATATATGAATATTTGGTTGGCCCGAGGCTATGGTAGAAGACACTTGCCCAAGTTGCCATGTAGTGAAGTGAACTCAGAACTATGTGATTGGGAAGCAAACTTCTTACAAGAGCCACACCTGTAGTATCAGCAAATTTCATATATATATACATACATATATATATATATGTGTGTGCCCGCGGCATGTCTAAGGACTTTCGAGCGAGATCGTTGCCAGTGCCCCTGGACTGGCTCTTGTGCGGGTGGCACATAAAATACACCAATTTGAGCGTGGCCGTTGCCAGTACCGCCTGACTGGCCTTCGTGCCGGTGGCACGTAAAAGCACCCTCTACATTCTCTGAGTGGTTGGCGTTAGGAAGGGCATCCAGCTGTAGTAACTCTGCCAAATCAGATTGGAGCCTGGTGTAGCCATCTGGTTTCACCAGTCCTCAGTCAAATCGTCCAACCCATGCTAGCATGGAAAGCGGACGTTAAACGACGACGATGATGATGATGATGATGATATATATGTAATCATCTATATATCATATATTTGAAAAAGAAGCATAATCTAAAGAATAGAGCAGTAATGTATTTATAATGTGACCAATGATTTCACATCTATAAAACATTATATATATATATATATATATATATGCAGTTAAGTATATGTCTGGTCATAGAGTGACCAATGGTTGCATATCCATAAAGGGCTTAATGTTTTATAGATGTGTGTGTGTGTGTGTGTGTGTGTGTAGCCACATCTGCAGATGTGGCTGCGAGGTAAGAAGTTTGCTTCCTAGCTACATGGTTCTGGGTTCACTCTCACTGCAAGGCACCTTGGGTGTCTTTTGCTATAGCCTTGCGAGTGGATTTTATAATAATAATAATAATAATAATAATAGTTATCATTATATCATTATTACATCAATCAAATCTGATAAATCCAATAATGGAAAAGTAATGCTTCAAATCAGTCCCCAAAACGTATCTTTGCTCATTTGTCTTGAATGTAGATGTTCAAAGCATTTTCATTGCCCCACAACCAATTTTAAGGTGTGTGCTTGCACCCCTGATCCCGAGCCTATGTTTACTACCTCTCTCTCTCTCTCTCTCTCTCTATATGCGAGTGGATTTTATAGATGGAAACTGAAAGTCCGTCTTATATACATGTATGTGTGTGTGTGTATGCATGATTTTGTGTCTGTTTGTCCCCAACACCACTTGACAACCGGTGTTAGTGTGTTTACGTCCGGGTAACTTAGCGGTTTGGTAACAAAGAACCGATAGAATAAGTACCAGGCTTTAAAAAAAATACTGGTGTCGATTCGCATGATCGCAGTCTAATGACTGGAACAAGTAAAACATAAGAAAAATAAGATATACTGTTCATGAATGTCAACAACCGGCTGAAAAAAAATACCTGGCAGAGTTCTGCAGAATAAGTTCAAATAGATAAAGCGTCTCGCAAATAGCTGACAAATTCCTTCTAAGGCTGTATAAATCTAAAAACAGGACATGAGAGATAACTGCCGTAAGATCAATCAATTGAAATTATAAAGAAAACATGAAATATGGCATGGAAGGAGTGGATCTGGTTTTTAAAAATCATCTTTATGGACATGATATAACGGCGAATGCGTACACAGTTATATTAAGGTGGGGGGGGGACTAACAGATTCATCTGAGCGTCAGACAAAATGCCTGTCAGCAATTATTAATTAGAGTCCCTTTATGTACTAAGTTCAAATCACGCTGAGGTCAACTTTGTTTTTTATCTTTCTCGGTGTCATTAAAAATAAAGTAACCCACACCAGTCGATTACAAGTCTGGTGTGGGTTTCATGTTTCTATAATGTTTTCTTAGATGTGAATGGAATAAATGAAAGAACACACTGATAGACGCGCGTCACACAAAAATGAGTGCTTGCTTAATATTGATAAAATAAATACATCAAGAAAGACCCTTAATGTAAATCGATCATATGTGTGACAATGTCCGCGTTCTCCCCACGCATTCTCATATATACATACATATGTATATACTTTTATATAAATGTATGTATAACGAGCGCGCGTATATAAGCAAGCGCGTATGCGATTCAAGCTAACTCACTCCGTCCCTTTCCCCTTGTCTCGCTCGCCTCATCCTACTTCTCTTACTTCTTCCTCTTCTCCTTTACCTCATTCCTTCTTTCCTTCATCAATTCCTGGATTTAATATTGCCCGATGTGTTCTCTCTCAACACTTTTCTCCCCTTGAATCGACGACTTTATTACACACACGCTCTCATATAAATTAGATATATATTATATATCAAACTTTAAAGTTTTCTTCCTTCTTACTATACGTGGTTATATATATATATATATATATATATATATATATATATTGCTGGCGATCGCTTCTAGTAAGGAAAGCAAAAGTAAGGATTTAAGAAAACACTTAGACATAGCTGAACAAAACATTCCCCTTCCCAAACAGAAAAAAAAGAAAAGAAAAAAGTCGTAAATATTGATTATAAATCGTATATGTGAAAATAATTTTTTTAAAAATCAAGAAAATGAAAGAAGACACAGATACAGAAGGATCATAGACAAGTAATAATCAAAGCTAATAATAACAGCGTCGATGATAATGACGACGACGACGACAGGAACAACAACAACCATAAAAAAAGAGAACAAGAAGTGAAACATTCGGGGAAAGCTTTAAGTTGGTCTTTTTTTTTAGCCCGATACTTCCTCCTGTCTCTTGTTATGGTGTATTTTATAGGCTATGGCGGCAAGCTGTATCTATGAGGTAAGGACCTGCTTTTTATCTCTCATTCTCTATATATATCTTTCTTCTCCCGCTTTTGCAGGTTTCTGTCTCTTGTCTTTTCCTTCCTTCTCTCTTCACTTCTTCACACTCTGTTTCTTACTCTTTCCCTCTGCGTATATATATATATATATATATATATATATATCTGTGTGCATGCATATATACGTGTACATATGTATGCACATACATGCTTACTTTTTGCTCTTCTTTCCTTCTCTCACTTAAGTTGTTTCTTTCTTTGTATCCATGTATGTACCTGTCTTTCTTGCTCTGACACTCCTTGACACACGTTTATCTTAACTATTACTTTCATAAAAGAATATGCATATCCTATAGCTGTCTACCTATATACACACATATAAGTATAGGTGTGTGTGTGTGTATGTATATGCATATATGTCAGTATATATTCTTGTATGTGCATATATGTATATACGCGTGTCTATCTATCTATCTTTCTACCTATCTATCTATTTCTCTCTCTATCTATCTACCTTAACGACACGTACTCTGAATCTTAATTGATATCTCCCTATTTAATCGATTTAACCCTTTCGCT
This sequence comes from Octopus bimaculoides, assembly GCF_001194135.2. Taxonomy (NCBI): domain Eukaryota; kingdom Metazoa; phylum Mollusca; class Cephalopoda; order Octopoda; family Octopodidae; genus Octopus; species Octopus bimaculoides. The sequence goes on along the minus strand of NC_068981.1, from coordinate 78,942,472 downwards.
CTTAATCGAATGTGTTTATCTGGTTGTTGATGTTTGTTTCTTCGTAACTAGCTACCCCCCTCTCTCCATGGCTCTTCATTTCTGCAAATATATATATATGTCTGTCTGTGTTTTGGTCAACTTGATGACATTTTCCAAGCTCTGAAAACATTTTATGTAGTTCCATGCATACAACAAGCGTATTTGTACATATACACCCTATCACATTTATATAATAAACATGTATGGATGTATGAATTCACTTATAGTCATACTATTCGCATACATATATATATATCCGCGCGCACAATTTACTCGTATGTATAGCATTATTTATTTATTTAATATGCATACACGCATATATAGGTAACAGACATGTGTGAAGATGGGAGACGAGGTGTGTTAACCATTATGGCCATCACGGCACTGAAACTTAAGGCAAAACTCAGAACAGCCAAATAACAACGATCACAGGAAATATTTTAATCACCAACACACGCATACAAGCCATAAGATAGCTGTTATGAAGAAATAATCACGGTTTCGATTTTATTGTTTTGATGTGTTGCTTGTGTTTGGTAGCGGCCAACAACACAAAGCAAAACATAAAAACAGTTTTGATTTGTATCTGCTTTACCTTGTCCTCGTCGTAGTTCCAAGTTCCATTGTCATCATCATTATAATAGTAATAATAACTATTATTTCTTTAGCTCATCGTCATAATGATAATAATGATGATAGTAATTATCATCATCATGGTCATTCACTATGTCTTCTCATGTGTTGTGTGTGTGTGATGGGAGTTTGTTTCTTTCTGAGATCACATCAGCTAAAATAAACTAATGGAATGGTGACGAAGCGATAGTGCACGAAAATAAGGTAGCGGGGCAATACGGAAAATTGCAACACACATGCATGTATACGAATGATCAATGGGATCTTATGTACCTATACATATTATAACCCCATCTCTCTCTAAATATATATATATATATATGACAGATAGATATAGATAGATATTCATACACAAGGTTAGATGACTGATAGAAAGACATGCATGTAGATAGATAAACGGCTGGGTAAATAATTTTTTTCGAAGCACGGTCAACTCTAAATGATTTCTCGTATCTCTTTGCTTTTTTATTTTTCAAAGTTGGCAGTTGAGTACAGCATT
>NC_068981.1:78902953-78941239 GCF_001194135.2 Octopus bimaculoides | reverse complement strand
CGTGTCTGTATCTATATATATATATATATATATATATATATATATATATATTATAGTATTAGGGAAAAGAACCAAGGTTTATGAACTCATTTAATTTTAATTTTTAATAAATTGATTTTAATTGAGTTTTTACCTGTAATTTTGGATTTTATCCCAAATATTATTATTATTATTATTATATATATATAATATATATATATATATATGACAGATAGATATAGATAGATATTCATACACAAGGTTAGATGACTGATAGAAAGACATGCATGTAGATAGATAAACGGCTGGGTAAATAATTTTTTTCGAAGCACGGTCAACTCTAAATGATTTCTCGTATCTCTTTGCTTTTTTATTTTTCAAAGTTGGCAGTTGAGTACAGCATTTTATATCCGATATAATCGACTTTCCTCTTCTTGCCTTTAGATATTGATCGCGTTAAATTTAACAAGTATAAATATTTACTTTGTCCGTTATTATTTCATCATGGTTCTTGCTCTTTTCCCCTGTGATACAGATTGCATGGTGAATAAGTACCTCCAGGCCACATTGTTTTCAGGGGGCATTTTCTTTTTATGTAAGAATGCTTCCCCCCTCCTCTCATGGTGCCCCCTGACTTCGTAATCATGCCGCTTATTACCAACTTAGTTGTGTAGGTGTTAGCTGGATAGGAAAGTGAGACCAGTCATATTTGTTTTATTAAATATCATTACTATACTTGTTCGCGTATGTTAATGAACTAGACTGGACTGCATTATTTCTACCATTTTCTGTAACATGTGCAAAACTAGCTGGTTTAAATAACTGTAGTGGATATGGCATTACAACGGATTCAACAGTATGACTTGCTCGGCTATACAAAAATATTGTGTGCGTGTATATATATATATATATATATATATATATATATATATATATATATATATATATATATATATATATATATATATATATATATATATATATAAATATATATATCAACGATATTGTCACGCTTAGCCATAGACAGATAGGGTAAATGGCATGCATGGCGTTAAAAAAACTTGAGCCTCTTTTACACTGCAAAAAGTTAGCAGGAACAGTTGCAACAATGGCTGGGATTGATGTCACTTAGATTTTTATATTCCATTATATCTTCTTTCACTTTATTGTACACATCGCACACGCATAATACATATGCATGTGTCTAGTTTATTATACAATTAAATCTATTTATATAATAGCATATATTTTATACCTGTATATAACATTGATTATATATCATCCTATAATTTATGTACTCCCTATTCAGTATATGCTTAAATTGTTAATTAGCGAAAGAGGGACATTATCGATATAACTTTTTTTTTTAATTGTTTGAACTTCCATTTCGATTTTAGGAGTAACTTTTCTTGTTTCAATCAGGATAATTTATTAACGGGAAAAAAAAAAGAATATTCAATAATAAATCTAATTTCATCATGGGAATGGAATGTGTGTTTGCGAATGATTGAGTGTTTATACACACAAATGCTTGTCTGAGAGTGAGCACGTGGGTTATTTTGGCCCCCTTAGCTGGCTGAATGTATCGATTCCTTTTTGGATTCCACAAAGGAAATAGTTACAGCATTCGCTAGTCTCTGTCAGCATTCTTTGTGACAAGAACCAGCTTTATAAATGGCATTGCTCTCTGCCTTATTTACATAAACTTATTGCCCCCTTATATCTCTCCATTGGCGGCGACTCCTGCACATACATGTACTTTTTGTTTTGTAATTCATTTCATCCTAATCTATGAACTTTGTGTAAATGATGTGTGCCAAGTCAATTGCATTTTAACAGCTATCTCTACATGTGTGTGTGTATGTGCATGTATTCGATGTATGGCCAGGTGTCAGTTATGTGTGACAATGCTATTGTGCCGCCACTCCGCCTACACAGAGAAGTACACATTGACAAATGCGCGCACGTTCGACATTTTTTTTTCTATCCCCTTTCCCCATCAACTGAAGTTTTTCACTCCGGACGCATCGACCACATTACTTTACAGCTTTATCATATCAGCTACGTGTTTTGACCACGGCAGCTAACAACCATTTCCAATCACCTCTGCTATTAAAATATGTATTTAATCATACAAACAACACCTTTTCGTTTTTTTTTCCCTCTTTTATTCTGTAGGTTGCGCATTGGGCGATTAATTCTCTCTGCTCTATGCTGACTGGATTAGGAGAAATAAAGAAAGTAAGATCTATCGTTTAATAACGTTTAGGGGATAAACTAGTCAATACTGTTATGTCCACAGATGCGAGACCAAACTAAGTTCTTTGTTAGGATGTGTAGTAGTTCCTCTGTTTTTTTCATTGACATTCCACGAAAATTGGGGCTTATTAGAAGTTATGTTTGGTAATTGTCTTGATTTTCCTACAAAGCGATAGTTCGTCTTTTAGTCTGTATCCTTTAAAAAGAACCGCTATTTATTATCAATACCTTCTTTAGTAATGTAATCAATGTAATGTTTGCCATCTTTGGCAAATCTCTATCTAGAGCGCTGGACTAGGTGCTTTTAAGTTATCTGCTTCGTGCCTTTCCGTCGGAGTTAACTTTAATTTTTGTTACTATTAAAAATATTTACCAGAAATAAAATACTGAAATGCGTCCACTTTATCCTTTCCAGAAAAGTTAGTTGCCTAAATTATATATTTTTGTTTTGTTTTTGCTAATCAATAAATGGACTTTGAGTTTTTATTAGTTTAAAAGTGAAACAATTGAAACCAGAAGAACTAGTGTTGGTCTGTGTCGGAAAATTGTAAGTATAAAAGTTTGCTAAGTGAAATAAATTCATAGCTAGTAGCACACAGAAATTGACAGAAAACGTTAATATCTTATCAATAAAATTTACTTTTTTTCTATTAGGTTTCTGATATATTTTTTGCAAGTTGTTCATTCCGTTCAAATTGGTACTAATGATAGTAATTTGACAAAGTTTTCATTGCATTTGTGATGCAAAGAAGGAGAATTTTCATATTTATTAGAGTCTGAAGAGGTGAAAAAGAAATCGGTCTGTTGATCCACCTTACTATAGTTGATGGATGATATCAAAAAGAAGCAACAAAAACAACTATCAATGCATAGTTTATATGATATTGGTTGTGTATAGTATCTGACCAATGTTGTATGGGAGTCAAGTTGTTGGAGTGACATTGCACGAATTCCAAGTTTTTGTGTTCTTGTTGTTTTGGGGTATTCAAGATTTGTTGGAATAAAGTCTGTGATTTAATTTCTTTTTAAACGTATTTTCTCTTTCAAAAGTTAACCAAATGGTTGGTGGTTTACTTCAATAAATTTAAGTTTCCTAAAACTTTGAGACTTCTGAAAATTTCGTTTTTAAGATTTTAAAAAATCTCATTATTTTTGAAAATTGCATTTGAGAAAAGAATTTGAAGTTGCATGTTATTATGGTTCTTATATTGTATTTTTGTTGAGCATACCTATGTTATAGAAATAACTGATCAGAGAATAACTCTATCAAGACTCTAGATGTTGCCATATTTATCATTCAGCATGGTTTCTTTAGATTTGAAAATTAGAGCATGTCCTTGGTGTAAGATGATTTTGAAATCTAAAAACTAGTTGGATTGAATAGTTGATTGAAATTTTCAGCCATCTGGTTCACCAATCCTCAGTCAAATTGTCCAACCCATGCTAGCATGGAAAGTGGACGTTAAACGATGATGATGATGATCAACAATGCTGATTAAAATAGTCTTTGAATGTAGTATTTTTCCTCCCCATATTGTTCATATCCATAATCACCCTCACTACATTCCTTCTCTGTGGTTGAGTGTGTGTGTGTATTCACGCACAGACACATGCACATCACATGTACATGTGCACCTGAGGCTTGTACTGAAAGTAATGCAAAAATGGGCATTACTTTTTATTAATTGACATGGTAGAGAAATTCTTCTTTTACAGGTACTATAACATAGTCACCATCACAACTAATGCCTTTTCGCCAGTGTTGAACTCATCTCACAAACCCTATTTGAAAATATTCAATTATAGACAGGTGTACCTACTTCATGATCTCTTTCACCTTGTCTGTTAGTAAATCATTGTCCTGAAAGTTTGTCCTTCATCATTGTACCCAATAGATGGAGGTTGGAGAGCACCAGATCCAGGTTGTATGGTGTATGGTGAACCACTGACCAGCCCAATTTGTAGATGGTCTGATTTGCTGCCAAAGATGTGTATGGTTGTGCATTGTTATAAGTGAATGCAGATCATTTTCAAATCCTTGTTGAATCTCTTCCCCCTAATGGTCTCTCTAAGCTTTTCGAGTGTCTCAATGTGCTGCTTGTTGTTCATGATAAGCAGCCATGTTCCAAAAAATCAAGGAGAATGACACCCATGTCATCTTAAGATACTTGCCATGGCTTCCTGTGCCATTTGCTAGCTCTTGAACTTTTTAGGCTTTGGAGAAGCGGTTTGGTGCCATTCCATGAACTGAATCTTTGCTTCTGAGTCATAAAGATTTGTTTCACCCCTTGTCATCAGACTGAGAAAAAAAAAAGTGTCTTTTTTTTTGCGTCAAATGCTTTCAGCAGTTAATTGCAGACTTCCCCAATTCTCTCCTTTTAAACAGAGTGTCAGTTGCAAAGTACCCACTAGTGTTGGTGGTCACAGTCAAATTATGTCGTGCACTTCAAAACACACACACACACACACCTTTGTAATTAATAATACATCTATACAGATATGCAAATATACACATGCATACATTTATAAATACTTGTATGTACATGAATATATATTATCATTTGCTTAATCAGTGACTTGGTTACAAATTCACTTGTGTCAGTCTCTTTATTTTCACGCGTAAAATGCCCTGCCAGTCTATGGCATGGTATCAAAAAGTTCCCAGACTAGTTCTGTAGCACACCAACAGATGGCAGCACACAACTGCATGCGCAGTGAAAGCTAGCAGTGACATCACTGTGTTTACTCCGCAAGTTGTGAAATCTGTGTTTTTGTTATTGCATGTATGTTGTAGTTTGCAATTTTGTCACAGACAGGAAGCTGGAATGAAAAGTCAATGTGAAATTTGGCGTTAAACTTGGGAAGTCTGCTACAGAGACTTTGAGCATGTTTCGGCAAGCTTACGGCAATGAAGTAATGGGTTGTTCACAATGTTTCAAGTGGCATGGGCACTTCGAAAGCGGAAAAACGTCCCTGGAAGACCTGCCATGAGAATCACCCCTGGAAATGTGGAGAAATTCATCAGCTTGTACATGAGGTTTGTTGAAGGACAATCAATGACATTACTGTCATATGGGTCCATGCAGGCAATCCTAACATTGGAATGGAACATGTGGTGTGTCTCTACCAAGTTTGACCCTGCCTGCTGACCATTAAGCAGAAAGAACATCACGTAGAAATCTGTCAAGATCTCTGTTCCACGTGCTCTTGATGACCTATCCTTCATGTTGAGGATCATCATTGGTGATGAGAGTTGGGTCTATGGGTACAACCCTGAGACAAAGCAGCAGTTGTCACAATGGAAGAGCCCTTCATCTCCACAATTGAAGAAAGCACGGCAGAGCCGCAGCTCAGTTAAGAGTGTGCTCGTTTTTTACCACAGCCACAGTATTGTGCATCGGGAATTCCTCCCCCAGGGCCAGACCAGCAATCAAGAGTTCTACTGTGATGTTTTGAAGCATTTGGGGGAGGACATTCAATGAAAATTACCAGATCTGTGGATTGTGAAGAATTGGATTCTTCATGATGTCACCCTGTCACCGAGCTCGATTCACTTGTGAGTTTCTCGCCAAAAACAACATGGTGTTGCTTCTGCACTTGTCCTATTTGCTGGATTTAGCACATACAAACTTCCATCTCTTCCCCAAGATGAAAATGCTGCTCAAAGGTTGCCATTTTAATGCTGTTGTCAAGATCCAGAGCAAATTGTGGAACGTCCCCTACACACTTACAGAAAACAACTTCCAGGCAGGATTCCAAAAGTGGCATGAATGCTGGGACTGGTGTATTGCTGTGCAAGGTGACTACTTCGAAGGAGATATGTTAAAACTTAGGTAAGTAAGTTATTTTTATTAAACATAACTAGTCCAGGAATCAAATTGATGCCACCATACTTGGACCAAAGACCATGTGTACAAGTTATATCTTTTGTGTCCTTGGTAACTAATACATGAGGTGAATTTTTTTACTTGAGATATATTTATCTCAAAGTAGGATTTGACATGTTAGATGTGCAATGCAGGCATAATTCACAGTTGATCCGGTTCACTTCACTTACGTATTTATCTTTTATACTCAGAAATTCCACTTGTAATTAATAACCTGGAAAGAAATGATCTATGACAGGTTGAATTGCCCTTGACTTGTTGGGTAAAAATGAAGTTTTTAGTACTTAGAGGTTACATGGTGTGTGTGTATATATATATATATATATATATATACACATATACAGAGAAAGAGAGAGCTGTATAGTGATACAAGCAGGGAAAATAGAACTCAAAATGTATAAACCCCCAGCTCTTTAACCTGTAACTAGTTTGATAAGTGTCAACGCATGAAACTTTCAAACTTTGAGTCCCTCTGTTGCTTTTGCTAAATATTAGTTAATATATATATATGTGTATATAATATTTAATATATTATATATATATAATATGTAACATTTGGTATAATTATAAACAGGGCAAACTGTTTATACACTCAACAAATGCAGCAGTTACTCTATGAAGGAGTCCCTAATTTGCATACCGAAAATATGATATAATATATAATTCCATTTACAAAGTATTGGTCAGCCTATGGCTGTGATAGAAGACATTCAGTATTGAACCCATAAGGTTGTGAAAAAAACTTCTTAATCACAGAGCCATGCTTTCCTTCATATTTGAAAACATGCTTCCTCATGCTATAGCGATTGATTATTAAGATTGAGCTACTTACCAACCATTAACTTCTGAGCTCAAAATCCTCACGTATGTCAGTCTGCCAAATTGTAAATAGGGATCACTTCTATTTCACAAATAATGTCCAGAAGAAAGCCTAGTTTTGAAAAATAGCATGTCCCAAACAATTTACATGCAATTCTTAATATTTATGAAAGAAAGGAGAAAAAATTCATTGTATTACAAAGCAAACAGATGCAAGAACTTATTAAAAAGGAAAGGAAGGATATTGAATTGGAAGATATACAACATTTAAGGTTTTAGATGTAGTGTGGTTTAAATTATGGAGTTGATTGGTTAAGACTACTAATGTAAAGGTCAGAAATTGAAATGCAACCACAGACTTTGCATTATATTCCTAGGCAAAACTTCCTGTCGGGAATTTATGTTAATGCTATGCTATTAGTTATTCCTTTCATGAATCACAATTTTCCATACAGCTGGTGTCTCATTCTTTTTTTTTTTTCTCAAGCTATTACAGAATGTTTAACTAGAGAAAAGATAGTAAATTACCAGTAAAAGTAGTTAGTTTCATCCTATGAGTTCAGTTGGGCAGTGGTTGGGGTAAAAATAGGTATCAGTAATATATGACAGTAGATTTGATTGACTATACACCTTCCTGTGAAATATGCAACGTTGAATTTGTCAAAAGATATAACTACTTTACCTGACTAGTGATTCGATAATTTTCAGCTCTTCTTTCTGTATTGACTTTGAAGAAAAACAATATATAATTAACTTCGGAAGAGACCAACCAACTACTAATTTTACCTCATGTTTTCATCATTCCAATAACCATCTCTGATGGAGCTGAAACTTTCCTTACCTTTAATTCATTGATCACCTCACTAATTATGCTTGAACTAATCTCTATAGTTGGCTGTTTTATTGGTTTTGCTTACAGTAGATGTTTCATTATCCCATTTACATTCCTTATTAAACAACCTCTGATACTGGCACTTCTACACCTCTTTCTTTTCACAGATATTGAAGGTAGTGTGAAAGTTTCATTTTGGATACAGTTCTATGTAATTACATCCTAGTTCTTGTAAATTGGGATACTTAATGTCTCTTGTCCACACCTGCAGATTATTTCCTGATATTTCACTTTGTTTCTCTCTTTTTCCCATTCTTCCAAGACTGTCACTTAGTTTTTAAAGCACTATTCACTAAATTATTTCATCATCACACTGCTATCTGTTTGGCTGGGATCCTGCTCCAGACATCCATTTATCCATAAAATTTGGTCATTTACTTGTAGAATGTTGATTTTTAGCAAATCTCAGATGATCTCTATGTTATTGTTCCCTATCTTCTAACAATCTAAATAGGTGTCATAAAGTGTTATTTGAAAGTCACATCTTAAAGTAAGTTTTTTTTTAACTTCAAAGTTGTAATAGGTTTCTGCATTTCCAACACTTAATGCATATATATTTATATCATAATTGTTATTTTAATGTCCACTTTTTCATACTTGCATGAGTCAGATGGATTTTCTCGAGGTAGATTTTTACAGCTTGATACTCTTCCTGTTGTCAGCCCTTACCTGTTTGGAAGCAAGATAATATTCCTCCAGAGCCAGACATTATTTTTAGTTTCATAGATTTGGAATGTGCAGTGTTGGTTTACAACCATCACATGATACAAAGACAAGAGGCCTCAATCCACAAATACATACATTATTAATATTTCTTCTATCTTTTTTTCTACCTTTTTCTTGTTTCAGTCATTAGACTGGGGCACCACCTTGAAGAATTTTAGTCCAATGAATTGACCCCAATACTTGCTATTTTTGTGTAAAGCCTTGTACCTATTATATTAGCCTCTTTTGCTGAACCACTAAGTTATGGGGATGTAAATGCACCAACACCGGTTGTCACGTAGTGGTGGAGGACATGTACACACACACACACACACACACACACACACACACATGTGACAAGTTTCTTTCAGTTTCCCTCTCCCAATTCCACTGACAAGGCTTTAGTTGACCTGGAGATATAGGAGGAGACACTTACCTATGGTGCCACACAATGGGACTAAACCCAAAACCATGTGGTTGAGAAGCAAACTTCTTACCACACAGCCATCCTTGTGCCTATATATAGATTTCTTTCAGTTTCTGTCTAGTGAATCTACTCGTACTCACAAGGCTTTGTTTGGTCCAAGGGCTATAGTTAAAGACACTTGTCCTTGTCTAAGGTGCCTCACAGATCCAAACCTCATGATTGTGAAGCAAGCTTCTTAACCACACACCCATGCCGAGGCCTGCAGTTTTGTGTTCGAGACATTTAACTTGTTCTAAATAAAGACTATAAGTAGTCCTTATTTTACTTCTGTAAGCAGCAATAGCACTGTCTCTCTTTTTGACTTGCTGTCCTTAGTTGAATTTGTTTTTCTACTAACTGCAGTAGTTTAATTAGTACCATCAAAACCCTGTCCGATGGTGGTTTGGAAAGGATTTGTTTAGCTAATATATTCAAATAACAAAATTCATTGTGGCTATTGATGGTTTTGCATCAGCAAGTTTCAATTGCTGTTTAAACCTAGGTCATTCTTGTTTGAAGAGGCCCATGATGAAAGGCTTTAACAGCTATGACCATTCCATTTTGTTTTCTGGAATATTTATTTATTCAATGTGTTTTTTTTTACCCTATTTTTAAAGATTGTAGGGTATAATTTGAAGAAAATGTGGCTGTCATTTCTAGCAGATTTAAAGAGTCCTGGAGACTTTTCTTGACTTGATAAATAACTGTTATGTTTGGTGTACCTCAAAAAACATGTAAGACATTTCAAGATGAGACTTGTATTGTAGGTTCATTCTTGGCAGTAAGTTATATGTAATAATAAATAATAATTTAACTTAGACTTGTTATATTACAGTAAATCCCCAATACTAGGTTTTCTCTTGAGGGCTAGAAAATTCATTATCTTTGATCAGTTGCTATAAAGCACAAAGTACATCCTACGTTGTATGTTGTTCACATACTTGAGATAGTATTGCTGCCACATATACATGCCTTCCTAGACTGCATCTCTAAAAAAAGCTTATACTGTGCCCCCACTTTTGGGCCATTTGTTACTTTCTTTGTCTCAGTCTCAAAACTTTTCACTAAACACTTTGCATAAACCTACCTACCTACCTACAAATTGTGTTATGCTTATTGTTACTCTGAACAATGAAAGAATAGTTTATGTTAAAAGCCAAAATTTTTATGCAAGATACATACTTTTGTGTTAAGCAAGGAATTTATTTAATCCCAAGTCAAGGTATGTCAGTGGTAATTGAGGAAATATTGTGTTGATATGAAAACAACATACTTATATGCTGAATATCAAATAAAAGAATGATGCCATGATTGGACAGTCTTCAATTAAACATGTTATTAACCTCAGTATTGTTACTTCTATGTTTCTTAGGTATTTTGTACCTGGAATACATTATCTCAACATGTCTTGTAGATTTGTTCCATTGAAGATTTAAATAATTTACATGTTGAATCATAATAGTGATGGAAATGCTAGTTCTTCTCAGATTACTAATTGCTAGTAATGTCATTGACACTGGTTTTCTTTATGGTTGACTGAGCTATGTGGAACACATGCCATATAACTTGGCTGTTGAAGCTTTCATATTCAAGTAGTGATTTGTGGGAGAATACACTGGAAAGTTTTCCCAATACACTGGAAAGTTATGATGCGCTGGAGTTAGATCAATAAATTACGGGTACATTTTCTATGGAAATTAAAAAAAAAAAAAAGAATTAAGTGGTGCAATTGGTATGGGAAGTTAGCAAAAAATGTTTTTAAATTGAAAACTTAGGAAAAGAATATAGAAAATTATTGCTTACTTCAGTTTATTAATCATATTTCTATACAACAAATTTATGAATAACACATTTTGTTTTTTGAAGACACTAAGCATTAGTATAGATCTAGGAACTGTGGTGTGTAAGGTTAATTCTCTGCCCTCCAAGTGCTTTCATAAAATTATGACAAGTTTTAACTTAAATATGAACATTTTAAAAACAAGGTAGTTTTTTTAATCAAAAGCCAAAAATGCTCTCAGGTTGGTTGTAATTGAAAAAAATTAACTCTATAGTATCTACTTTGAGCTTATATATAAATATATATGTGTGTGTCTGGACACTAGACACATGTTTGTAAATAATCTTCATCTGATGGAACAATCAGAAGAATTAATTTTTGTGTCTTTTGAGAGAAAATTTCAGATTCAAAACTGTGTATTTGTTGCCACCACATCTGTTTTTAACTAGTGTACTTCAGATTTCAAGAGAACAATGTAAATGTAGAAATTATAAAGAATGGTTTGATAAAGATATCTTACAATTAGCCTATTTGTATATATTTGCAGAAATAAAGTAAAGAAATAAATAATTTATTTCAACTTCTTCACACGTTCATGTCCCTCCTTCCTGTCCAAATTCTAGCTAGGTCATTTTATGCAGTGTACAATGGCACAATTATTTCGTTTTCTATGTTGGTGTTATTAATGAAGTTAAGACTGTTTATATTGATTGACACAACGGCATAATTACAGATTTCTGCCCCCCCCCCCTCGGGATTTTGGATTATCATAACTTTCAGAAAAAATGGATATTTTTTAATGAAATTTTCTACAAATATGTGTTATATCATGTAGATTCCAAATATACAAAAAATTTTTTTGAGGAAAAGTGTTTTAGGAGGGGGTGGGCTGGGGAATTTCTGAAAATTCACCGGTGTCCACTTCAATTCATCTTAAATTTTCAGGAGAATGGATATTTTTTAATGAAATCCTCTGCAAATATACCTCAGACTATTTAGATTCCGAGGACATAGGAATTTTGGGGGAAAACAATCGAGGATTATTTTTGTGAACTGTTCCCCACTCAGGTGTGTTTCGGAACAAGTTGTCCGTATTTGTTTCAATTTCACCCCCACCCCCATTTTCAAAAATCTATTTCTTTCTTTACCTATAATTTTAGATAACATTTTGCAGAAATACGTTTTTGAGAGAGGGCGGATTACTAGATTGAAAATTAAAAGAAGTTTGAAATGAATAAGTGAAGATGCAGAGATTATAGAAGTTAGTGGTAACAAAGTGTGGAGAGATTAGACGATAAATTCATCTTAAAAAATACGTTAGAGTTTTTGCATGTATGAGTGAAATGGAGTAAAAGTAAAATATTAGCAAAATATCTTTTTCCTACCTCTTGAAATCACTGGATATAATATATATAATAATTCTGAATAAATTTTCCTGGCTTGCCAGTCCTCAGTCAAAACATCCAACCCATGCCAGCATGGAAAGCAGACGTTGAATGATGATGGTGATGATGATGATATATATAATTATGATTGATTGTTACCCATTCAGTGTTTAGGTAAACTTCGTCACTCACTCACTCTCTCTTTCTGCCCCTCCCCCCAATGAAAAGCATTTTGGTGCCAAAAATAGATTTTCTTTTTACAATTTTTGGCTCAGAAATTTGTTTCGTCTTTGAGTGGGGAGAGGGAGAGAGTGAGTGATACAGAGAGAGAGAGAGTGGGTGACAAAGTTTACCTAAACATTGAATGGGCTGGACGGTTTGACTGAGGACTGGCAAGCCAGGAAAATCTATTTGGGATTATTATATATATTACTAGCAGCGATACCCGGCATTGCCCGGGTTAAAGAGAATAATGAAATCTAAAAACACCGTCTAGACTACGCATCATCTTTATATATAGAGATGTATATACACACACGCACCCAAACACACATATATATATGTATATCAATATAAATATATGAAAGTCAATGAAGTTTCGTAAAAGAAGGTGATCATGTACATACTTTCTTGCTGTTGTGATTATAACACCTCGTTGTAAACAATGTTCCTTGTTTTCCCTTGTGGAGCATATACAAATAGGTTTTTTTTTGCTGCCCACTCTTGTGCAGCCAACATACAGTTGTCCCTTTTCCGAACAAAAATAAGGAGTTTGCAGCATAGGAGGTCAGGGTACTTTATTCCATGCAAAAAATCCCAAGTTTTTTTTTTCTATTATTTTAGTGAAAATTGTGTGGGTGAAAGGATCAAAATTTACCAAAATCTGTAGTTATGCCAACACAACTTTAGCATATCATATCAGTTGTGTTTACAGTGTCTAATCTGATTAAAATCTTAGGTTCGCATACATTCACAACCTTTTGTGTATTGTAAAATATGTTTCCAGGGTTGGCTTTTACAATGTATTGGATCAAAAAGTTTATTCCAAATGGTGATGACAATGATGATGAATTAGTTTGTTTTTTTTTCTTTTTTAATTAGAGAAAAAATAAACAACATCCATGACTATAACAAAGTCAAGTTGATGAAGTTGATGTAGCTGATGTTCACTCAAACTTTTCCTTCCAGAAAATTAGGATGCAAAGGATTATGCAAAATGTTTTGGGATTGAAACAAGTGGATTAGGTGTGAAGATTGTGGAAGAGGTGTAAGCTTTATATCCACAATAATATTTTTGCAAATGGCAGCATTGCTTTTGAGTAATGACATGCCTGGTTCAGTGTTTTATGTTCTCTCTTGTTTGACTTCTTCAGCTTGACTCAAATATCTCCAGAACTGATTGATTATCTTTGTAGCAGCCTGATCCAAGAATTGTCTTTGTACTAATCTTAATCTAATAGAATATGTTTGAATTGTATGCTTAATCAGAATATTATGAACTTGATTTTGAATGTTGTCCAACTGGGATTTTCCAAGCTTAAAGTGATCTGGGTTTTTCCATTTAATCATGTTTGTTATTCTGTGCACACTCTATATAAGCCTTTCTTTTCTATTAATCTTTATGCTTAGGTTAACTCTTCTGCAATCTCTTTAAATCTCTTGCTAACTTTCTCATTAAACTAAGCTAACTCTGCTCTACTCTGAGTTTTAGAAGATTCTAGGTCATTGTTGAAGATGTCTAATTCATCAGAGATATCTAGTACTGAGAGCCGCTGTTCTCTAGTTTCTCTTTGTTTGATATTGCCCAGTATCTATTGGAAGGTTTTCAACTTATAATCGAAAACATATGGTGAATTAGTTATTTTATTTACTAAATTGCACATAATTTTGCTTTCTTTTTACAATCATTATTCAATTATCAATCATTTTCATTTTATGTTTCCATAATTATTATCTGACTTATACTCAGTTTATTTTTCAAGATGTATTTTCAAGGTTTGCTGGCTTTATCTATTTAGAAATTCTTATTATTTTGTTTTCTCGGTTTTCTACATTCATAATATAAAATATAAAAGATCCTCTTTTATACTATTACCTTACACACCTGAATTAGATGGCTTTTGAAAGCAATCTCTTTCTAATTGACTCTTCTTATTATTTATTTCTGCATTTTGTTTTCTCCCTTTATTGATAATCCACTCTTATTCCAAGCTTTTCTTGGTCAGTGATGAGAGAGAGAGAGAGAGACCAATGCAGAATGTCAAGAATAAAACGTGATCTGTGTAGTTTTAAATAAATTGACAGATGTTAAATCAGCATGGAACCTGAAAGTGAAAGGTATGGATTAGTATAATGGTTTCTGAGAGAAGTTTAGAGAACTTGCTTGCTTTCTGTGGATGAGAGAGTTTATCTAAAATAATATTTGATTGTGAAGAGGAAATAGACATATTAGCCAGTTTCAATCCTCAACTACTGACAATACCTGTACTGGATAATACAGGAGAGCTAACCTCAAGGTGAAATGATTTAGGAATGTAACAGAAAACATACATGCATCCCTGGAGGAATGCTCTCAATGCACTCAGGATGGCTTCAGCGTGAAGAAGCGAAAGTGAAGAGCTGCGTTGTGACCGGTTAGAGATGGGCATCTCATGCCTTCCTTAAAGTGCTGGGGCAGATTTACCATAGAATTGGTTCCCTGCAGTCGCATGACGCTGCCTTACCTCAGTTTCTACTTCATGGGAGACTACACTGACCTGGCATACCTAACAAACAGCCCTGGGCAATGCTGGGTACGCCTGCTAGTATATACAAAACTGAGAATGTGTGTCAGTTAGTCTGTCTGTATGTGTGCATCACTAAAACTTGAGAACTACCCTACCGATTTCATTCAAATTTTACACATACCTTACTTAGAGTCCATGCAGTGTTATGGGCCTAAAAAATTTTCAAGTTTTTGCCTAATGCAAGTCCAGAGCAGTCTCTTATCTCTTACACTATTTCATGTATGAATATGAGAAGGTACTGTAGGTGTAAATGGATAGGATGTAATCAATTTAGAAGCTTTGAACCTAGATGTCTATGCTTGTATTTTGTTGAAGGTCTTCTGAAAAGCTGTGCTAATAATATTGATTTGTAATGTGGAATAAGGCTACAGATTTTTTTAAGGTGGGTGTGGTTGATTAAACCATTCCCAGCCACTATTGATCCTAATATGTTCTTATAAGGATTGATTCAATTAATTAGCAGCCATCAAGGATGTAGCAGAAATGGTTATAGTACTGGATTTACTGCATTTAGTTTCTTGACAAGATACAATAAGTAACAATAATGTGCTGGTATCTATTCAATAGGCTGTCTCTTACTTATAAAAGTATGACTTTGTATCAGCATGAAGAAATCATTGTACTATATCTTTCTTGGAGCTACAAGTAGTAGACAGTTAGTAGATGTAACCTTTTGGAAGCCATTTTTATTATCATTATCATTAGAGAGAGAGAGAGAGAGATTAAAACTTTTGTAGTAGATATCCTAAATTGTTGTTTCCAGCATGAGGTTGGGATGGGATTACGTTCAGATTTTAATTTATATGATTCTGATTTACATGTTTGTGGAAAGAGAAGTTGAAAAGTTTGGATAGGATAGACAGTAAAGTGATCCCATGATTGCAGGTATAATATATATATATTTTAGTATCAATTTTGGTAATGAAAGGCAAATATGAATCCTCATATTTGGGATCAGAAACAAAAGATTGGATGAACTGATTAGGTACTCAGAAAGCTGGGATAAATAATCAATGTAAGGAATCAAGGGATCATTTTATGTAAAATGTGGATATGAGAATTAAGTTTTAAGAGGTGTGTGATAGCACAGGACATGTAGGTATTGTGAAAAAGAAGAGATAATTTAAGCATGGAATGGTATCATAAAAATATTTTAAAGCATCAAAGTACTGTAAAATATATTGTGTGCTGTAAGATATGAGAAGTATCAGAAGACACCTTGGTACCATAGACAATTGTCAGGTGAAGATGGAGCAAATAAGTTAATGGTTAAGACATTAGACTATCTGTGCTTATGTCAGGAGTTCAAATTCACTGTGTTTCGTTACATTCCTGGCCAGAACGCTTTACGTTGGCTCAATTTACTTAATTATCTGAAATGTATTGCTACTCATCTGGGAATATTGTGATACATCAACATCCTATTCAGAAGATGAAATATCTACTTAATGTCATGAAACTAGAGCTAAGCTTAAAACCCCTAAGGTGTTTAACATTTACATTTTTCTTTTTAATATTTATATAATCTAGTTTTCTCAGGAAATTGCTACATACTATGTAAAGCTGGTCACATTAACAGTAATATTCCTTACATGAGGCCACAAAGAAGTGGGGTTAGTTAATTGAATAGACTTTAGTATACGACAGGTACCATTTTTTGTAGTCTCTGAAGGGATAAAAGATGAAGCTGGCTTTGGTGGAAGCTGAAATTAGAATATATAGGGGTGAAATTGAATACCAAAAGACATTTACACTAGAGTAGATTACAATTTCTGCTTCTTCAATTCATTGGATATTTTTTGTTTTTTCATTACATTATTCTCTTATTGTCTTGTTTTTATTTGCATGTAAAATTTAAAGGGATGTAGTAATATATCACAAGACAGTTTGTAGAGTAGATGTGAGTTCTGCCACCCACCATCCTTTTTCTAGTAATGATAAAGCAATCAGCTGTAGACTTAGTTGAAAACACTTGAATTGATATCTTCTGATATTAAATTTGTTATCTCTGGTTTTGTGTCTGAAATCTGATCTTGTCTTAGGTCATTACATTTAAAGGTAGTAGTAATTATTCATTATATTGGCAGGAAGCTACACATTTATAGGAAATGGAATCACATTCACATGAACCTCATTCAGTCTTCTAGTACATCTGGAAAAGGTGTAGTATCTTTGTGGCTCAAGGTGGCAGAATTAGTTTTATTTGCATTTGAAATATTTCTATTTCTCACTGCACAAGCAACTCATACTATTTTCTTCTATTCAAGGTACTATAGTTATCAATTTCATCTTAACTGTTGCCATAATTATTGTGATTGTTGAAGTGGTCAGAAATATTGAGTGCTGTACTAATTTAATTTAACGCCATGTTTTATATTGTTCACTCTGCCTTTCATTCCTTCAGGTTGATAAAAATATGCTAAAGGCAAGTTGATTCAATTGAATATACAAGTCTTCTAATTTCTAGGCTTTTGCCTCAAATAGTAAACATTTGTGCTATCATTGGGCTGTCATGGTGCTCATCTGTGATTATCATGTATCATCAGCATTTCTAGTTTCTTTGCTTTGCATGAATTTGATGACAGATTTTAAATCTGAGCATGATTTTGTGTATTTAGTTGAGGAAACATATAGCAATCTCACTTCTGTTATGGATCATTGGTTCCACTTATCAGGAAAGTGGATTTTATCACAAGAAGATTTTGATAATCTATCAGGCTAACAAGTTTAATTTATTTAATTCATACCCCCATGCCAGTGGAATGTAAAAAGCACCCAGCACACTCTGTTAAGTGGTTGGTATTAGGAAGGGCATCCAACCATAGAAACCATGCCACAACAGACAGTTGGAGTCTAGCCAGCTCCATGTCAAACTGTCCAACCCATGCCAGCATAGAAAGCAGATGTTAAATGATGATGATGATAATGTCTTTAAGTGTAATGGTGGCATTCATGATTTATTGGCCATGCAGTCTTTAGAAACAGCTTTGCTCTGTATAACTTGCTCTTATATTTTGTTAAAATATTACCATGTATGTAGGTAGGCAGTGGTTGGCAGATTCAATAGACAAAATTCCTTGAGATATCTGATTTTGTTGCTATAGAAGTTCAGATTATGTCTAGATTGATTTTACATTTCATTTTTTGGGGGTTGATAAAACATGTAGCAGTCAAATAATAACTAAGCTCTCCACCATTTCCATCAAACCACTACCTTCCTCTACATGACCATTTTAACGTTACTAATGATAATGATAATACTAGGGAATCCATAACAAATGAGATGGTTGTATTGAATGTATGTTGTGAGTTATTGTTTTAGCATTAGAGGGTCTTGTGCAGAATTTGTACGGCGCTTGGTAGTGTTACTTTTTGATTTGTGTGCCATACTAAGTCCCAGTTTAGTACTTAAATTTTTGTTTCATGTTCTTTTTTTTTTTTATTATTATGAACAAAAACATAAGTACCACACCAAAGCTTGCAATATTGCACACAACAAATTAATACTGCTGGGTAACATACAGATTCTGAACCATTTGTTATTAACACTAATCTCATTTGCATTATCTATTTTCATTAACTTGTTATCTAGTTTTTTGTTCTTGGATAATTATAATTAACCTATTTATGGTTGACATTTAGTAGGTAGGGATTGGAATGCCTGTCAGAATGCACTGATTTCTTCTGGTATCTTTTATTACAATATCTAGATTATATGTTTTTCTTTCTATGTCATTCTAAGCAGTGGATATGTTTTAGTTTTATTATGATGATATACAAGTGCATTACTGATTTTTCAACAACTAATGATGTTGATATCTCTTTCAATACAAACACAATTATGTGAGGACACCTGAATTTCTTGCAACCATTATTATCATTTTTGCTACTAGGCTTTTATGACATGCATTTGTTTATTCACTAGTGAGTGATGTGTCATGAAAGTGGAGACTTTGTCTGTCTGTCTATCTGTCTCCCCATCTAACTGTAGTGGTGCGAAGGCCCAAATGTTTAGAACTGAATCTGGCACTATGTACTTACTCCCCAAGGACACTTACTTGAAATGTAACTGTGAAGAATATGTTAATAGAAAGCTTATCTCCACTGCAGAGAATATGATGTTCCATAATGAAGGAGGAAAAGATACTTGTCAAGAGAGGATACTGGTGGGATCCAAGGGCTAGGAGATTGGCATCTGGTGATTGGTTTAGTTTTTTAATATTTGCACCTTTATATTATTGTTGACGAACACTGGAGGAATGTGTCTGCTTTTGTGGCATGTTTCTAGTGAATAAGAAGAGCTATGTTGTGAAAATTTGTGTAAAAGTGATTAATAGTTTGGTAGAAGCCTTGTAGGAATTAACCCTGAATTACTATTATGGGATCCCTTTTAATTCGATGAAATAGATAAGACAACATGGGTTTGGCACCTAGAATGCTTGAAAATTGATGGTGAACCTGTACCTGATTTGATATGGGTTTATTGTTTTATGGCTTAGTCAAAGGAAGAATGGTAGTGTCAGTGACCTATTGTAAGATCTCCAACACTGGTAGAGTAAAGGGAAGAAGAAACTATAATTTATGGATTGCTGCTGGAAGTCAATTGCCAAGTGTAAGCATATCTGCAAATAGGACATTCTCCTAAAAAGTTACTAACAAGACCATACCCTTGTCATATTTGCTGCTGGGCTCAGCTGTAGAATCACTTGCATGTATGTACTGCTAATATCATTTCCCTATCCAACATATACCCAGCAAGAAATTAGGTGCTTCTGTTTTTGTTTAACTTACTTGGTTGATTAATCAATTAATTAATTGTCTGCTTTGGTATCTAACAACTACTGAATTTTTTTATCATTGATTATTAAGCAAAATAAAAGAAGTTTCTTTTTTGTCTCTTTTTCCAAAATTTTTCTTTTTAATCAAGGTTTTTATTTTAAAAATATATTTTATAGCGGAAGAGATAAAAAAAAGGAAATAAATTACAAGATAAAGCAAATAACAGTAGAAAAACCTATACATAGCTACATAGTAAGATGCTTTTGTTTAATGCAATACATTTACTTACATAGATACAAGCCAAGAAAATATCTTTACAAATATTAGCAGCTGTAATATTTGTACAAAATATATTTAGTCTGTCTTTGTATACATTATTCTTTTGCATAGTACTGAGTCAAGTATTTCTTCCAGTCATGTAAAGAGTGAGTTGGGGTGTTTAACCATTTTGTTACCAAATTTCTTTTGAAATGTACTGCCTTTTGTTTCAGTTAATCTTGGAAATAAGAATTTAGTAAAATAACTTTGTCATTATGGATCTAGTGTTTGGAGCATAAAATGAAATTTTGATAGGTTTTAATTTAGATCACTTTAAACAGGAAGTTTATAGCATAGGACCAAGACTGGTCACAGCTGGGTTGGCATCGAAAGAGTTAAATATTTTCTGTTTTGACTTTTTAGGGTGTTGCCTTTTTTTCTATATTTTAGTCAGGAAGATAGGCAGTACCCTGGATTATTTACAGGATCCAAAACTGGTGAGAGGAATAGGTGGTGTCTTCAAATCAGCGACCTTGCCTGATTGCTTGTAACATTGTGGGCTTCCAGTTGTGTAGAGAGTCACTTTGCAGTTATATTTATCTACTCAAACATTTATACCTGAAAATATGTTCCTTTGTCATACCCAAACTGTTTCTTGATTTTGATTTTACGTCTGATAGATTATACCTGCAATATTTCCACTATTATGTTGACTAAGTTAATCAATTATTATTGAAAAAGTTCTGCTAGTCTTGCTGCTAGATAAATGAAGGTGTGTGGCCTAATTATGATGTTGATCTCATGATCTTCAAGTCATGGAGCCAATTCCTAGACCAGGCATGTTATGTCTTAGAGCATGGTACTTCATTTCATGTTGCTCTGGAGTACTCTGCTGGAAATAAGTACCAACTGACCACAGGTGCAGCCCCCCCCCCCCTCTCTCCATATTCAACTGTCTCATACTTGATGATCTATTGATTCAAATGTAGAAGGGCCAAGGGGAAATCCCATATCTGCTCATGATTTCATAGGCACCTAAAGCAATTTGCAAAAGCATGGTACTTTTAAATCATACTTGCTATACCTGACTGTTAGGTATTGAGTCCACAAAATCAAAATCAAATTTTCTCTTTTTACCTTTAACCCTTTAAGCATTTTCATAAGTTTGTCTTATATGTCCATACTTGTTTTCAGACTTTTAGTTTGTGCTTGTTTCTTACATTCTGGGTAATATAAAGCTTTCCTTTCATAAGTCCCTAGTTATGTGTGTGTATTCACACACATACATACATCTTCCCATCTGTGCCATGTCATTGTTTGCACACTTAAAGTGTGAAGCAATGTCAGTGTTTAACCTGATATGAAAGTATGTCTGGCTACTTTGTATAGCTTGTCATGAAAGTTTCATCTAACCCATACCAGCCTGAAAAATACAGAAGTAAAACAAAACAAATGCTTCTTCACAACTTTGAATCTTCTTATTTTGATAACTTAACTGTTTCTCTGCCTACCAAATTTCAAGTAAGGTTGAGATATCTATGACATTGCAATGAAATATCTTAAATATCTGATTAAGATGTCAAGATAGTTATTCTTGATTTCTTTTACTGCCTGTTTAAGCTTGTCTCTGTTTGTAGCTCTTCTAGAGCTCTAGTTAAGAAGTATGCTTTGAAATCATGTGGGTTTGTTGCTACTGTGCGGTGACTATTGGCTGGTATCTTCTACTACAGTCACAATTTCATCAATGCTTTGAGTTGTAAATAAAATTTAGTAGATGGAAACTGGAAGAAGTCTGTCATATATGTACATGCATGTATATGTTTGCATGAGTATGTATTCCACTTTGCTTTGACATGTAAATGCTGATTGTAAAGAAGCAGTCATTTGGTCATACAAATGGTGTCATTTGTATATGATTCTCTGTGAAATAATGTCTGGGTTGTTCACTGTTTTGATAGATTAGTGGAAATATTACCTTTGAAAAAGTTGTTTATTGGTGACAGGAGGAGCTTCCAGTCATGGAAAATACCTTCCTTGTCAAATTTAACACCTGATCCATGCAGGCTTGAAAAATGGATGTTAGAATCATGATAACAATGATGGTGATGATTATTGTGAGGATGATAATAATTTGCTTTCAGATTTTGAATTATTGTAATTTTGATTTCAAATTTCAACACAAGGCCAGCAATTTTGAGAGAGTGGGTAAGTTGATTACATCAATCCCAGTGCTGAGCTGGTACTTACTTCGCTGACCTTGGCAGAATTTGGACTCCAAACATAAAAACAGATGAAATGCTGCAAAGCATTTTACCTGGTGTTCAAACTATTCTGGCAGGTAGCTGCCTAAATTATAATCTTGACCTATCATCATCATCATCATGGTCATCATCATTTAATGTCAGTTGTCCATGCTGGCATGGATTGGACGGTTTGACCAGGACTGGCAAGCTGGAAGGCTGCACTAGACTCCAGTCTGATTTGACATAGTTTCTATGGCTCGATTCCCTTCCTAATGCCAACCACTCTGAAAGCATAATGGGTGCTTTTACATGCCGCTGGCACAGGTGTCATTTGCACGACTCTAGTATCTTCCACAACTGCGATTTTGCTTGGCTTGATGGGTCTTCTTCTTGAGCATGACATAATGCCAAAGGTCTCAATCATTGCCTCTGTGAGGCCCAACACTTGAAAGGAGCTCAGCCACTTTGCCTCCATGAGGCCCAATGCTTGAAAAGTGCCTTTTATATGCCACCGTCATGGGTGCCAGTTATGTGACACAAGCATCAGTCATGGCTATGATTTCACTTGGCTTGATGGGTCTTCTCAACCACAGCATATCACCAAAGGTCTCAGTCACTGCCTGTTGTCAAATTTTGCTTTTGTGAAGGCTGAGCAATCCAGACATTAATTGGATCTTTGTCGCTTGATGTTTGCAGGACATTTTGTATTAGCCAGTAGCTTTGTTGTTGTAGGTTTTTTTTTTGAGGTCAACATGTCTATAGTGTTTAGATTTGATGAGTTATAATTTCGAGTTTGTGTAGTTGCTGTTTTCTTAGAATGTAAGTAATTAGTTTGTCTATTGTTTTCTGAATCTTATATTATAAAAGAGAAACGGACTGTCTGTTCATCACAACATCTATTAGAAGGAAGGAAAGAAGCGGGGGTGGGGTGGTGGGGAGGATCAAAATATACATCACAACATATTTTGAAGAAAAGGAGGGGAAAAAGTTGTTGAGCGAGAGAGAGAGAGTGTGTGTGTGTGAAAGTTAGACAGACAGATAAATAGATAAGCAGGTAGTGTTGTCACCATAGCAACTAACATGTTTTGATTAAAAACACAAGAATTTTGAGTGAAAGTCTGTTAATGCAATGCAACATAGGTTAAAAAAAAAAAATTCCTTATATAACAATATAGATAATTATTTTGTGGTTTTGTGTGTCTGTATTTCTCTGTGTGTGTTACTGTATGTCTTTCAGCATAGAGACAACTCAACACAGTTTCAAAAAAAAAAAAAAAACCTTCATTATGTAACAGTATAGTTATTTTTTGGTTGTTTGTGTGTGTGTGTGTATTTCTGTCGGTATATCTTTCAACATTGAGACAATGCTACACATACTTTAAAAAGATGACTTTCACTATGACAGAGAGAGAGAGAGAGAGACAGAGACAGAGAGCCTGAAAGATAGACAGATAAGTGGACTTGTCACCATAGTAACTAACAAAACTTTCACTATAGAACTGTCCACTGTTAAAAGAATGTATATGCATGATTAACAAATATGTGTAGTAACAGGTAAAGACTTAGTACTTTATAATAGCAGTGAACAAGGTAAACTTGTTTCATTTTCAAATATCCTTTGTCCATAGCCATCTCAAGATGTTATCGGTTTAACATAAAAATAATGTTAGTACAATAACCTTTGCCCATACACTCAGGGAATTAGCTTTAGTTTGTTGGCTGATAACAAAATATAATTAGTCAACTCATTGCCAGTATTTGAAAAACGGATGTGAAATGATGAAGATGATAATGATGTTTAGATAAGAGCCTTAAGTTAACATTTATTTGCTTTATCATGTTGCTGCATGAATATTATTGGCAAAAATATAAATATATATAATGAAACAAATACACTGA
Source organism: Octopus bimaculoides (assembly GCF_001194135.2). Taxonomy (NCBI): domain Eukaryota; kingdom Metazoa; phylum Mollusca; class Cephalopoda; order Octopoda; family Octopodidae; genus Octopus; species Octopus bimaculoides. Next base: position 78,917,102 of record NC_068981.1, on the reverse strand, counting down.
ATATAAATTCATGTAATGAAGCAAGAAGTTGTAAGAGCAATCCTTCAATTTTATGCTTTTTAAATAAATGATGTATTTGTTACACTAATACTGTGGTAATTTTATAAGTATTTTTTTCATGGAAATTAAAAACCAAAGCAAAAAAGAATTTGTCTATGATTGACAAGACATTTATTTCATCAGAAAATATACTTTGAAATGTATATTGTTGCATTTATCTAGTTAAAGGCTAGATTATAGTAGTGCAATAGAAAAGTTTGGTTGAGTTGATTAAAAAAATAAATAAAGAAACACAATCAGGGTATTCGTTAATGAAATAGTATGACTTTGTAAAAAACACAATAATAAATGAAAAAAGGTTCATGATGTAGTGATTATCTTAATGTATTAATAATTTATATTAAGTGCAGATTGGTTATTTGGTTAAGAAGTTTGCTTCACAACCATGTAGTTTCAGGTCAGTCAAAGCCTTGCTAGTGGACTTGATAGATGAAAGCTGAAAAACACTTGTGGTGTGTGTGTGTGAATGCGTGCTTGTGTTTGTGAGTGAGAAAGTGTGTTTGCACATGCATGCATGTTTGTATCTCCTTTACTTGACTTTGAGTACCAATTGTAAACAAGCTTCATTGTTATGCAAGCAGTGTCATTTATTTATAATCTTCTGTAAAAAAATGCTTAACCACTGTGCTGTTCCTGACTCAAAGGACTTGAAACATAAACTTGCTTGGAGCCAAGGTTACAGAAAGAACATCTGGCTGTTGGCAATCTGTCTTAATGAATTTTGTCTGGCCTATGCAAGTATGGGAAATTATATGTTGATGATGATGGTTATTATTGGTAGAATCATTAGAGTATCAGACTAAATGCTTTATATTCTAATCTTGCTGAGGTTTAATTTGCCTTTCATCATTCTGGGGCTGGTAGAACAAAGTATTGGGGTTGATATAATCAACTGTTCTCTTGCCCCTAAAGTTTGGGCTTCTATTTATGTCAGAAACAATAAATTTATGTTTATAATTTACTTGATGCATTTCCTGTTCTGTATAGAAATCAGCTGATAATAAAAGCTACTTAACATTTGCAAATTTAGAGGAAAATGAATTTGATACTTCCTTAATGATTACCAGTTCAGTTTGTAATGCAAGATGTATGGAAGACTTATTCATTTGTGGATCTTTGCTCATGAGAAATTTGCTAAAAGTTGATATCAGTAAAATATTCTATTGTGACTGGCGAGGGAATCACCTTGCAATACTACCTGTAAAAGAACTCCAGCTGTGTCTCACTTCTCCAGTTGATGTCTTGTCTGATAGCACTATTTCATGGTATACTGATAGAATCCTTCTGACCAACACTATATCAACTCTAGTGCACCCTAAGGTTCTGTTTTGTCCCTTACATTCTTCCCTCTCTATGTCAACAACCTATTTTCTTTCACCTACAACAATACACATTCATGTGCTGATAATACCATGCTTTAAGGTGGTGAGCTGGCAGTCATTAGCACGCTGGGTGAAATGCTTAGTGGTATTTCATCTGTCTTTACTCTCTGAGTTCAAATTTGTTCCTATGCAACCACACGCATGCACGCACGCACTCTACCTCATGCATTTCTCAAGCTCAAGAATTACAACTCATATTTCTCTAGTTAATATGGCCAGGCCTTACTATCAGCTCAAAGATCTAGTAAGCCAAAAAGGATAACCTTGAAATTAATATTTTTATATGACATATGTTGGAGGTCATCATCTTCAGAAAATGTTGGAATGAATGCTACTCCTTAGCATTAAGCTTCACTTCTAGGGGGTGGGGGGGTTGCTGCTATTTGGGAAGACAAGTCTTTCTGTCATTAGTGTCTTTGATTATATTCAGAAAAAAAGGTAATTCATAAGGGGTAAATTGTCCCTTAGTCCTTTAACATTCAGATTACTTTGCCAAATGTAATGCTTATTTATTTATATATTTTTTTAATTAATCAAGTATTAGCTTGTAGTTTCAAGATTGCATAAATGTGATTGCTTAATTTTTAGAATGACATTGCATGGTAGGATATAACTGGTTTAAATGCTAAAGGGTTAATGTAAGTCTTAAATCCCAATCAATCAGCTTGTTTTGGTTCTCTTCGCTTGTGTTACCCTGCTCTCTCACTGGGAATTTTTTGTTCTTTAGTACTCTTTATGTTCCTATATTTTATCACTGGACACTAACCATTACTATTTTTGTGCTCTTTAGTTTATGCCAATCAGATCTGTTAGGCAGAGACATGGTTAATCTAAAACACTGGATCTGGTGTTTCTGTTTAGGTTTTTTAATCAGCTGTCACATGCTACATGTTTGCTTGATCAGGGCTGACTTAGTGTTGCACAATAGCAACTTCTGCAATCTAAGAGTTCTAAGAATCATTATCATGTTCTTTCTTTACCAGTATACTGATAAAGCAAACCACAAGTGTTAAGTAAGTGGAGCACAAGATAGACTGATCAACCTGTATTATGTCAATAACTCCTCTCACTGGAACATAAGACAAGATTACAGTGGAAAGAGATTTTTGTTGTTATTTTGATAAAAATCAGACTTTTAGAGCAGGAGTCACTTAAGACCTATCTAGTTATCGTAGCATGCAATAATTTCCTCTCATTATACTAAATCACACTCAACCGAAGACAATTATTCTCATTAAGAACACTTGCCAATTATTAATAATTATATGTCATACTTAATTTTCTCTCACCACTTATATTTTCAGATGGCTTAAAAAAATTAAATCTCATAGAAACTCTAAAAGTTTTTATGACTAATTAATGTGTAAAAGAATCTAACAAAAAAAAACATGAAAAACCCAAGACAAAGAAACAATTTTAAGTAATTTGGAGAAAGTGCAGTTTTACTGTCTCAGTGGTAGTCTTGATTATTGAAAATTTTGCCCGGCGGATTCATTTTAGTATGGTTTAAAATGATTTTTCTTTGAAGCATGACTTTTTGCATTCTTTTTCTTCAGTACAGAGAATAAATAGACTGGAATCACTGTTGTTATGCTATCTCTTTCAACAAAGCACTGCATTTTGTCCCATAGTATTGTTGTTGTTGTTGGCACTCCGTCGCTTACGACGTCGAGGGTTCCAGTTGATCCGATCAACGGAACAGCCTGCTCGTGAAATTAACGTGCAAGTGGCTGAGCACTCCACAGACATGGGTACCCTTTAACGTAGTTCTCGGGGATATTAAGCGTGACACAGTGTGACAAGGCTGACCCTTTGAATTACAGGCACAACAGAAACAAGAAGTAAGAGTGAGAGAAAGTTGTGGTGAAAGAGTACAGCAGGGTTTGCCACCATCCCCTGCTGGAGCCTCGAGGAGCTTTAGGTGTTTTCGCTCAATAAACACTCACAACGCCCGGTCTGGGAATCGAAACCGCGATCCTATGACTGCGAGTCTGCTGCTCTAACCACTGGGCCATTGCGCCTCCACGTCCCATAGTATACCAATCAGTTAAAAGAAAAAAAAGTTGTCATTTTATTTATGCATGTAGCTAAAGGAAAGCTACAAAAAGGAAAATAAGAAATATATCTCAATGTATCTAAGTTTTAAGAATCATCAGTAATAAATGGAAAGTAATTGTTGGAATATATGTATGAAAAATGACCGTGTAATTCAGCATAAATACTTAAAAAGTATCTCCCTCATTTTTCTCCCTCCTGTGTGAGTTTGTTTACATATATTTTGAATAAATTATGCAGAGTATACTTATTCATCTATTTAAAATAACTGCTTCTATTTTTTGTTTTGCTGTATAGACTTAGACCATCTATATATAACCGGAGATTTGCACACTATAATATGGTCTTTTTCATCCTTGTTGTAGAGAGACCTACACTTCCCTCTTTGCTTCTGTGGAATATATGTGTAGAATTTTCACCTGTTAGCACATGTTACAGCTGTTTTTCTCAATCAAACATAATTCTGAAAATATTCTTATTTTCAGAATTATGTTTGATTGAGAAAAACAGCTGTAAACACTTAAAACAAAACAAAAACGATAATTACAGTATAATTTAAATTATTAATGAAGATTACTTGCATATTAAATAGTTAAAATGTTTCAGGAAGCATGTTGGAAATAAAAGGATTGAAGAAAAATGCAAAATAATGGTTTATACTCTTATCATATATTTCAATAATTTGAAAAATACCTCAAGCTAGCTCCATTCTACACTGATCTCAAATAATAAGACATTCAATTACCAACATACTGAGAGAAGGAATGTTGTAACATGTGCTAACTGGTGTTAATTACATCAACCAATCAGTATTATTCATTTTATACATATTATTGGTGTATGGATAGAGTTTATTAAGAAGGTTAGCTTCTTTAACTTTTAAATCTCCAATATTCTGTTCTGAGGATTTCATAGTGACTGTGATATTCTGATGTTTAATGCAGAAAATATTTATATGACTGTTTTCTTTAATATAAAATATACAGTTTTCAAATAGTGCTCCTGATGTAAAGTTCATTACATATATATTAAGCGTTAACAACATGTTGGCCCATAAAAATATACAGTAATCCCTGATCATATTGCAGTTCACCTATCGTGCACCCAGTACATCGTGGTTCACTTATCGCGCACTCAGTACATTGTGGTTCACCTATCATGCACTCAGTACATTGCTGTTCACCTATCGCACGCTCAATACATCGCAGATTTTTCTGGCTAATTTATGTAAATTTATATTCCGGACTCCTCAGTATATCACGGGTTTCTGCGGCCGATAGGTATTATATTTTTTTAGATTTTAATTATTTCTGTGGGAGGTTTTGGAATGTAACACCTTCAATAGTCAAGGGATTACTGTATCCTCAAATTTGAGTGGGCAGTTAGCTAGTTTGTATACTTTGTTGTAGTGTGTGGTTGACTTCCAGGCAAGCATTTTCCAAGTGAAGACCCATCAACAATCAACATGAACTGGTTGACTGATTTATCGAAATCATTCTGCACATGTTAACATTTGAAAAATAGCTGGTTCATTATTTCTGATTTGTGCAGAATGAAGCTAGCTTGTATACCTTCTATTTTTCTCTTGATAAGAGGTGTTTAAACCAAATCTGTTGAATTATAAAATGAAAGTGGAAACCATTGCTTCTATTTTGTTGTTGTTTTCACTCCTTTCTTTCTATCTTGCATTGTAGTGGCTTTCTGTTCTAAAACATCTTATTCTATTTTACAATGCAATACTATTCTGAATAAATAAATATTTTGGATCTTTTTTAAAACGGGGGCCACATTTTTCATTAACGAAACACTTTGAAACTTGAAACATTGGTAGAATGTGTCATATAAAACATCTTTTTCTCTTAGTCTTCTTAAAAAAAAAAAGAAATCCCTAAGTTATTCCATGTTAAAGTTGTCGTATTTCTGTAATTTCAACCAATCACTGACGTCCATTCAGCCGATATACATTAAGTCCCGACTACATAAACAAACGATTCTGAAACAATTCTATCGGTGATAGGGTTAGGGTTAGGGTAAAACAGCAAATTTAAAAAGAAAAAAGCAAATAAAACGAAGAAAAAGAAAAGAAAATGAAAAAAGCAAATAAAACGAAGCTATGGCTTAATCAGCCAAAGGAGTAAATGTAAACAACTGAATACTTGTCAGTGATTGGTTGAAATTATCGAAATAAGACAATTTTTTACATGAAATAAATTCTTTTTACATGAAATAAATTATAGATAAGTATACGAAGTTTGAAAGTCTTTCGGTACCAAAAACACTACGTAAAACATTAATGAAAAATGTGGCCCCCGTTTTAAAAAAGATCCAATATTTTCTCTATATAACAATTTTTCACGTGATAAAGAAACTTGGTTTATCATTTATAAACTGTTATTGACCCATTCCAGTTTATTAAGTTTATTATTCTTTTGTATATGGCATTTGAAAATTCCTTCTCCAGGTCTTTGACCTATTGGGGTTTCTATACGCGAAGAAGTAACTGGACTACGTACAGTAAGCTAAAGGTTAATGGATGTTGCCAATATTTAAGAAGCTTATCTAAAATAATCGAAGAGTAAATTAGCATTTACCAAGACATCATTAGGAATGTTCATTCAAGAAGTTGTTTTGTTATTCTGTATTATTTCTAGAATCAGTTTAAAAATAATTTTGTACATTAGGTATTTCAACATGATTCAAAATGTATTATTTAAAACATTTATAAACATTGGAATTAAGTATGTAACAAAGTTAGATTCAATCCATCATTAAATATTATGGCACACAAATACCAGAGATGCTTATTTTATAGTTCTTGTTTTGCTTAGCTATCGTCATTATTGTCATCATCATCACCATCATATACATGTTTGTCCATGCTTGCATGGGTTGGAAAAATGTCACTCTCACTATTTGCCACAGTCCAATACCATCTGGTACACATAGCAGTAGAGGAAAAAAACCCATCTAGCTCTATGTATTTAATGAACTTCTTGTCACCAACCTCTCTATGTATTGTGAATGGGTACACTTTATCATACCACTGGCGATACACAGGTTGTCCGTTTGAGATTAACAAATCTTCTTTACACTTTCTCTATTTGTTCCTTTGTTACTTTTGGCAAGGTTTTTGTATTGTGATGTCCTTATCACCAAATATTTTACAGCATTTTATTACGCTCCTAGCACTAGAGAGGTCCCTGTCGAAATTAAAGTATTCCCTCTACTTTGGTTTATCTCTTTTATGAAATTAAATTGTTTCCATTATAAATTACCCTGTAATTGAGTCATTTTTAATCATTCAAAATATACTTTCATCAATTAACTGTAATTATTTAACGTAAATTTTATAGTACCTAGAAAAGGTAAGATAGCAGTTATTCTATTGTGTAATTAATTATGTAGTCTCTTAGCAAGTGATAGATATGTATGTTGTTGTCCATCTGAAACTGATATTTGTAATATCCAACATATATAGTCACCTTTTTTTTCAGTTCACTTTTTCTCTTCATGATCCTGTGCTTGTTTATGTTATTAACTTTATATCTCTGCTGATTGTTTTCCTAAAAAGTTAACCATAAATATTTTTCTGGTGGAACAAATGATTATAGCTAATGATAATGCTATTTTAGTTCAATATTTTTAATACTATTTCAGTTCAAACAAAAATTTGCCATGATTCATAAAACCTATATTCTCTATTGTTTAACCCAAAATTAGTCCTGCTTTCTTAAAATCTAGACAGCCTATCCTAACCCTCTAAATCGTCATTAAATCTAACTCTTATCAATCCAATTTCGTGTTCACCTCTGTGCCAATAATTCTTTTTGACTCAGTACTATAAACATTTTAGATCATTGTTTCTATAATTGTAACATATAGGAAATGTTTGAATCTTTTTCTCATATCTGACCTATAGAAAACTAAGTAGAAGCACATTGATACCAAACTAATATAATTTGGCTCCTGTTTTCTATGTCTGCACTGTGAGAATATTCTTGAGGGTGTCTGTTATTCAATGACAACTCCAGAATTCTGTTTTAAAGGATTTCAAAGTTCAGTTTTTTGTCTTGGCATTCTGCAGATTTGTAAAGGAATATTATATTCTACTGTGGTGTGTTTGCTTGAATAAATATGAAATTAGTGATACTTAGTGTTAATCTAAAAACCACTTTAACAACTTGAACATTGTGACTAATCAATTTTTCATTAATTATGCTGATAAAACCTGATCGTGCTACTCCTAGAGTTGTGCCATTATTTATGGACTCTTATTAACCCTTTAGTGTTCAGATAACTCTGTTAAATGTAATACTTTTTCACTCAAATTGTTTTAAATTAATCATGCATTATCTTATAGCTTTGATGTTTCAATGATGTGATTGTTTATTTTGAGAATGTCAATGTAGGTTAAGTGTGAGAGGCTAGATATGGCCAGTTTAAATATAAAACATGTAGAATATCTTGGCCAGATATGGCCGGTTTAAACACTAAAGGGTTAAAGCTGCACAGCCACTGGCTTCAAAAGGACATTGCTTAACCCTGGTTTCATGTAAAGTCAGAGAAGAAATTCTATCATTGATAATGTATGCACACACATATATTTTCCTCTATTTTTGCATAGGTTTGATGGTTCTGCAAAGAACAAGTTATCTAGAGAACTATGTAAGTAGCTGCACTGATGCAATTGAGAGCAGATTTCCTATGGCAGTCCCAGTGTTGTGATAATCCTTTTGTTGTGATGAAGTGTGATACTTTGAGGCAAATAAATGAATGTCACTCTCACAAGATTGCAGTGCAATACATTCAGCATGTATCCATTTACATTACATGCTTATAGCTGTTTAATTGTTACTGCTACAAGCATGGGCCAAAGTCTTTCATATTCATTTTTTTTTCAGTTTGTGTTAACTTTTCTTGTTAGCTAACATTGTATATCTAATAAATTAAATTGTGAATCCTTTTTCATTCACTACTTTATAGAGCTTCAAACTTCTTACACATGCCTTGTATAGTACACTGAACTCCCACCTATTATTAACCCTTACCTGTATACTTTTCATGGAATAATTGCCATTTAAGTAACAAAACATGTAGCAAGTTGTTTGAACAATTGATAGTCTGCGGTGCATTGCTATTTTAGTGCACCTGATGTACCTAAAATTCTGCTTCACAAATCAGTGTGCCAAAAATTTCACTGCACGGTTTGTGTACCTATTATTTGCACTCATTATGCAGCATTACTTTCTTGCTTACTTAATTCTATACTAATCAAGGTCACTTCTCTGATGCTATGTATAATTGTTACTATCTTCAATTGATTAAAGTATCAAACATCTTTGATGTATTCTAGGTACTTTCTCGTAGAATATCACTAATGGCAGTCATATTGATTTTATCATATCAAACATTTAACGAGTCCTATTCTGACCATCTACCTTCTTTTCAGTTTGATTGATTAACAATATTGATCAGTTTTGATGTATGTCAGATTTATCCTCCATCCATCATATTATTGCTGTTTTGAATATAGTTTCTTTGTCAGTGTGAATAAGCCTGCGAGTCTTGAAAATTACAGAAAATTACTTGTGAAGCATTTTGTACATTAGTTTTGAAATAACATAGCTCTGATTAGGTTGGAAGGAAAATAGAACAAAACCATATAAGTTGCAATAATATATTTATGGAAGTGGTTATGTTCTTCACACTGTGGTTATGCTGATAATATAATTGATTAATATGTCTGCAGTATAATATTTTGAACTTGATGAATGCTAGTTACTCATGATATATGTAAGCAGAAATATAAGTTTGATCTCAGCATTTAACTGACTGGATAACTGAAAAGAAAATATTGCAAAGGTGAAAAGTTTGAGGATGTTTACCAGTTTCATGAATTTGCAACAGGAGCCAGTTGAAAAGGTTTAAAATTAAACTGCTTTATTCAAAGCTATAGCTGTGTTTTTTTTTTTTTACTTCAAATAAATTTAAGTCCAAGATTTGTTCCAACCAAATTTTAATTAAAATCTAACTGTTCTAGTAAATTTTATAAAATTGTTTTATAAAGTAAGTGTTTGCAATGTGATACTCAAATAATTTGTTAAAAAAGTTAGGAAAAGCTGAGTTAGTGGTTGTTATTATTTATTATTTTGAAATCCATAAGCTAACAATTAGTGCTATACAACATCAGTAGTGACAACCTTTCCAATAACTGTCATTAGCAGAACATTATTTGACAAGAAATGGTATGAAATCAATGCATTAGTTGGTTTAGGAATAACATTAAGATTTAATTGACTTGTTAATAGAAAGGTGTCAAAACAATCTTTTAATTATATTTCCTGCTAGTTGTATATGTTATGTAGAGTTCAGTCTCTTACATGTAACTCTTTGTTGTCGTTTAACCCCAGATTAGCCCTGGTCCAGCGAACATATGATCAAAGATATTCTTAGCTGTGGCCAATCTACTCTTTCTGTATTCCTAGGACTACATTAACCAATAAATCCTTCTTTTTTTAATTAATTAAAATAGTTGTGTGTGATTTGAAGAAATGTGGCTACTATTTCTTGCAGGTTTAGTGGCTATGTGGATATTTTGTTTCACAGGACAAAATAGCATTAATTGACTGGGTTGAGCAAATGTGATTATCACTGAGATCTTACAAATGTGTGGTAAATGGGGAAGGAGGATTACAAGTCCACAGTCTGCAGTATTATATCTGTAAGCAAGACATGATTCTAGTTTCTTATGCTAACCAACTTAGGAATTAGATTAGCCAGTCTAAAAAGTTTAACTCATGGATTGTATATGATTTTATCAGAAAGTGATATGATTTCTAACAATGTGCTTCAGAAATTATAAATATGCATTCATCTAAAGAATCACTAAGGCTCGAGTACTTTGCTCTATATTACTGTTGTAAGCAATCTCTCCTTCTTAACCACCACCTTTCTACATCTGACATCTTTCAACTTGAATTTTTTCTGTTCAAAGCAGTTGCATATTCTGTTTTGGAGTCATTAGAAATATTTTGTGTAATTTATCTTACATGTAGTCTTGTCATGCCATTTTCATCAAAGCTGGCTATGGAAATAGTGACTTCATTGTTCTGATTTTATATCATCAATACTAATTATTTGTAATTAACATATTCCATTTCTGTGAGAACAATGATTACTTATGTCTGTTTTATTTAATTGCTACTGTTTTAATATTAGATATTTTTGCTCCACATGGATCATTGTGAAATTGTAACATATTCTAGTAAAACATATAAATTGTACACACCTGACTTTCTTGGTTTCTCATAATTGGTTGGCATACATAACTCAGATGGTGCTCTTAGTTTGGATGGGGCCTAGGCCAAATACTGACTTAAGTTTTACGTGTGTGTGCGTGTGTGTGCGTGTGTGTGTGTGTGTAGATAGATAAATAGATAAAAACATCACCATTTTTTGTCTGTCTCCCAGGCTGGCCTGGGTTGGACAGTTTGGCTGGAGCTGGCAAACAAGAGGACTGTGGTAAGTTCTACCGTCTGCCCTTTTCGGGACTAGTTTATTTGAATTCTTATTATTGGGTAATTAATTTCATGTTATTACATAATTGACTTCACAATTTGGGTGTTCATAACTTATTGGGAATTCCTAAATACAAGATCCTGTGAAAGACAGTTCAGTATTCTCAATAAATGCACAAAAACTGTTTTAAGGGTTTTGTATTGTTGTGACTGGATTAGCGAAACAATTATGAGAACAGAACAAAGGGATAAGCCCCGCTTTCCCGGGAATTACCGGTATGTCAGCTAGTATATATATATATATATATATATATATGTATATACACACATACACACACACACACACACACACACTCACTCACACACTCGTGTCTAAGAATGAAAATTATCTAAAATTAGATTTAATACTTTTATGGATTATGAGTTTGGATCATTTTCGGTCATGAATTAAATTTGTTTTCTTTTAATTTTACTGTTTTGTGTTTCACTTATTAAAGATAACCACTTACTGATTAGATAAATCTTATGCTATGCTGGAAATATTTTCTCCACATCTTTAGTTGAAGTGTTTACATGTTGGATATATTTTATATAATGTAAAAAAAAAACACCATAAATATCTTATTGAAGAGTGAGTGTATGCACATATGCACACAAACACATGTGCACGCACACACACACACACATATATAGGTACAAGTGTGGCTGTGTTGTAGGGAGTTTGCTTTACAAGTACATGGTTTTAGGTAAAGTCCCAATGCAAAGCAGGTGTCTTCTAGTATAACTCTGGGCCAACCAAAGCCTTATTAGTGTATTTGGTAGATGGAAACTGAAAGAAGCCTGCTGAAAGCCAAGAAACATGTATTGTTGAGATTAAAGTCCATAAATGTATCATATTTTGGACACAGTGTACCATGGATCATCTTGATAGGAAGTGTGGAGGGGAAGAGATCAAGAGGTTGCCAAAGATAATTGTAGAATGACACCATCAAAGAATTGACTGGAAATGGGAATCTGGTTGATTGTATGCACGCAGGACAACACAGAGGTAAGTGGAGTGTCTTGGTAAGCCTACCCCTGCTCACAGGGAGGGCTTCCAGCTAATGATGGTCAACAACATTCCAGCTGTGATTAACCTCCTTGTTAAGGATATGATAGCTTGTTTCATATAGTTAAGGACATGATAACATGTTTCATATAATATGTCTTTGCTTTATATAAGAAAACAGTTGGGTATGATTTGAGGGAAATTTAGCTGCTATTTTTAGCAGGTTAGCTGATATTCTAGTGCTTCCTTCTTTGGCTTGTACAGTTCTTAGTTGTTTACAGTGACAGTTACACCATTACTTTTGCTGCAACTGGTGTAAAATTTCTCTCCATCTATATTCACTCGAGATAGCCTACTTATGTTTCCTTGAAAAAATTTCATGTTTTAGTTAAGAAGACTGTTAAAGAACAATCTTCTTAATTTTAAAGTTAACCAAATCTGTTTAGTTATTAGTTATGTAAGTTAGTCATGATAGAGTCTCAATATTGAAAATGTACTCAGTAGTGTAATGCTATCTTTCTTAATCATTTAAAAATATTTAGTCTAAAAAAAAAAAAAAAAAATTGCTAACAATCTTTGTGGTCTGTAATAATTACTTATTGAATTTGGATAGGAAATAAAGCCAAACTATAGAGCTGTTGAGATCTAATATTAATTTTTCAATTGAAAATTCTATCTATAGTTTACAATGTGTTCAAGCATTTATTTCTCGTTCTATTCACGTAAAATTCTGACTCATTGAAGTAGACGATATTTGATTTAAAAATATTCTGAAGAATTTTTCAATAGCACTTTATCATTGACTTGGTTTTTCTTTCTGCAAACTGCACATGTACTTCTCTCTTTCTTTTTCCCTCCTCTCTCTTCCTTTATTTTTGTTTGTTGGGCTGTGTATACTTAACATAAGGCAATGAGTTTTTGATGACAAGATACTATAACAAGTCTTGATGACAAGACATTTGAGTTATGTTGGTACTGGCCAGTCCTTTCAATTCTGTTTCCATCACCTGTAATGTAAATTGGCTTATCTCATTTAATGTATAATATCTCCAATTTCTTTCTCTTTTTTAAAAATTTTTTTGGTCTAAAACTTTATAATCAATAATTCTTGTTAATAATATAGAAGCCAATTCCAGAGTATTGTAGAAATTTCTTCTTAATGTGTACTTTTGATGTCTTTTATTTATTGCTTTTTATTTCAATATAGTGAATTTTGTGGCAGAAATTTAAAAATTTGACAATCATTCTCTTCAATAGATTCTGATACACTTCTGAAATTAATCTGTTCTTAGATTAAATTTGTTCATAAAAACAAACTACATGTTCCAAAGATAGGAAAATGTCAATATTTAGTTGGTTTTATTTCCCTTTTATAATTGACAGGTAACAAAATATGTTTTGCTGCTCCAAGAACTCCAGCCACATTAGAATTATCTTTGGAAATAATGGTCCATTTTTTTTTTCCATTCCAGTGTGGGTGAATTTTACAGATTTAGATATTTTTGTATAGTTTTTGATTGGGTATCATTTGTACTATTAAAGATTCTGCTGGGAAGTAGTAATGGAACTAGTCAACTACAAAGTGAATCAGATAGAATTATGTCTTCTTGAGGAGCACAACATCAAAGCTATAGCAGTTAAGTTTGAACTCCAGATCATATGGTCTGTACTCCAACACTCAAACTTCACAGTTTTGAGAACCATAAATTTTGAAGAATTATTGCATTATTATATTAGAGGATAAGTGTGTGTGTGTGTGTTTTCACATTACATTACCTGGGTTGCACTGACATTTGCTTGTCATGCACTTGGCAGTTTGATGTGCGACGATGACTGAAATTAAGTACCTTAATTGACAATTAGGTGCAGGAGTGGCTGTGTGGTAAGTAGCTTGCTTACCAACCACATGGTTCCAGGTTCAGTCCCACTGCGTGACACCTTGGGCAAGTGTCTTCTACTATAGTCTCGGGCCGACCAAAGCCTTGTGAGTGGATTTGGTAGATGGAAACTGAAAGAAGCCCGTTGTATATATGTATATGTATATATATATATGTGTGTTTGTGTGTCTGTGTTTGTCCCCCCCCCCC
>NC_068981.1:78894223-78902894 GCF_001194135.2 Octopus bimaculoides | reverse complement strand
CCCCCCCCAACATCGCTTGACAACCGATGCTGGTGTGTTTACTTCCCCGTAACTTAGTGGTTCGGCAAAAAGAGACCGATAGAATAAGTACTAGGTTTCCAAAGAATAAGCCCTGGGGTCGATTTGCTCGACTAAAGGCGGTGCTCCAGCATGGCTGCAGTCAAATGACTGAAACAAGTAAAAGGGTAATAAATAAATGTTGGCATCAGGAAGGGCAATGAAAAAGTTGAATAAAAAAATATATGATGATGAGTTCCTGACACTCCTACAGGAAGTAAGGATGGATTATATTGATTTGTCATTCTTAGTTTTGTATCTCATGTTTTTATTGTTCAATTCCAGGTGGAGGCAATTGCATTTTGCTTCTGGTGTTCATAAAATAAACACCAGTAATATAATGAACTTGATTTAATTGTTTTTATTCTGTTTCTCTTTCTCTCCTCTCTCCTCTTTCTCCACCTTCCCTCTCTCCCTTTTTTATAATGTTGTCTAACTAAAGAAAATGTCATCTAGCTGAATTTTTTTTGTTATTTACCTTTCAAATTCATATCCTGCTGAGGTTAACTTGTCATTTAGCTTTTTTGGGGGTTTGATAAAATAAAGTACCCAACAAATACTGATGCTTGATTCTATTGGTGATATTGTCTAACCCTCTCACCCCAAAATTTCAGGTGTTGTGTCTATCATCAACACCATAATCATCATCATTTAGTGGCTTCCTTCCATACTGACCTGGGTTGGAAGATTTGACAGTAGCTGGCAAAGACTGCACCGAGGAGTAATATCGAGGGAAGTGGCTTTGTACCAGGTGATGAGAGGTTGGTATGATAGAGGGATAAAAATAGGTGTCTTGCAGCAGAAGAGATACATGACAATATCAATTGGAGAGAGAGAGGAGGGAGAGGGGGGAAGATGATGTGATGGGATGTTCACTCAAGTTTGAGGATATATGTAAGTGAAGAGATACAGAGGGTTAAATAGGATAAATGGGCAGGTAAGTTCATGAGATTGTGAAAGGAAAGTAGGAAATAGAGGGGAGGAAATGTGGTGAGTGTATGCAGGTAGAGGGAGGGAAGAAGATATGTTGTGAGGGAGTGAGAGATAATTCATCAGAGACACACTGTGTGCAAATAGGTTTGTGGGGGTGTGAAGTGAGTGTGGGGATAGAAGATGGGGGATACAACAGGTGGTGAACCAATATTTGAAACAATTGTCTAAAGGAGAAACTGGTGTTGGAAGCAAGGCTGTTCCCACCAGACATCAGAGCTTGATGCATTTCTCTGGTTTGTCAGATTTTGTCAAACTATCCAACCCATTCCAGCATAGAAGACAGAGACGTTAAACAATGATGGTGATGATGGTGATCATTTCATTGGTTCATGTTTCTCAATGGAAACAAACAACTATTTTATTCTAGTGGTTTTCATAATGTCAATAAATTAACTATTCTAAGGAACCATTGCTAAAATAAATGATTATAAAAGCCCTCTTTCAATTTGTGTTATGAATTGTTGACCTGGAAAATGAAGATGAACTATTTGTAAAATGATCATCAATGTGATTTTTTATTTACCCATGTCTTATTCATGGTGCAAGTTGGGTTGAGTGTGAGAAAAAATATGAAAAAAGAGCAAACAACATAGAAATAGTTTGGTTTATTCTGGTTTATGAATTAACTCTATATATAATAAACATACTGAGTTTTTGTGTGTGTGTCTATATATAGGTATCCAATTCTAAGATATAGTAAATTTGTTGCAGAATTTTATATAACACTCTTATTCATTTTATATCACAGAACTATTTGTTTTCTTTAGTGTAGTAGTATCTTTTCTTTTTTTTCCATTTTCTTTTTTGACCCTTTTGATACCAACCTACCTGTGACCGCTTTGGTTCTATGATGCAAACTTCTTGTTTTAAAGTGATCCGAATTTTAAAACTTTCGATCAAAATTTCAGACATCAGCTTAATGAGAAATTTTTTTTTACTCAATTCTTCATTATTTTCAAAATTAATTGCGACAAAGGTAGTGTATTTCAACAGAAACAGGGAAACAAGAGACCAATACTAGCTCTGAGACAAGTGTAGCTCAAAAGGATTAAGTCATAAATTTCATGGTTTATTCTTGTAACACATTCACACTACCAAAATTTTTCTCTTTATATCCCTCAGCTCCCTCCTCCTTCCCTCCCCCCTCTCTCTCTCTCTAAATGTTAAAAATCTTTGATTTCTAAGCAACATAATATATTAGATTCAAAATACTTATCTCACTGATTATACTGACCTCAGTCTACTTAATTCAGCACTACTTTGTTGTTGTTTTTTTCTTTTTCTTTTTTTTTTTTCATTGCTGTAGATGCATCTGACATACATTTTGTATAGAGAGTTAATCCCTTTGCTTGGGAAGATAATTCACTAATCTTTCAGCCATTTTAAGCAATATTCACTATGCTACTACTTGTTTTGTGCAGCAGGTTAAATTAGTTCAGTAACTATAGAGCTTCAGTATTTTTACTGTGGTAGGAGTTATTCTGGTTACTTAATTTGCTTTCACTCCTGAAACAGTTGGACTTCACCAAATATTTTCAATGCCATAAAAACTACACTAGCTCTTCCAATATGTTTTCACTGCCATAAACTGTTTACCAATATGTTAATTCTGGAGGTGAGATAATTGATAATGGACTGGTTGCTTCCATGTTATGATTAGAGATATGTTGATGCAGATGTATTTCTGAACTGAACACTTCATTCCTTATTGTCTTAGTTCACTACACTTAGCTATTAAGAATTGGAATACAAATAATTTGGGAATGTTCTCTGTAATAGACTATTTCCCTGTCATATAAGGGATTTATATTTTTATCTGCTTCCCACCATGAAAGTAGCTGAGCTCTTAAAAACTTCTCAGGCTTGAGAAAGCATTTACATTTACCTTATGTATTTGTTGTCTTGAGATAATTGACTTGGTGACTGAGTCCTGTTAAACAAGCTTATGTGCTTTGCAAAGAATTTTCGTAGGAGAATACAAAGTGGTTTTCTGTTGCTTCCTTGAGTTTTTTAATATTTTAAAAATTTATCTTTTTTTCTACAATATACCATCCTGTGGGACAGATGCAGTTAAATTTCTTGTTCATGCTGTGGCACTCAAGTCTCAAGAGGCAGAACAAAAAATTTGGCTTACTCATAGCCCTGGACTAGTACTTTGTTTTATTGAACCTGGAGAAGTGAAAGGCATAGTTGACCATAATAGGATTTGAACTCAGAATATAAAAGAATAGGAATAAATACTACATAACATTTTTTCCAACACTCTTCCAACAGTTTCACCAGTTTGCTTTTAATGGGTAATTGCTAAATCGCTAAATTGACTTTAGTTATCTCTGATTAATACCAAAGGTGTTAAACTAGTGTATTTTAATGAGTCTACTGCCATTGTGCTTCAACATGCTGTTCCTCAATAGTTATGATGATGTAACAGTAATGCATTCTAAACTGTTGGGTCATTTGGCAAACATTGAAAGCTCCATCTTCATACTGTAACTCAGCCTATTCACATTCCATCATAGGAATTGGATGAGTCTGCAAATTGACAATATTTCCTTCTCCTTTCTATGTTGTATTTATACTTGTTAGCTACATGCAGTTAGATAACATTTGCAGTGTTGGTAGTATGAGCAAAATACTAATCAACAGTTCATACAGTGTAGTTTATTATACTTCAATAGTAATCACTGAATGACACCAGAAATATTGATAGTTTGTATGGACCATTAACTGGAATTTAGAACTTTTGGTATTGGGCCACATAAACAGGATTTTCTAAATGTCAAAGTACACTGGAAGATGTTGGAATATTGTGAAGGATGTATTTAACCCATTCAGATTACTCTGTCAAATGTAATGCTTATTTATTCACATTGTTTTGAATTAATCATGTCTTATCAAGATTTTGATGATATGATTACATATTTTTAGAATCTCATTGTAGGGTAGGTGTGAGAGATGGGATCTGGCTGATTTGGGCCAGATATAGCCAGTTTAAATGCTAAAGAGTTAAATGTTTCCTTGTTCCAGACAGGCTTATCAGATCTTTGCTGTTGGGTTATAAGGGGTTCTGACCATTTGAAGTCTTGGAACATTTTTTGAATTTTCATTTTTTTTTTTTTTTGGCAGTGAAAAATGAAGCATGCATCATACTGTCTGTATGCATGTGTGTCAAAATAGATATTAAATCAATAAAACAGATAAAGAAACGCACCTGTGTGTATATATATATATATATATATATATATATATATATATATATGTGTGTGTGTGTGTGTGTGTGTGCACCCACACACATTGCTATACTTATTTTTATATTGTTACGTAGACTTATTGTTTGTTATATGTTTGTTATTCTGCATTACTTGTTGCTTCTCCTTTCTCTCGATCTGTGTTTCTCACACTACTACCACTACTATTACTACTATGTAGTGCATATATTTGTCAGATATTTCAAATCTATTTTCTGGGGTGGGGTGTTGATACTAGATGTTTACCAGATCCTTGTTACTATTAAAGGAAGGACTGGTTGTTTATATTTTTTCTGCTTTTGTTTTCTTTTTTAATGTACAAATTTTGCTTTTTCAGCAAAATATCTTTTTTGCAGTTTCCACAATGTCTCTTTATGGTTTGTGCAGTCAGTTTTTTCAAGTTAGTATCAAACTTTGGCATTATATTCTTATAATAGTCTGAATGTATTTCATTGAAAATCAAACAAAACAATGATTTAAAAAAAAAGAATGCACAAAAAAGAGAAAAGAATTTCAACGAAAAAAAAAAAAAAAAAGATCGAGGATAATCGAAGCTTCAATGTTATCTGTTGTTGCTTATCTGTGTTTGTCTTGTTTGTGATATACTGTGATATGGTGTGCATATTTAAGATGGGCAGTAGAAGAGGAATGCTATTTTAACTTATTGATTTGTTGTTGTTATTGAGTATTAATTTGTCTATTTTCCATATACAATGATTTCACTTAAGCGCCAAGATCGTCTTGAGAACATCCAGTGTGTGTTTGTGTGTGTGTGTGTCTATGCTTGTTTCCAAATAGATGTGACTGGTGTTAAGATTTGTATGACATGAATATTGTTATACTTGTGTATACATACTTAAAATCATGCTTGTGTGTGTGTGTTTGTTTATATGTGGGTTTGTATTGTTATTTTATTGGTTTTCAGTTATTGCTGGGGCATCACCTCCAAAGATTTTAGTCACTTGTATTGATCCAATATTTATTTTGTCAACCATATCTAGGTGTAAGCATGGTTGTGTGGTTAAGAGGCTTGCTTCCCAACCACATGGTCTCAGGTTCAGTCCCACCATGTGGCAATTTAGGAAATGTCTTTTATCATATTCCCTGGGCTGAACAAACCTTTGTGAGTGGATCTGGTGACTGGAAACTGAACGAAACGTGTGTGTGTGTTTGGACCATGGTCTAGATATTACTTGATAATTGTAAGCAAGCATTACTGTCATACAAGTGCTGTTATATGTTCCCAGTCTTCCATGAAAATGCATCTGGCCCTGAGAAAATATTACCTTGCTTGGAAATAGGTGAATATTGATGATAGAAAGGACATCCAGTCATAGGAAATCTGTTTTAACAAATTCTGTCTGGCCCATGTCAGCATGGAAAAGTTGATAATGATGATGTAAGGTGGAACGGGAGCATACTCCAATATCATAATGTACTTTTCATGATGCACTGGTCCTAACATTTCAAGCTGATATGTAACACATATAAATTCTGTGGGTTTCTCCCAATTTCTGTTTGCCAGGTTTTACTTAGGATTTGGTCAACCTAAGACTATGATAGAAGACACTTGACCAAGATATCATGCAGCAAGATTGAATTGGAACTCTCATGACTGAAAAGCAACTTCTTAATTATATATGAAAGAATATTGCTGCATTTGCGCATACATATGCACATATCTGTGTGTGTACTTTTTTCGTTTTTCTTATGTATGCAATAATTACAATTATGATATAATAATGAAATATCTTGTGCTCTGAGTTCAAATCCTGCTTGAGATTACCTTTGCCTTTAATGATGATAAACTAAGAACCAGGCATGTCTTGTGGTTTATTCAGTTAATTAATTTTTCTCCTACAAATGTTTAGGTGTATAATTGTGAAGAACATCATTGTCTTGTTTTCACTCTCTGCATGTATTCCACATTCAGTTCCGTTCCCTTGGTTGCTTCTTAACAAACCAACAACACACTTTTTACACATGTTTCATATAAGCATGCATCTTAAAGGCTGCCTTTTGCATGAATTGAGAAACAGCTGCTTCATATAGGCTGCATTTGAGAAACCTTTTATGTCAACGGAGGTGACTTTTTCTGATTTCTTTAATCTAGCCATTGTTGTTATGAACCAGTGAATGGTCTTCTGCTGGAGGAGTAGGAAACTTCTTTGCTTCTTGGTACCCTTCTTTGTCTTGAATTAATGGTTTTGAAAGAGAGATAATATAATTCCCCTAGTTATTGTATCTCTGCCTAATGCTGAAGTTGCAATCAGTGGTGCTCTAGAAGAAGTAGTAACTGCAGTAGTTGCTGTCTTGATCTTCACCTCAGGAACCTATTACTTTTACTATTTCTGCTGTCTTTAGTTTCTCTGTTATTGTTGTTGCTTTTCCTCTTCTGGGTAGAAAGCCCTTGAGTGGCTTTTACTGCCATGCATTTTACAACTTGGTAAGCCCTACGTTCATCATAGTTACAAGGACTTAGGGGAAGGTGTCAATACAAATTCCACCTGACTAAATGTTGTTGCAGGTCTCCTCCATGTTTACCACATGACCATACTGTTGTACAATGGTGATGACAAGCCAAGGGTCAGTGTCCATAATAATACCACTAGTCATTATAATTATATTCCTGTGATCAACATACTGTTACACCAGCTTGTGGGCAGGCTTCTAGTCCATGTCTCCTAACTTAATTCTTGGCCTTAAAAGTCCTGACACCTGCTTTCTTTGATTGTCATGTCTTTGTGTTTTTGCTTGTTTCTTTATTTTTAAATCTGGTTTTGGTGGGCATATTCACTTAGTTGGGGACACCTTCTCCCATTACCCCCAAAGTAGCCATATTAAATCAAGGGGCACACGTCCTGCCTCATATTGGCCAGAGTTCCCCGCAGCTCTTTTGGGACTATATGGAAAACCTGTATACTTTTTTCTTTTGCCTGGAGTTGACTGATGTATAGTATTTTTTGGCTTGCAATGCTAGCAAAAAGATGTTGTTTTAGTGTGCATTTTACCATCTTTTTCCTTTTGCGCTTGTCAAATTGTAATTGTGTAACTGTCAGTTTTCTTTGATTGTCATGTCATTGTGTTTTTGCTTGTTTCTTTATTTTTAAATCTGGTTTTGGTTCACTTTGATGGGGGCACCTCCTCCCATTACTCCCAAAGTGGCCATATTAAACCAGTATTAAGCAAATCATGCAGTATGTTTGCAAAACATATTAGTACACCAAAAAAATTGTCAAAGGATGAACCATTTCCAATATTCTGAAGCCTTTTGTCCATTAAAAAAAGAATCTGAATAAAACAAAACAAAGCACAGTAAAGCTTGTTTTCCATTAAATAATCCTGAAAAAAATATCTTTTAAGTGAAGCTCACTTAGTGAAACATGCCTGTTCACAACAAGCATCATCAACTACAGCAGCATCAGCAGTGGCATGAACAACAACAACAACAACACTGATTTCTAATCTAGGCATAAAATCAGCTATTGTGAGAGGGGGTCAATTGATTAGAACAACCTCATTACTTGGCTGCTAGTGTATTTTATCAACAGCAGGGGGATGAAAGGCAAAGTCGACTTTGGTGGGATTTGAAATCAGAGCATCAAGTGATACACAATAATAATAAAATAATGGTTATGATGATATTTATTTTCTAAGTGTGGAGTGTAATAAATCAGCTATATTCTCCTTTCCATAGCCTAAATAAGCTATTATTATTATTATTATCATCATCGTCATCGTCATCATCATTATTATTATTATCATTATTATGAAGGCAGCGAGCTGGCAGAATTGTTAGCATGCCAGGCAAAATTCTTAGTGGTATTTCGTCTGCTGCTATGTTCTGAGTTCAAATTATGCTGAGGTCGACTTTACTTTTCATCCTTTCGGGGTCAATAGATTAAGCACCAGTTGAGTACTGGGGTTGATGTAATTGATCATTCACCTCTCCCAAATTTCAGGCCTTGTGCCTATAGTAGAAAAGATTACTATTATTATTATTATTATTATTATTATTATTATTATTATTATTATTAAGGCTGCAAGCTGGCAGAATCGTTAGCGTGCTGGATGAAATGCTTAGTGATATTTTGCTTGTCACTAGCTACATTCTGATTCAAAATTCTGTCATGGTTGACTTTGCCTTTCATCCTTTTGGGTCAATAAATTAAGTACCAGCGAAACACTGGGGTTGATGTAATTGACTAGTTCCCTCCCACCAAATTTCAAGCCTTGTGCCTGTAGTAGAAAGGATTATTATTATTATTATGTTGTTTTTTTTCTTCTTTCTTCAAATTTTCTTCCATTTCTCGCCGAGTGTTTTCCGTACACCTAGGGCAGAGAAACTCGTTGTATGCATTCCCAGTTTACAC
>NC_068981.1:78882093-78893766 GCF_001194135.2 Octopus bimaculoides | reverse complement strand
ATAATGCTGACATATTGTCCAGTGTAAATACTGGCCAACTCTGTCATGTCTTGCTTTATATTCTACAGGTGCTAAGACTCTACACCCTGAGATTAGGTGGTCTATAGTTTCAATCGCATCATTACAAAATCGGCATTTTGGGTCAGCTCCATTTTTTATCACATTGGCTTGGTAGTTCCGGGTTAATAAGCTTTGGCCTTGAGCAGCCATTATGAAACCTTCACTCTCTGCTTTTAGCCCTGAACTTCGTAACCACTGATGCGTGCGTTTCTGGTCGACATCAGCTTGTTTGCTACAAGCCACATACTTGCCATGCAGAGGTTTCTGTTCCCATCTGCTAGCTAATTGGTGACGAGGATTCGAACCTCACACAGGTCAGTTAAAAATTTTTGTGAGTTAAAAATTTTTGTGATGCAAAATTATGATGGAAGGCCTATTAGCTTCTGTAATACAGTTAGTTGCAAAAGCAACAGCAACAGCAGGAACAGGAGTTGCACCAAAAACTACAAGAGCACCAGCTACAACACAATCAGTTGCATTGCAGCAGTAACAGCAGAAAGAGTCGAACAATAGTACTCAAGAGTTGAACAACAGAACCCAAGAGTTGAACTACAGGGCCCAAGAGTTGAACAGCAGTACCCAAGAGTCGAACAACAGTCTTAAGAGTCGAACAGAAGTTGCTGGAATTAATAAGGAAGTCTGGAATCACTATAAGTTCGTTTTCACCAGGTGGTTTATTGAACTCTGTAACAAAATTCAGTTATGACCCAGAGGAGGGTATAATATTTGCAGCATACTTTAGAAGGTACAAAAAAATCTTCAGGGAAGATTGCAAGTCATGGATGGACAACGGCTGAGCATGAAAAACATTGTAATTTCATACTACCTCAAAAAACTAGTGAAATTTGTTTCCAGGAAACAGTCAGACTACTATCAAAAATATTCAGTGATAAGAGTTCTTTCTTTAACACTTGATGGGAGTGTTGGAATCTAGTTAAAAAAGAGGATGACAACTTTGTCACATATGCTGGGACCATATACCAAATGTGCGAAAGGTTTAAACTGAAGGAACTAACTCCTGCTATGTTTAAGTGCCTCGATTTTGTACAAGGGCTTATGGCAAACAAAAATATGGAGTTACATGCAAGAATTCTCACAAAACTTGAACAAGTAGACCAAAGTTTAACTCTGTAGGCAGTTGCAGAGGAGTGTCAAAGGACATAAAGAAAATTGAAGGGAAGGAGTTCTCACGAGTACAAGTGTGCTGATGAAGGTATAAATAAAAAAAATGTTAAGACCAAACCCATGCTACGGATGTGGAGCCCTACATTTCAAGATGGATTGTCCTTTCAAAACGCAAAAATGTTACAGATGCCAAAAAGTAGGACACAAGAGCTCACATTATAGAGCAAAGTTAGGAAGGTCGAACATAGATTCTGGTAGCGACATCTTGATTATTGGTACCAACACATGGAAAAGAATTGAGAAACTTAGGTTAAGAAAAACATCAAAAATTGCATGAGGCATGACAGGTGAAAAACTACACTTTATAGGCGAAATGTGGAGTGACATCACATTTTAGGGGAAAACTTGTGGAGCAAAAGTTTTCATGATAAAAAAAGCCAATCTGTTTGGTACGGACTAGTTGGAGTTGTTTGACTTATGAAACGTCCCCATAAGTCTGTTCTGTAAAAAAAATAAACGACTGTCCCACCAGTGAAAATAACTCAGCAGCTGAACTGAAGAAAAAATTAAAAAACTTGTTTCCTGAAGTGCTGTCAGATAAAAATGTCTCTGTTCTGGGACTGAGGCCCGTTTTCAAATAAAGGAAAACATCATACCTGTATTCAAACCTAATAGAAATGTACCATTTGCTGCAATAAAGCAGGTAGAGGAAGAATTAGCCAGACTAGAGTAATTGGGAATTATTAAAAAAGTAGATTATTCTAAGTGGGTAGCACCAACTGTGTATTTAAAAAAACAAAACAAAATCAGAGTGTGTGCTGATTTTTCTACTGGTTTGAATGACTGTCTAAAAATGTGCCACTATCCACTGCCTACTCTGGAAGATATTTTTGCAAAATTAAATGGTGGCAAAATATTCAGTCTGATGCATATGTATAAATTAAAGTAGACGAGGAATGCTCGAGGCTTCTAACAGTGAATACACAGAGGACTATACAAATATAATAGATTGCCTTTTGGTCTGAAGGTCGTACCTGCAATATTTCAACAGGTTATGGATGTGATACAATTAAGTGGAAAATGTTGCCCCTTTCCTCTGCAAAAAAAAACAAAAAACTAAAAAGCTTCGTATTAAGTCCTAAAGGTATTTTTGGATCAACAACACTTGCAAAAGGATCAGTGTCCAATTCTTCAAGTAATATTTTGGTCTGAGTCACTTGAGGGAAAATTGGATTTAAGTTAGACATTGAAGTCTGCATTGAAGAAATAAATATATCTCACTGTTTATTATCTCTAAAGCCTTATCTGCCATAAATTCAATGATTATATAATTAAATAAACTGTTGCTTAATGAATAATTAGAGTCATTTTTCAAAGGTTTCAATAGAAGAAAAAAAAAACAATAAAATAAGCTGCAAAACTCTTAAACGTTAAAATAAGTTGCAAAAATTTAGGAACATTTGGATTGATTTTAATAACAACATTACAAATTGTAGGTATATGATAGAAGAATGGATTAAAGTTTTCTTATTTAGATTGGAGACATTATAACTTCCTTTAAAACAAATCTAAACACGGGTTGTTTAATTCATGCAGTTTCAGGTGATACAAGACTGATAGACAGATACAGTACCATACATATTTATGTCATGCAGGATGTTAGAGTTAATATTTTATATAGT
Organism: Octopus bimaculoides; assembly: GCF_001194135.2. Taxonomy (NCBI): domain Eukaryota; kingdom Metazoa; phylum Mollusca; class Cephalopoda; order Octopoda; family Octopodidae; genus Octopus; species Octopus bimaculoides. The sequence continues at coordinate 78,890,899 of NC_068981.1, read as the reverse complement.
CTCAGTACAAGTTCTATTTTGTATCAATGCTTATCCTCATTTTATTTATACTTAGCATATATATGTTGATTATAGATTATAGAACCAACAAGAAACATGACTTAGCGTAAAAACCCATGTAATTTGTGCACCTGTGTAATTTACGTAGGTGATTTTCAGGATAATAATTGTTAAAAAAACTTTTACTCATGTAAAATTTGCACCTAAAAGTTTTTGGAATTGCCAATATGGCTAGGGGAAAAAGCTTTTCAATTTAGTTGTATTTAACATAATTTCACTTATGATTAGATTTTATTAAATTTTCATCAAATAAAGATAATTTCTATTTAAAAGATAGAAAGTTATCAAATTACGAAGTGTTTGTGTTGTTTATAATAAACTTTATTTTACATTTCTTACCCACAAGAAATTATGTCTGATCTTTAGCATACTTTTGTATGCCTTCAACAAAAACAAAGCTGATAAATATGCACAAGTGTAGCAAAATAAGTTTAATTACCAATAAACATCAGCTTGGATGAGACTTTACTCGACCGACAGAGGAAGGTGACCGATCAAACTGATTACATAAACAGAATTCTGATTGGTCGAAAGTGTCTTCTTGTCGCAAGCTCTGATTTTCTGTCTATTCTTGTCAGAACTTTTGATTTAGAATATTGAAATTTTAATCCCTTTCACACTTATAAAATGTCAAGCAAACTTTAAAATTTGTCAATACCGTTTTAGACGGGAGACCTAACTGATAGTTTGGTAACCCTCTAAAATAAATATTAAAAATCGAAAGGAGAAAATAAACAGCTTTGCAAGTTTAACTCGGTGTTTATCGAACAAGAGAGGTGTAAAATTTAAGAAGCAACTTGTTAGAATATACACGTCTGTGAGGAGACATAAACAAGAATAGCAAAAATCTACTATACCAAAAGAACTGGTAATACATACATTACAAGTGTTCTATGAAGAGAACATAAGATTGTTGCGTAATTTAACATGAATGTGAAATGACATTAAACATCATATAAGATAAATGAAGTCCAACCCATGCTAGCATGGAAAGCGGACGTTAAACGATGATGATGATGATGATGATGAAGGTTTCTGTAGGAACACTGTCATATTCACTTAGTGAGATCATATGCACAAGGATAAATTATGATGTTGTCATTGGCGTTAGATGCAGTAAGAGCTGGTATCGGCGATGTGGGTGGTGATGAATTTCATTGTCATAACATAGAGGAAGTGAGCAATAGCTTCCTGGGGGCAAACGCAAGCTAGACTTCTTAAGTGGAGAAAAACTGATCTATTGAAGGAAATTGCTGGGTTCCATTGTGATAGGTAGAAACTGCAAGCAATGTAAAATATGGCCCAGACCGTGATTATCAGCATGAACATCAAACTTCAAAAGTAGTTAACCATTTAATGGTTTTAGTAAATTTATACAGAAAAAGTAAGCATTATACTGTGCAGCATAAATAAAAGTCAACTTCATTATATTTTTTCTATAAGAACCTATTCTGACATTAAATGAGTCAACTTCTGGTACGAATATTTACATTTGTATGTCATTTTTCAACAAAAAAGATTCTGGAAACGATCTACTTATGTAATTTACACACCCACTAATGATTATTTTTGTTTTTGCGAGAAAAAGTGCATAAATTACATGGGTTTTTACGGTAATTTATTGTTGTATTTCATCCAGATAGTTGAAGAATTGAAAAGAAACCAAACATTTCTATATATAATGCAATATCAAAAACATATTTCATTTTCTTTTATTCTTTTACTTGTTTCAGTCATCTGACTGTGGCCATGCAGGAGCACCGCCTTAAAGGGTTTTAATTGAAGAAATCAACCCCAGGACTTATTTTTTGTAAGCCTAGTACTTATTCTATCAGTCTGTTTTGCTGAACTGCTAAGTTACAGGGACGTAAACACACCAGCTTTGGTTGTCAAATGATGGCAGGGGGACAAACAGAAACACACATAAATACATACATACATACATATATACATATGTATGTATATATACAATGGGCTTCTTTCAGTTTCCATCTACCAAATCCACTCAACGATTTGGTCAGCCTGAGGCTATAGTAAAAGACACTTGCTCAAGGTGCCACACAGTCAGACTGAACCTGGAACAATGTGATTGGGAAGCAAGCTTCTTACCACACAGCCATGCCTGCACCTATTTTATGTATTTACTTTTGACTAGCTTTGTAATTTTTTTAGTTTCTTTTAGAGGTATATTATCCCTTTTGGTACTGTATTTCATACTTTTTTGTTTACTGATCTCACTACTAAATTCTGTTCCCTCTAGTGGCCAGGAATTTGGGATTTTCCTTTCAACAGACCCTAAAAAAATAACAATAATATTGGATAAATTTCTTGTGGAATGGAATTAAACAATTGAAGTAATTCATTTGTTTAGAAATCAAAAGAGATGAAATCATCAAAAATTGTAATTTTCACATTTGTTTGGTTATTGAAATAATTTCAAACATCTTTTCTCAAGTATTACATACATAAAAATAATACAGCATTAGATATATTATGGAGTAAAGTATAGTTTGTGTTCATATAGCTAACGGCAGCAAGAAAATTTGATTGTGATATGCAGATAACAATAATTAAAAATCAGGTGAACATAAACATTGTATTTGTTTGTGTCTATCACAGACTCTCTTTTGAATTTAGGTTGTCAGGTAATGTTAATGACATGATTTTTATGTTTTTAATTAAAATCTCATTGAAAATCTGTAATCTACATCGCCATTGGCAAACAAAGTAAAAACTGTTAACTGCTCTTCTGGTGTGCATGTGTAATGGCCTAATTGTTTAGAAACTGGCATCAGAATTCCATATTATTTCTTGAAGTTGGTCAAGAATTTGTTTTTGATGCAAATATTTTGATGTGTCCTTAGGCAAGATAGTTAGCTCGCTTAAGGTAACATTGCTTTTCAGTATTATTCTACTCAGGAAGCTAATCCATTATTGTATACTAGCTTCTTTAAGTGAAGAGAATGTTATAAAATTGGAGATACCTACCTGTCCTATTTCACTTTGTTGCTTACTCATAGAAACAAAGTTGTCATATGATCCTCTGTCCATTTTATTCTGAGTAAATTATTCTGTCAAGTTTCTATTTATTCTAGTCATGGCTTGATTGTCTGGTAACCATATTTGCAATCAGACAAGAGACATTTTGGTCCACATGTCTTTGAAAGCACAGAGCTAGCAAACTATGGAGAATGATGTGAACAAACATTACTGGCCATAGCTCAGTAACTTTCATATGAAGGGCAGAATGTAAGCATTCACACTCATACATACATGCACACTGCTAGCTTTGTGTAGTTTCTGCTTACCAGATTCACTCACAAATCATAGGATAGCTCTGAGTAGAAGGCACTTTCTGAAGGTGCCACACTATGAGACTGGATCTAAAACCACATAGTTATGATGCAAGCTTCTTAATTGTAGAGTTATGCTTGCATCTATAAATATACCTGTGTAAACTATAATTTTAGATCAAGAAATCTTGTCGTTTTGAAGATTAAATATTGTGATAAACTGCAATTAATAGTAATGTTTTTTTTAACTATATTAGTTCAAGCTTTGATAAATACAAAATGGAAAGGAAAAATAATGATGAGCTGTTTGAGAGAATCACATCTTTATTCTGTTTATTGGGCAAAAATACTAATAATTACACTGTTGATTATGTTATTCTGATCTCAAGTTTTGTGCATCTGAGTTTCATGTGCCATATTATCAGATGTTACTACTGTTGTGTACATCAAGAAGGAATAACCAACCACCTTACAAACTGAAGTACTCTGTAGTCACATCATTTCTTCATCTAGCATATAATGATCTTGACAAAACAGTTCAAGATTTGGCTTGTGTTATCTATTGAGTGGGCTAGTGAATATCTCTGAAACAGCATGAATATTACAAATCTCCTCCCCATTTCTCACATACTGAAACATAATGCCTACCTAGAGAAGGCAATAGGCCATCTCTTTTTACCACTAAATTAACAACTCACCATTGCAAATAGAAATTGTGAAAGATTTGAAAAAAGGAAGAAAATGGTAAAAACAAAAGGAAATTTATTTAAATAATCTTCAAGTTAAGAATTATTTAGCAGAGTATGAAGTTTAGTTTTTCAGGACATTGACATTTAAATATTTGAAAGTAAACATTATTATAATGATGTATGAGTTGATGTCAGAATATTAGAGTACAGTTATATAGCTTTATAGAATTTAGTTTGCTTTTATTTCTCTGGAGTCAATAAACTAAGTATTAAGTACATTAGTAGCTTTGATTCAGTCCTCTTCCTTTCATTAAAAAAGGACCCCCATCGATAGTCACAAGAAATCCTACATTTTGTCTGCATTCATTGTAAAATTCAAACTTTTACCTGTTTATAGCCAGTTCAGTGCTCATTTGGACTGTTGCCAAATGTGACTAAAGCTACTTTTGGGAATTCTGTGAAAATCAAATGCTAAAATGAAGAGGTATCTTCAAAAGCTGTTTGCTAACATCAAAGTGTTTCTAGATACTGCATTACACATGTTCCTTTTTGTACCAATTTAGTTATATAAATATTGTTTATCATTATCATTGTTCAACATCTGTTTTCCATGTTGGGATGGGTTGGACAATTTGACAGGAACTGGCCAACTGGAGAGCTGCCCAGGTTCCATGTCTGTTTTGGCATGGTTTTTATGTCTGGATGCCCTTCCTAATGCCGACCACTTTACTGAGTGTTGTGAATGTTTTTTGCATGTCACTGGCACAAGTACATTTTATGTGATACTGACATGAGCACTGGTACAATTGCATTTTATGTGGCACCAGTACTTGCAAGACAAAGACTTCTCGGCTGAGAGAGGGAGTCGGGGCATGGCCATAAAGGACATGCTTTTATGTGTGAATGGCTACGATTTTACTTAGCTTGATGTTTCTTCTCAAGTATAGCAAATTGCCACAAGTCCCAGTCATTTCCTCAGTGAGGATCAGCGCCTGAAGATCCTTTCTCATAAAAAGGAAATTAAATCAGCAATTTTAGTCCGCTAGAAATCTGTTTTCCTTATATTGTTCTATGGATATAGAAAATTGTTGAAAAATTTTCTTAAACTAATCTTTCTCTTTTTCCCACACCCTCCACACCCTATATCTCAGCCTACCAGAAAATAAATTTGCATATGAAATGTGCATTTCAGCTCCAGTTTTTCTTTCTTTTCATTTTATTTTAATCCCAAACATTTTATTCAGTGTGGGAAGCCCATCATCTTTGGACTTCTAAGTTGAACATAAAAATAAAATACAATGATTTCTTATATGATACTAAGTCACTAATCACAAGGGAAGAGTGATGCTAATTTAATCCACTCCATTAGAATACTGGTATTTATTTTATTGACTTGCTTTTTCATCTTCACTAGGAAATCAAGTCAACCATAGCAATTTCAAGAGTGATGGGACTACTCTGATTAGTTTAGTATTGTTTTCTACAAGTGTGGCTGCTATTATACTTCTTTCTATTTGTTATCTGTCAAAGTTGGTTTATCTGACTTCACTACAATTGCGATGCTAGGTAGAGAGAGAGAAAGTGCTAAGCAGGCAGATAAGTAGTTTGGTTAGAAGATAAATAATGAAAATGATTTATGACTCAGCTGATTGATTAAACTGGATCATTTCAGTAACAGGTTATTGCACAATGACTTTTGTTTTGTAACAAAAAATAGTCTGTTAAGCAAGCTTATTTGCTTATTAAAATGATGGATCCTTGATTGGTTTTGTTGACCAACTGAAATACTTGTTAAATTAGCATATAAGTGGCTGAGTATTCCACAGGCTGAATCAACATAATGCAATATATGGCAAGGTTGGCTGTTTGACTTTCAAACACACTGTTTCTATGTAACCATTTTCATTCTCAAGGCTGGGATTAATCCAAGACTTGGGTAAAAGACATCATACAGTGGGATCAAGCTGAGAATCTCATGATTGTAAGGCAAACTTCTTAATACTTCTATCCAAATTATATTATATCATATTAAATTGTTAGTAGTTCTTGGAAACATGTTTCAGAACATGTCTCTCTCTCTCTCCGTGTACTTCCTCTACAGCAAGACACCTATTTCTGTCTCTCTATCACACTTGAACCTTTCATCATCTGACACAAGATCACTCCACTAATACCCTCTCTCCTCTCAAAGAATCTTTATCTTGTAAATTACTTGGTGACCTTGCCAAAAAGTGTTGGTGCCGCGCAAAAAGCGTCTGGTCCACACTGTAAAGTGGTTGGTATTTGAAAGGGCATCCAGCTGTAAAAACCATACCAAACCTGGCCTTGCCTGTGCTTGTGCCATGTAAAAAGCACTCTGTCCACTCTGCTGGGTGGGTTGGTGTTAGGAAGGGCTTCCAACTGTAAAAACTATACCAAAACAGACACAGAAGAGTGGTGCAGGTTCCTGCCTGGCCAACTCCTTTCAAACTGTCCAACCCATGCTAGCATGGAAGGCAGACATTAAATGGGGATGATGATGATGATATAATTTTGATGGTTTTACATATATACAAATTATTGGTGCAGACATTTTGTTATATGTCTCGCCAAACTAAAATTCAATAAGTACATGGAATAAAGGTTTGTATACCCATGTGTGTACTAATAATATGTTCTTCAAACTAAAAACAACAGACATTAGCTAAAGAAAGGATTCAATATATAATGAGAGTGAAATATCATTATTAAAACACATGCAAGACAAAAAAGAAAGAAAAAAGGATGTGATGTGACTTTGAAATAGTTGAGTAAGCTTTTATGTTTTTGTTGGAGATAGGGCTTAGAGGTGCAATGAGATTGTAGAATTAACAGGGCAAAATTGATAGTCTTAAAATGTTTTTAGTAAATCCTGTGTCTATAGGTTGAGAATAGGGTCTGTGGAATAATTGTATTTAGAAAATGGATTTCAAATGATTCTAAGGTTTGCTAAGATGTTTTTGTTATAGGTGTATAGTTTAGCATATGGTATGATGTTCCAGTAAATTTTATTAGGTTTGTTGGAATTCTTTAATGGCTATATGTACACAGAGAACAAGGTTGAATGTGTCCTGTTAGTGTTTCAGAATATATATATATGTGTGTGTATTGACATTGTAAGAATTTTATAAACTTTTGAGAGAATGTGATTGTATATCTTGAAGCACACACATAAAACTATGAATAATGCCATGTAAATAATGGGTTGAAAACCAAAATTTTGCATGCTTACATGATATCGTCTGTTGCTTTATGTTGTGCTTAGTGATATAGTATTTCAAAAAAGAATCTTATGTATATATAAGATTCTTTTTTGGAATACTATATATATATACATATATATATAAAAGTATATGGCAAGTAATCCCTTATGTCTGAGAGAGATGGTAAGTTGGTTTTAACAGTGGTATAATATACGAGTTCCTTTACTCAGTAGTGTTCCTGGCAAAGACAGATATTGGGATTGATACAATTGCAGTTTGAGTTTTTGTAGTTGTGTTGGATTATTAGTTTTGTTTGATTGCATCTAACTATAATTTGAGTAGAATTCCTAGTGGCAGAATACGATATTCTGACAGGATTCTGTGGTGGAGAGCATCTATGTAATAACTGGAAGAACTGTTTGGCTATAAAAGCTTGTACTTGTAGGTTGTAAAACAGGTTTATATCCATACATATCTTTCCCAGTGTTTGGTGTGTATTTAACTTAGTTTTCTAAGAGTTTCATTAGAATTTTCTAAAATCTCTTTACCTCTTCATTAGAAGATAAAAGGACAGTCTTCAGTGAAATATTTCCTGCTAGATTGTTGAGATTACACTTGAAGTGTTTTGAAGATTTGTGAATATTTTGTAGGCTTTTAATAGAGACATCATACTGAATTATTTTATGTGTAGTGTGACATCAAGGAAGTTTATTGATGATAATGATGATGTGTCAACAGTTGGAGAGCCCAAATTTCTTAGAATTAATCAGCTATTGTCTCTATATAGACCATCAAGCTGCTTATGCTAAGATTTTAAGATATACTGGCCTACAATGTTGCTAATTTCCACAAGACAATGAAAAGTAAATAAATAAATGTAGTACTACTGGTTTTGTAAGATTTCTATTTTTATAAAAATAGATATCTGAAATTTCAATAATTTTCTGTAAGCTGCTCTTACTATGTTATATGCATTTTCAGATACCTTTGATATTTTTTATTACTGGTATAATGTAATTTTTCCAGGATTATTTATCAACAGTTGCTGTAAACAACTGACTTGATTATATGCCTTCAAAACAGAAATAACATTCTGATCCATCATAATGTGTTGGGGAGAATGTAATTGATTTCAACAGATCCTATATTAGGAGTTTTTTGAGACTTGATTGATGACAAAGAGTGGTGACCAAAAGCCAAAGTGACCTAGCTTGAAATTATAATTCTTAGAGGTACAGGAGTGGCTGTGTGGTAAGTAGCTTGCTTACCAACCACATGGTTCCGGGTTCGTTCCCACTGCATGGCACCTTAGGCAAGTGTCTTCTACTATAACCTCGGGCCGACCAAAGCCTTGTGAGTGGATTTGGTAGACGGAAACTGAAAGACGCCTGTCGTATATATGTATATATATATATATATGTATGTGTGTCTGTGTTTGTCCCCCCAAATTCACTTGATAACTGATGCTGGTGTGTTTACGTCCCCATAACTTAGCGGTTCGGCAAAAAGAGACCGATAGAATAAGTACTAGGCTTACAAAGAA
>NC_068981.1:78861903-78881158 GCF_001194135.2 Octopus bimaculoides | reverse complement strand
CAAGGAAAATAAGACAAGGTAGAAAATGCTAAAATGATTTTATCATGAACATTTTAGTACTGGTTTAAGTCTTTGCAACATTTTCAACTTAGAGTAAAACATGAAAAAGTCGCAAAGGCTGAAACTGGTACTAAAATATTCTTCATAATAAAATTATTTTACCATTTTCTACCTTGTCTTATTTTCCTTATACATATCAACTTGTGTGTTCCTTTTCAACCCCCCTTCCCCCGAAAGCATGTGGCTTAGCAGTTTGGGTATTTCGCTCGCAATAGTAAGATCATGAGTTCGATTACTGGTGGCATGTTGTGTCCTTGAGCAAGATGCTTTATTTCATGTTGCTCCAGTCCACTCAGCTGGCAAAAATGAGTAGTGCCTGTATTTCAATGAGCCAACCTTGTCTCATTCTGAGTTATGCTGAATCTCTCTGAGAACTATGTTAAGGATATGCATGTCTGTGGTGTGCTTGGCTACTTGCACATTCATTTGACAAGCAGGCTGTTCAGTTGATTGGATCAACTGGAACTCTTGTCGTTGTAACTGACAGAGTGCCAGTTTATATATGTATGTGTGTTTGTGTGCTTGTGCATACACCTGAAGAGAGAGAGAGAGAAAGATGTCTATATAGACTTTTTCTTATTTATATATTACTGTATAATAGGTCATATAGCACTGCACTCACTTCCATTGAAATGTCTGTAAAGTAATAATCTATCTTAAATTCAAGGAAGCTGATTTCTTGATTTAGTTTATTTGATGCCATACTTTTAAGAATTAATGTATTGATGATTTGCAGACTTTACAAAGAAATTTCAACGCATTATCTGTCCAGTTTTATAAACTTTGCATTTTATTAGGAAAAGGATGCAGTTGTTAAAATATTTGCTTCATTTCATATGCAAATGTTCCAATGTAAGGCAACATGCTTACCTAAAAGGAGATAGTAGATGGTATAAAATTATTAAAGAGAGTGAGTGAGGGAGTGAGAGAAAGAGAGAGTGAGATAGGTCTACACACGCACACACACGCACACACACACACACACACACACACACACACACACACACACACACACACACACACACACACACACACACACACACACACACACACACACACACAGAGCATGTTAAAAAGTGAGCAAGAATGAACAAAAGATTTATTTGAAATCTTTCAGTTAATAGGATCAAAAGATAATGGCTGTAGTTGTGTTTTATGATTATCTCTTCGTTGAACCAACATCACTGAAATACTATAGAGATCTAATTTTCACCATTTAATGGTTTGTTGGTACATAATAGTTTGTGTTTAAATTCTGGCACCAGTTTCTAACAACATATTACAACAGTTTGAAATAAATGGTGTCTGTTAGTATGTTTGTCATGTCTCTGAGTTCTATGCATTAGTGGCTTTAGCTCTCTCTTACTTGAATGACAAAAGCAGCTGCATGCAATCAGACTGAGTTTCATGACTTACTTGTATTTTTATTGTTGTTGTTGTTGTCATTGTGTATGAACTTTCTGGAAGGGCTTTATCTTACAGCACAACATGGTTAAATGAGTAAACTTGGTGTTATCAAAATGTGGGGTTCAGTTTATTGATTAAGCATAAATACAGGGAGGATGTTCCCTTAACTTATTAACATTTAAACTGGTCATATCTGGCTCAAAATATTCTTCCTGTTTTATGTTCAAACTGGCCAGATCCAACCTCTCACAAGGCTGTTCTAAAAATTAACATTCACATCATCAAAATCTTGAAGCTATGAGATAATACATGATTAATTCAAAGCAATATGAATAAATAAACATTACATTTGACAAAGTAATCTGAATGCTGCTAGGCTAAACCAGCCATATCTGGCCAAAATAATCTACAAGCTTTTATTTTCAGACTGGCTAGATTTGGCCTCTCACACTAATCCTACATTACTACTCTAAAAGTAAACAATCATGTCATTGAGATCTTAAAGTTATAAGGTAATACATGACTAATTCAAATCAATATAAATAGATAAATAAGTGCAGGAGTGGCTATGTGGTAAGTAGCTTGCTTACCAACCACATGGTTTCGGGTTCAGTCCCACTGCGTGGCACCTTGGGCAAGTGTCTTCTACTGTAGCCTCGGGCCGACGAAAGCCTTGTGAGTGGATTTGGTAGACGGAAACTGAAAGAAGCCCGTCGTATATATGTATATGTATGTATGTGTGTGTTTGTGTGTCTGTGTTTGTCCCCCCCCCCCAACATCGCTTGACAACTGGTGCTGGTGTGTTTATGTGCCCGTAACTTAGCGGTTTGGCCAAAGAGACCGATAGAATAAGTACTAGGCTTCCAAAGAATAAGTCCTGGGGTCGATTTGCTCGACTAAAGGCGGTGCTCCAGCATGGCCACAGTCAAAAGACTGAAACAAGTAAAAGAGTAAAAGAGAGAGTAAACATATTTGACAAAGAAATCTGAATGCTAAAAGGTTAAGTTGTGGTGGGCCTTCATGAGAAAGACTATATCTTCTTTCAGTGTTTTTGGAGCAGATAAAAACTATTAAGTCGCTTGTAAGAAGTAGAGAAAGATTTTTATTCTAAATACAGTAGACATTTTATTTGTTTTTCTTTTGGTAATGTCATATTTGTAAAGACAAGTTACTAGGACCTAGTATACCAGCAATCTGTTCATGTAAATTGCCCTCATAGACCTGGCATTCATTTGTCCACTCACTGATTTTCTTAGTTGCTCAATCCTGCACTCATGTGCATAACAGCTATGTTGTGAGAGAAAATTATGAGTCCAAGTTGTTGACTTGAATTTCTGGAAATATTTGCTTTTCCTTTAGTAGCCTACATGAGAGCTTGAGCTTTATATTGCTTACAAAACAACTTAGGCAAGAGCTGGCAGAATCATTAGCATATTGGACAAAATACCTAGCAGCATTTATTCTAGTTGTCTTTGTTCTGAGTTCAAATTCCACTGAAGTCATTTTTGCCTTTTATCTTTCAGGGTTTATAAAATAAGTAACAGTCAAGTACTGAAGTTGATGTAATCAACTTGCCCTTTCTCATCAAAATTGCTGGTCTTGCACCAAAATTTGAAACAGTTATACAGTGTGGTGGATTGACAGAATCATCAGCATGCCTTCAGATATTTAGCTGTGTCTCTATATTTTCAGTTCCAATCTTGCCAAGGGCAACTTCTTCTTTCATCCTTCTTGGGTCAATAAAATAGGAAGCTAGCTCAAGTTTCAGGTCTTGTGCCTATATTGGAAACAAACTTATAGCATGCCCATCATATATGCTACATATTTGCAGCTATGTAAGCAAAACAGTGAGAGCTAAGCTTTGAGAAGGGATACAGTATTGCAGCAGTGATGGTATACAACCATGGTATGACCTTGTTGCTCTTTAAATTAGTCTAGCTGTGAGTCTCATTATATAACACTAATAGACTGTAATCTTGTTTTCTGAAATTGTTATACTTTTTGTGTTGTTTCATATTATTTCAATATTGTTTTTGATAAATTAGTTACTAAAATGTTTTGTTAAGTTTGTTGATACATAAATTGTGAAATATTTTGGTGGTGGCAGTTTAAACCTCTGCTGTTGTCATTGCATTATACCATTGACAATACCCTACTTGCTTCAATCTACTTGTTTTGTTGTTGTTTTTTTTTTTGTTCTTTTCTGAAAAATAATTATGACTCCATTTTAATTAAACTATTAATAGTTGGTTAGCTGGTATGAGTATTCAGCAATTAAAAAATACTTGGTTCAGTAATTTATATACAAATATTTAATTTGCTGAACTATTTCAAACCTATATTGGTGTGAGGAAAAGAACTATGTTCAGTATTCCAGTTCTATATTTAAGAGATGTGGAATTATGTACATTATTTACATTTGACGGATATTTGTCCTCATCTTGTTTGTTGTTAACACAACCTTTCGGCTGATATACCCTCCAGCCTTCTTCAGGTGTCTTGGGGGAAATTTCGAATCTGGGTTCTCATTCCTAAGGTATTTTTCGATGTTATTATTATTATTATTGTTCAGATCACTGCTTGGAATTGAACTCGGAATCTTGGGGTTAGTAGCCCACGCTCTTAACCACTATGTCATATGCTCGTGGGCATAATAATAATAATAATAATAATAATAATAATGATAATGATAATAATAATAAGAACAACAACAACAATATTGAAAAATACCTTAGCAATAAGAACCCAGGTTTGAAATTTCCCCAAGACACACGAAGAAGGCTGGAGGGTATATCAGCCGAAACGTTGTGTTAACAACAAACAAGATGAGGACAAATATCCGTCGAATGTAAATAATATGTTAAGAATTATTCTACAACCATTTTTAAAAGTCTACCATGAATGCTTTCTTGTAAATTTGGATAATTGTAAATTTGGATTCTTGTAAATTTGGATAATCTTCATCATAATCATTGTTATCTTCATTGTTTTAATGTTCACTTTTCCACACTTGCATGGATCAGACAGAATTCACTGAAGCAGATATTCTATGGTCAGGTGGCATTCATGTTGCTAACTTTCACTTGTTTATAAGCAAGATAATATTTCTCCACGACTGGATGTTTTTGCAGAAGATTGGTACTGACAACACTTGCATGATGGTGACACTTGTTTTATGACTTCCACATGATATCAAGACCAGAAGGCATGCATGCGTGTGCACTCACACAACTTCTTTCAGTTTCCTTCTATCAAATCCACTCACTTGCATGGATCAGACAGAATTCACTGAAGCAGATATTCTATGGTTAGGTGGCATTCATGTTGCTAACTTTCACTTGTTTATAAGCAAGATAATATTTCTCCATGGCTGGATGTTTTTGCAGAAGATTGGTACTGACAACACTTGCATGATGGTGACACTTGTTTTATGACTTCCACATGATATCAAGACCAGAAGGCATGCATGCGTGTGCACTCACACAACTTCTTTCAGTTTCCTTCTAACAAATCCACTCACAAGGCTGTGATAGGCTTGGTGCTATAATAGAAGACACTAGCCCAAGGTGCCATACAGTGAGACTGAACCCATAATTGAGAAGCAAACTTCTTAACCATACAGCCATGGCTTCATCGCAAAGCCATATCTGTGCATTGTTGGTGTAAATATTTTAACTGATGGATGCTGTTCATTATATAACTGTAAAATGGTTGAATAACCATTTTATGAGGATATGTTGTATTTTTGTGTGAATTTATGGCTATAGTAATATACTATTTTAATCTTAAGTTTCAGCACCTACTATTTTCTCCTGCTACTAGTTTTGGTTGCTATTTATTTCTAACCTGTAATCTAACGCCATACAATTATCATCATTGATTTTGACTGAAGTTAAATGACCCAGTGGTAACAGGACTAGGTTAATAACAATGTGGTCAACCATAGTGTGAGGTGCTGCTTGCTTTGATCTATCTGCTTGAAACACAACAGGTTCCACACTTGCTGATGATTGATTAGTATCGTTAAGTTGCTCCACACTACAACAATGTGCAAGTGAGTAATTTTCATAAACTGTACCACTCATGTTCACGGAAAAAATATATTATGTTTGAAAGAGTAAAAGAGCTATTAATAGGTATGAAAACTGGGTCATTAACTCAACAGGAATTTTATCTTGTACTTCCTTGTGTTTGTTACACATTCAATGGAGTCTAAAAAATTAATTTGTGTTGGACTAGAATCTTACGTCAGCTTGTATAAAGAATTCAGTAAAGCAATTTTTGGAAATCTTTAATTTTGTACATTTAAACTATGTATTTGCAAAAATTATTACTTCTGGTGTCAGATTGCCAAGTCTATTTTCTTGACTCTATAAAATGGTGTGAATTATATGTTCCCCCTTGAGGACAGTATTACTTCCTATTTGGCAATATAATATGGAAATTAGTGCATAAATATCATATTATTTCTTGTTAAAGGTGATTATTTTCATTCCAAGTAAATGTTTCTGATGTATTGGAGATTTTACCTAGTGTACAGATTGCATATGGTCTATTTGTAATAGAGTAAATAGTTCTTTTAAAATATTGGTGTAATTTACAGCTAAGAGATATAAACATACTTTCTCTGAGAGTTAACATTGATTTTTAGAGTAACAAATGATTTTTTGTTTACATAGGATTGACTTTATTTAATAAATAATCATGATTTAGTTTTTACTTTGGCAGCAAGGGTCCAAGATTTGCAGCATTAGTGGAAGATGACTTTTAACATGAAATCTTTTTGATGTGTATAGGATGCTGCAAAATTAATTGCATTAGATTCCACTAGTCATGTTGATATGGGCAGTATAACTAGACTAGTTCATGTGTATCAAGTAAAAACTAGCTGAGACCTGATAGGAGATATTATTAGTGAAGCAGAGAGAAGCTATGAAATACATTAGATGAAATGATTAACTAGAATTCAAATATAAATGTTGTAAGATAAGCATACCTGGAGATTACCATTACCAAAAGGACACTAATTATGTATGAACTAATGTTTATATATTGAAGAAGGTGGGTAGTTAGTGAAAGAGAAAATAATATTTATATTAATCTGATTGACTAAATAATGAAAACATCGGTAGAATTGCTAGTATGGTGCAGAAAATATCTGTCAGTAATTAGCTATGTCCTTTTATGTTCTGAGTTCAAGTCCCTGTAGGTTTGACTTAGCCTTTTATTCGTCAGGAGTTAATAAAATAAGCTTCAATCAAGTACTAGTCAACTAAGTTGACTACACTCATTCTACAAATGCACTAAAGGTCACATATTAGAAATCATTATCTCCACTGGGTACTGTCACTCAACATACTTAGGAATGACAGTCAAATCCTCTTAAATCAAACCATACTATCTTTAAAAATGGAAGTGCACTTTGGACAATGTAGTCCTAGATATATAAAAAAAGAAAACAAGGATGGTCAGGAATGGAATACATTTTTCATAGTTCTCTTCTATTAGGTTTGACAAAAACAACAACAACAAATCTAATTGTTTGCATGTTGCTTATAACAGATGTTTCTTTTATGATAACCAAATCAGACCATCACTTCCACATTCAACATTGGTGTGGAATTAAAAACAAGCAGACTCAAGTGTTGATGTTTTCTTTGTTGTTTCCTACTAGTGAAAGCACATGGCTTAGTGGTTTGGGTATTCAGTTTGCAATTGTAAGGTCATGAGTTTGATTCTTGATGGCACATTGTGTCCTTAAGCAAGACACTTTATTTCATGTTGTTCCAGTTCACTCAGCTAGCAAAATTGAGTAGTACCTGTATTTCAAAGGGCCAGCCATGTCACATTCTGTGTCACACTAAATCTCTCTGAGAACTATGTCAAAGGTATGCATGTCTGTGGAGTGCTCAGTCTCTTGTATGTTAACTTCACAAGCAGGCTGTTATGTTGATTGGATCAACTAGAACTCTTGTTATCATAGCGTTGGAGTGCCACTCCAGTAAGGCAGAAACATAATTTTAGAGCCTGTTGCTCTCTTGTAGAAGGTTGGAGAGAAAGAGAGAGAGAGAGGGGGTGTTTTTCATATTTTCCTAGGACAATTCTTTCTCTTGAAGCACAGTGAACTTTAAGGACAGTCTCAAAGGGTTCTATTAGCATTCTCTGGCAGCTTTTCTGGTAGTAATTATCAATAATGTTGACAGTCAATTATATTGAGTGGAGCTTACCTTGCTTGCTCATAGCATGAAATCATAAACGCTGTGTGTGTATCTGTATTGTATTTAGTTTTACTTATTTCAACCAGATGCTGTGGCATGTTGGTGCAATGTCATATGTTGTAGAGATGTATTTTAGATATTTATACTTGTAGCAGGTCATAATGCATGAACTAATTATGAACAGGAGTGGCTGTGTGGTAGGTAGCTTGCTTACCAACCACATGGTTCTGGGTTCATTCCCACTGCGTGGCACCTTGGGCAAGTGTCTTCTACTATAGCCTCGGGCCGACCAAAGCCTTGTGAGTATATTTGGTAGACGGAAACTGAAAGAAGACCGTCGTATATATGTATATATATATATATATATATATGTATATGTGTGTGTGTTTGTGTATCTGTGTTTGTCCCCCTAGCATTGCTTGACAACCGATGCTGGTGTGTTTATGTCCCCGTAACTTAGCGGTTCGGCAAAAGAGACTGATAGAATAAGTACTAGGCTTACAAAGAATAAGTCCCGGGGTCGATTTGCTCGACTAAAGGCGGTGCTCCAGCATGGCCGCAGTCAAATGACTGAAACAAATAAAAGAGTAAAAGAGATATCTTAATGTAATCAATACAAATGTCCTTCTTACCATATAGTGCTGAGTTTAAGTTTTATGGCATAAGGCAGTTACCTACATGGATAGGATGTCAGCCTATTAAAGCTACTATTTTTGGAAGATATGGTCTCTATTCCAAACAGCCAAGTAGGCTGATATATGCAGAATTAAATACGCTACTTAGATCCAAAATATAATGATTCAGCCTTAGGAGATGATAGCCTAATCAACTTGATCATGTGCTAGTTACATCAATGAAATTCTTCTGGTTAGAAGTAATAGACAATATACTGTCATGTAGAGTGATATCCAGTGTATTGCATGCAATATGGCAAAATATATGTTAAACTGATGATGGTGATGAAGATGATTGTTGTTGTTGTGTGTTTAGTCCCATATTAGTTCTGATGGAGCAGAACTACAACTAAAAACATTCAAGTGATCTCTATTCCTTTTATTCTTTTACTTGTTTCAGTCATTTGACTGCAGCCATGGTGGAGCACCGCCTTTAGTTGAACAAATCGACCCCAGGACTTATTCTTTGTAAGCCTAGTAATTATTCTGAACTGCTAAGTTACCATCTATTTTATTCAAGAATCATTTACTTTAGAGGACTTAGATATTTGTACTTCTCAAGGCTATAGGATGTGGCTTGCAGGAATTTTGACTGTAATTTCTACAGGTTGAGTGACCACATAGATATTCACTTGCTGGCTTGAACTGACAATAGTGATATTTAAGATACTTTGTAGAATTATATATATCTATATATATATTTGAACATTTTTCAGGTAAATAATTTATCCTTAAGCCTGATAATTTTCTATTTTCCCAATCAGTTTAGAAGAAATTTACTATTTCTTGCTAGTTTACATACAGAAGCAGTGTTATAAATAAAATAATTGCATTGTATTGTCTATTATATCCCTCTCCTACACAACTGTGACTTTTATCAGATTTGGGCTGAAACTTACATGCTCTAGTATTTTTAGTTCACTAATAATTTGCAGTTTTGAATATTTTGGAATTACTTCTTTAGTGATGGTAATGATGGCATTCTGACAACATTTATTGACTAGTATATATTTTATTATTTTATTCACTAATTTATTGACTTATATATATCTTCATACTATTTCTGAGTTCTGTATTTCATATTTTTTTGCCAGCAATACTTGATCAATACCTTGAATTTTTTTGTACCTGAATTCAGTCTACTTTTTCATCTCATATTTCCATTCTAATAATGTAGGCTTATTCCATCTTCTCTAAGTTTTAATTTCTTTCAAGAATTTTTATATACTTTTCTGTTAATATTTTGTTTTGTTTCAAGAATGTGGAGTTTGGTGGCAAGTATCACTTTGAGGATCATCAACATGTTAATATTGGGCATTTTTATGATTGGATCAAAGGTGGTGAGCTGGCAGAATCATTTATGCATTGGACAGAAATGCATAGCAACAACACTTCCGGCTTTGTATTTTCTGAGTTCAGATTTCATAGAGGTTGACTTTACTTTCATCCTTTCTGGGTCAGTGAAATATGTGCCAATTGAGCATTGGGGTCAGTTGACTAAAATTGCTGGTTTTGTGTCAAAAAATTGTGACCCATTTGTAACTCAAATATTAATTACAAGATATATAGTTGCTTAATCAAATGTGAGAAGTTGGATTAGTTTCAAGATGTTTACAGCCTGATATTGAGTGTTTCTAGCTCATATATGGTCTTTGTATGATTTGATGGTTTTATATTAATTCCAGTTTTATAAACAATAATGAGTCAAAAACCAGTGGAATTGCTGAGAGGGGAAAAAACAATTTTGACGTACACTATTTATTTATTTAGTTTAATGTTCTCTCTGAATTTGACACAAGCAGAATTTGAAATAACCTATCATTAAAGAAGGAAAACTGGTTTAAAATAGCCTCATGGGAGTTTTTTTATTGTTTGCATTGTCTATATTGTTAATTCACATAAGGATTACTTCTTTAGGAATATTACGCACATTTACAAATAGAATTGGATAAGATAGTGAGATGTTTATGTGTTTCTCAAGGCCATTGGCAGGTATTAGTGATTTGAACCCAATCTCAAATTGGAAATCAAAACCTAAATATGAAGTAGGATCACTGGAAGTTTACCTTTTTTTTCCATAACATTTACCATTCTCTAATTCATATAATGAAAGACAATAGAAGAATTTAATTTCATAGTGATATAACTATTTATGAAATCTAATGAGACATTAAAGTCCAAGAGGAAATTTTGCCATGAGATTTCACTTCATTCATCTGTGAACCATTTTGTTAATGAAGCATGACTGA
The DNA here is from genome assembly GCF_001194135.2 of Octopus bimaculoides. Taxonomy (NCBI): domain Eukaryota; kingdom Metazoa; phylum Mollusca; class Cephalopoda; order Octopoda; family Octopodidae; genus Octopus; species Octopus bimaculoides. The sequence continues at coordinate 78,870,550 of NC_068981.1, read as the reverse complement.
AGAGTTGATTGTGTGTTTTCTATTATATATATAATTCTATATAGGCGTTCTCTTTAGTTGTTTTCAGTGTGGTTCTGCCTGCATATAGCTTATTTACTATGCATTCATTCATTCTCTTTTGCCAGTGAGATTTCATCAAACATCACAAATATTTATATTTTCTTCTTTTAGTTCTTTCTGTTTGTTGTTGTGACAACACACTATAATGTACTTAGCTGAGAGATTTACATTTATTACTGTTATGTTAATTAGTATCATCCTAGCAAGAACAGATAAAAATAAAGTCTTTTATTGCAATAGCATCTACACATACACTGGCTATTGTTACAAGCAAACAGTGAAAACAAAAACCAAAAATCAAACTAAAAGTAAATTTAAAAAACAAAATGATATATTTTACAGGACAAAAACTACTTCATTTCAATTTCACTTTTACTTGTCATTTTCTAATACTGGCGTCCTCCCTCTCTCTCTCTCTCATCAATACATTTATATGCTGCTGGTAAATTACCTTCAGTCTAACATCCAAATCAAATTTCAGCTCATTCATAGTGCACACCATCTTTTTCTCTTTCTAATACTCTATCTCTCTCTCTCTGCTTGTGGTTTTTGTTTGTTTTTCCAGTGAATTGTTTATTGATCTTCTGTAACACAGCAACTCTCTGCATTTCTTTGATAATCCCACTGTTAGCTACACTAACTTAATTTCATTCCCTTGTTTCATGTCACTTGCTGTCTTTCCACGTCTCTCTGTCTCTCTCTCTCTCTCTCTCTCTCTCTTTTACTTTGTCTCATGGATGAATTAGTGTTGTGCAGTCTGAAAAGGTTACAGGGGATAATGTACTGTAAGCTTTGTTGTGGAAACAGATTCTAAAGGATTTTGTATTTTGTCACAAACTCTAAAGGTTAAATAATGATGACACCTCCAAGCATGGCTTCTCAGCAATTAGTATAAGATGGTTCTTGAGTACCTCACAATTAGGACTTGTGCAGTTTGAGGCTTTTTATTTTCTCTGCGAAATTTTGTCATGTTTTTTCCATTTACAATAGAAGAGCGAGTTTAAAAACACAGGTAGTATTTGCTGCACCAAAAGAAAATAGTCCAAATAGTTATCTGAATTGCAACTCTCAGTCTCTTGGCAGTGACTCATGAGAGGTAAGTATTCTGTGCATATACCTGTTGAATATTTTTCAATTGTAATACTACCTGCAGATCCTCCAGTGGTAAACAGTCTAAAAATTGTAGTTGTTCCAAGCAGTTTGTTTCAATTTCATCATGGTGTTCTTGATATTTTTGGAGCTCAGCATTATTTTTCTTAACTGCGTTCTAAGTTTATCATCATTTTTATGTAATGTCCACTGGTCTATGCTTGCATGGGTCAGATGGAATTCGTTGAAGCAGATTTTCTGTGGCTGAGTGCCCTTTCTGTCACCAGCCCTTACCTGTTTCCAAGCAAGGTAATATTTTCCCCATAGTTAGGCATGTTCTTCATGGAAGACTGGAAACAAATAACCTTATTTGTATGATGGTGATGCTCATTTACAACCATCATATGATACCTAGACAAGGGTGCACACATACTTATATTTGACAGGCTAAGTTCAAATCTACACATGTTGCTTTGTTTGACCTGGGGCTATAGTAGAAGATGCCTGATGTGCTGCACTTTGAGACTGAACTCATGACCACATGGTTGGGAAGCAAATTTGTCAACCTCACAGCCACGCCTGCAATTACATTATCAACAAGTGGCCAGTCATATTTAGTTTGTAGCATTGCAATTTGGTTCACTTGGACCCTCTTAGGAAAACTTTTGATTAATAATGAGGGCCTTCAGTTTAGTTTTAATGTGAAAATGATACCAAATTAATTCATTTTTTAAATATGTTCTAACATTTCCATTGTAGTTGACATACTTCAATGGTATCTTTCTTTGTTTTACGTCATGACTTTACTTTTATTATTTTACATTGTATGCATGGGTGGTTGAAAAGCTTTCTTCCCAACCAGTGGTCTTGGGCTCAGTCCCATTGTGTGACACCTTGAACAAGTGACTTCTACTATAGCCACAAGCTTACCAAAGCCTTGTTGAGTGGATTTGGGCGTGTCTCATTTTGACATTGCTTGATTGGTTAAACAAGAATTGATTATTTCTAATCTTCTGCAAAAAATAACCATGGAGAAATATTACCTTGCTTGGAATTAAGTGAAGGTTCATGAAAGGAAGGGCATCCAACAGATGGATGATAATATGCCCTTCCTAACGCCAACCACTGCAAGAGTGTAGTGGGCACTTTTACGTGCCAGTCAGGCTTTACTTGCAATGGTCATGCATGAATGGTTTCTTTTTAAAGTGCCGCCTGCACAGGAGCCAGTCCAGCACCACTGGCAATGACCTTGCTCGAATGTTGTTCTTCACGTCCCACCAGCACAAGTACCAGTAAAAGATGCTGGTAATGATCATGCTCGAATGGTGCTTTTCATGTGCTACTGGCACAGGAGCCAGTCAGCGACCCTGGGAACAATCTCACTTGGATGGTGCTCTTAACATTCCACTAGCACAAATGCTGTCATCAGCCACGTCAGTGAATTCGATTTCGATTTCATTGCCTCAACAGGTCTTCGCAAGCAGAGTTTAGTGTCCAATGAAAGAAAGGTACGCATAAGTGGGCTGGTTACACCACTGGCAGAGGCCATGGGTTATGGTCTCACTTGGCTTCTCAAGCACAACATTTTTCCAAAGGTCACGGTCACTAGTCATTGCTTTGGTGAGGCCTAATGTTAGTAGGCCATGCTTCACCACCTCATCCCAGGTCTTCCTGGGTTTACCTCTTCCACAGGCTCCCTCAGCTGCTAGGATGTGACACTTTTCCACACAGCTATCCTCATCCATTCTCACCACATGACCATACCAATGCAGTTGTCTCTCTTATACACCACATCTGATGCTTCTTAGGTCCAACTTTTCTCTCAAGGCGCTTACACTCTGTCATGTATGCACATTGACACTACACATCCAGTGGAGCATACTGGCTTCATTCCTTGTAAGCTTACACATGTCCTCAGCAGTCACGGCCCATGTTTCACTGCCTTGTTGCATGGCTGTTCATACACATGTGTCACACAGTCTACCTTTTACTCTGATCGAGAGGCCCTTTGTCACCAGCAGAGGTAGGAGCTCTCTGAACTTTGGCCAGGTTGTTTCTATTCTAGCAGCTACACTTTCAGAGTATCCACCCCGGCTACTGACTTGGTCCCCTAGGTAACAGAAGCTGTCAACTACTTGTAGTTTTTATCCCCGGAATGTGGCAGAAGTTGTTCTCTGCACATTTTCAGTGTTTATTGCTCCTGAGCATCTGCCACATACAAAAACTATCTTCCTAGTTAGCCTTCCTTTGATATTGCTGCACCTCTTATGTGTCCATAGCTTACACTGGGTACATCTTATAGAGTTTCTACCTACGCCTTTTCTACAGATCAAGCAGGGCCATCTACCTGAAAGGATTTGTGGTTTGTTTGCCTTCTGTCTTATTAAGAGTTTGGTTTTAGCTAGGTTGACTCTAAGGCCCTTCGATTCTACTCCTTGCTTCCACACCTGAAACTTCCCCTCTAGTTCTGATAGTGACTCAGCAGTTAGAGCGAGGTCATCAGCATAGAGGAGCTCCCAGAGGCATCCTGTCTTGAATTCCTGTGTTATTGCCTGGAGGACTATGATAAATAGGAGGGGGCTGAGGACTGATCCTTGGTGGACCACTACCTCTACCCGAAATTCTTCACTACTCGTTGCCAACCCTCACCTTACTGACAGTGTCCCTGTACATGGCTTGCACAGCTCTCACTAACCATTCATCTATCCCTAGTTTCCTCATTGACCACCAGATAAGGGATCGAGGGACCCTGTCGAATGCTTTCTCCATGTCAATGAAAGCCAGGTACAGAGGTTTATCTTTGGCTAGATATTTCTCTTGCAGCTGTCTTACCAGAAATATAGCATCAATGGTGTTTTTCCCTGGCACAAACCCAAACTGCATCTCATCTAGACTGACTCTCTCCCTAATTAGTTGTGCTACAATCCTCTCCATAACTTTCATTACCTGATCCAACAGCTTGATACCTCTGTAATTATTTATATCTAATGCGTCTCCTTTACCTTTGTAGCAGTTGACTAAGGTGCTGCTACACCAGTCATTGGGTATGACTTCTTTATGTACCACCTGGTTGACTATACGGGTGACTAGGCTATAGCCGACATTGCCAAATATTTTGAACATCTCTGCGGTGATTCCTGATGGGCCGGGGGCTTTCCCTGTCTTCATACCCTTAATTGCTTTATCTACCGAGGCACTGTCAATTCGGATAGCTGGTCCCTCTGTTGGGTCGGCATTCGACAGACTCTCTCCCATTCATTCTTTTTATTTAGCAACCTTTCATAGTGGCATCTCCATACCTCTCTCTTTGCAGCTTCGTTGAATGCAAGTGAACCATCATCCATGCAGACACATTCCTCTCCTATATCACGATTCTCTCTCACACACTGTCTTGCAACACGAAATACCTCAAGTCTTTGGTCCTTAGCGCAGAACATTGTCAAATTTTTTCTTATCTGCTTCCCTTCCGGCTAAATAAACTTGTCTCCTAGCTTCCCTTCTGGCAGTTTGGTACCATTCCCTGCTACCACTGTTCTTCCAATCATTCCAAGCCTGTTTCTTTTCCCTAATGTCCCTGTCAACAACATTGTTCCACCACTATGTTACCTTGAGTCGAGAGGGGACTTTGCACCATCCACAGATCTGGTCCGTGGCCCTCAGTAAGTTGTCCCGTAAAAACCTCCAGTTGTCTTCCACATCATGTGATGTTATATCCCTCTCTATTACATCAAAAGTAATATGTCTCTGAATCTCTGTCCATTCGCAGGATTTTTAAGCTTCCAGACCCCTCTCCTCCATATTCTGGTCATCCATTTAGCCCTTATCCTGAAATCGCTAACTACTAGTCTATGTTGTGGGGTACATTCTTTGCCTGGGAATGTTTTGGCATTTATAAGTAGCCATCTTTCCCTTTTCCTGGTAAGGATGTAGTCAATTTGACTAGTGTGACTACCAGGTCGGTTGGTGACTAGGTGGTTGGCAGATTTCCTGAAGTTCATATTGCAAACGTAAAAGCACCCACTACACTCTCTGAGTGGTTGGCGTTAGGAAGGGCATCCAGCTGTAGAAACTCTGCCAAATTAGATTGGAGCCTGGTGTTGCCATCCGGTTTCACCAGTCCTCAGTCAAATCGTCCAACCCATGCTAGCATGGAAAGCGGACGTTAAACGATGATGATGATGATGATGAAGGTCATTTGCATTGCAGAACTCCAACAGCCTGGTTCCCTCCTCATTGCGGGAACCAAAACCATAGCCTCCATGTATGCCTTGGAAGCCTCCAGCATGTTGTCCAACATGTCCATTGAAGTCACCAGCCACAAAGAGAAGGTCCCTGTCATTCGTCAACAAGGTAGTCTCCAAGACGGTGTCATAAAATCGGTCTTTCTGTCCTGAAAAGGAAGCTTGCATTTGGCAGAATTCATAAACAAACAACAGCCTTCAACCTGCATACACTACACCATCATTTTTATGTGCTATATGATCGCAACCTTACATAGGAGATAGACCCAGTAGGGGTGGGGATGGCATTAAGCCTTTAGAAGTGTTCATAGGAGACAACCGAAGGATGTCAGAGGATAGGGACTTCCGGAACTGGTGGTGGTTTCACACCGCCAAACAGCAATACCGGTGTTAATAATAGCATATTAATAGTAGATAGAATTTTTAAAATTTTGGAATATTCAGTCAGCCAATCTGTGACAAAATTAGAGAAATGACTAATTGACGATATGACAAAAGTAAATAGATGAATGAATGAGTGATGATAGGCTATTCGTGTGAACTATGTTTACAGAACTAAGAGGGGATTATGATCTGCGCTGAAATAGAGGTGATAGATGTACTGAGTTGAAAAAGACAAGATTCCTTATCTGAACAACAGCTTCTGGATGGATTTGTATTCTTTTGGCGGGGTTATTGAAATGTAGTAGGAATCCGAGAGAGCAATTTTATATAGAGTGGGATGGTGGGGGAGGAGGTAAGTGATTGGAGAAGCAAGTGGTTATCAAAACAGGGTGGGGGAGAATGCCTGAATTAATCAAGCATTATCTTATTGCTTTGAGATATTGATGGTGTGATTGTTTGTTGTAAGAATGAGATTATAAGATAGATAAGAGAGGCCAGATCTGGCCAGTTTTTGCATAAAACATGTAAAATAATTTGGCTGGATATGACCTGTTTAAATGCTAAAGGGTTAAGCTCCAGTACTAAGTTTTCTATCAGTCAGTCAGCCAAGATCTCACTCTTGTCTTGATTACTCTTCAAGGCTAAAACATAGGCGAATAGATTACATTTGGAGCTTACATAACGTAGTCATTTATGTGTATAAAGAAGAGCTAAAATTCCTTAGGGAATTCTAGATTCTATGGAATAACAAGTCATTAATGACAACTCTTCTGTTGGACAGAAATTCCTCAGTCTGTTCTAAGATTTCCTTCCATTTTTGATGGCTTTTCAATGGTTGATTTCATAGAATACTTTTGAATAATGTAAGAATATGTTATGTACTTGTACTCTTTAATTTAGCACTTGTGCAATGTATCTGTAAAAGATATGAGCTTCATTGACAATCTTCTTCAATATCACTATGAATTATGCAGCATTCCATAGAAATTTTCAAATGATGATTTGGATCGTTGCAATCATTTATAATTGCACATTATTCCTATCATTTGCAGTAGAAATGAAGAATGTAATTTAGCTTAAGAAATGGTTTTGCCTTCAATATTTGGCTAAGTGATAAAATGAAAGAACTATGATATGAAACAATTAGATAAATATCTGTTGTTGGTTGTTGTCATTATCCCGTCTCCTCTCAATGGCTATGAAAATAGGTATTGTGGAGAGAATAACAAAGGAGCCATTTCCAAAGTTTAGTAATATCTGCAGGAATTAGTTCTTCTTTTGTAGACTTGCTATCTTATCTACAGTGTGTGTATGAGAAAGTAAGGTGTGTTAGTAGAAATTATAGTGTGCTTAATAAAGTACTTACACAATATTTAGCTTTGTCTCACTCATTTTTCCAGTTGATTCTTTATTACTTAGTTAAAGATATAATTTAAGGTTATAAGGTTATATAAGGAAGTTGAGGTGGTTTGTGGCGAACTATGAAGGGCTGCTGCAAAGTTCCTGGCTTTGAGTAAAAGCAAATACAGGAGGATCAGTTATGATTTTATTCAACATATTCTCTTCTCAGATTCACACTTATTGCAGCAGTCCTTCAGTTCTTCTAAGCTCTGTAAAAGAACCCAGAAGGTTGGGCTTCCAACCATGCCTTTCATGATACCCTTAAAGCTAGGAACCTTTCAGCATCCCCTCATAGATGTTTTACAGTATTTAGTCTCATTCTACATAATTCTCTGTTCAAACCCTACCAATGTTGAGGATGCTTTTCATTACTGCAATGCTTCCGAACAACATTACATAGAAATCTTTGATAGACTTTACTGAAAGAGTGACCAAAGGACTGCTAATAAGAGTGACCAAGAGATAACTGAGAGTGGTGACTAGGCAGTGTCTGAAGTGAGTGACCAATAAATAAAATCTTATAAAAGTGTTAGATGTAAAACTAAATACCATCTATTTACAAGCTATTTAGTGTGTGTGTGTGTGTGTGTGTGCACTAATAAATTGCGGTGCTTCTTTTTGGACCATGTATATTAGTGGTAGGGATAAAATCTTTCCTACAAAAATCTTGAGCTTCCAGCAAGGGCCATAATAACCAATTTATGACTATAGTAGCATTAAGTATATAATGCTAAATCTCTGGATTGCATGCTAGCCTGTGTGGAATAACATTACTAGAAGATCTGCTTCCTATTCTTGATGGGTAATTAGACACAATTAAGTAAACTGCTTGATGCTACAATGAAAGGCAAAAAGTTCATGCAGCAATAAATTTTATACTGTGGGGAAGAAGAGAAGTTGAACATTTCAAGCAGAAGTCTTTGTTGGACGAAAATGGAGTGTTTGTGTTACTAGAAACTGAGAGTTGTGAGAGTCAGGAAAAAGCACTCTTCCACTACTCCCAGTTTATTATTCCAGAAGCACTTTTCTCTGTCAAAGAGTTCTGCCTGTAAGAATTTAGAAACCCTGAAAGAAGTCAAAATAACTTTTGGAATGGCTTAACTTGAAGCAGATAAAGCCATAAATATGTTGTTGTTGTTGGCACTCCATCGCTTACGACGTCGAGGGTTCCAGTTGATCCGATCAACGGAACAGCCTGCTTGTGAAATTAACGTGCAAGTGGCTGAGCACTCCACAGACACGTGTACCCTTAACATATTTCTCGGGGATATTCAGCGTGACACAGAGCGTGACAAGGCTGGCCCTTTGAATTACAGGCACAACAGAAACAGGAAGTAAGAGAGAGAGAAAGTTGTGGTGAAAGAGTATAGCAGGGTTCGCCACCATCCCCTGCCGGAGCCTCGTGGAGCTTTAGGTGTTTTCGCTCAATAAACACTCACAACACCCGGTCTGGGAATCGAAACCGCGATCCT
>NC_068981.1:78859418-78861375 GCF_001194135.2 Octopus bimaculoides | reverse complement strand
TATATATATATATATATATCTGTTGCTAATAAATGTCATGGGGACATTTGCATTCATTTATTTATTTTAACTAGAAACACAGAAACCTTCTGTTGGAGTTACACTCCTTTTACAAATTAACTCCTTAAACCAATGATATTCCTGGTTATTTTTTGTATTGTTCATCCTTGATCAAGAAAGCCTTTATTTAGTCAAAGGTATTGTTTATCCAGAGCTATGTTATTCTATGCTGCCTTCCCCTTTAAAGACATTTGGGTTTGATTTAAGAGAAATTTTGCTGTTATTTTTTGGCAGGTTGATTGATCTTGTAGAGGCTCCCTTATTGGTTCAATAGTATTCATAGTAGTTTGATACATTCACAAAAAAGAAAAAGAAAAAGAAAAAACCTCAAGCAAATGAATTTTTAAAAAATGCATCATTCTTTTGGATTTGATTTCAGAACTCTTGTTGTGAACAACATGGCCTGTTAGTTTTCAGCTACTCTGAGTTGTCATGTCATGTATCCTGTAAGGTATATCTCTAAGCATTCTTAAAATAACTCAAGTCTTTCTTGTCTGCACTGCATTTTTATTAAATAGTGATGTTTTCATACCATTATTGTCAAACTCCTTTTTTTCTCAGACTTACTATTTAATTCTGAACTTCACACAGCTTTATCAAAAGAAGTTAACTTCTTTGATTCAAGCAATTTTCTAGTTTGTAATATTTTTACATTTCATAGAGAATATTCTGTTTGTTGCCTAAGCTTAATATTAAAGGAACTGTATTTTGGATATAAAAATAAATGATTTAGAGAAATGGAATTATTATAGTTCAAATAGCAAATTACTAAAAGGAAAATGTTTTATTCATTTTTCTTCTATTGTCATTGCAAAATTAATCATATAAAGTTGCTGTTTGTTGTTTTTCATTTTTTGATATTTTCAGCATAACATCTTGATAAATGTTGAGATTGTTTTATGTGACAGTTAATTACATATAAGTATTGTTAGATGCTAGAGAAGTTTTGAATAATAATATTTCCTGAAGGAGTGCTCATTTACCACCTTGTATTCTTTCATTTTTATGTCAGTTGTTTTGCAGATCAAACTCCATTCTGCCATCATCTGGTTCTTCTTACTTGAAATTTGCCAACTAATTATGGCATCGTGCTTTCCACTTAAATTACATTCTCCTTCATAATCATGGTCACTGGAATGTGCACTTCATCTGGTCAAGGACATATTTTAAAATCTTCTTTAAAACTTAGCCTAATAGACATATGTTGTAACTACCATGTCTGTGTGTGTGTGTGTGTGTGTGTGTGTGTGCGCGTGTGTGAGTGCGCATGTGTGTGCTATTTTGTTTTTAGGTCCCGCATTCAGCTGTATCGATTTCTTATTTTTTAGTTTTCATCTGCAAACTTCTTTGACATTCCACTTACACATTTTTAATCTTAACTATAATCAAATTTAGTGTTTCATAAGGTTTGTTTCAATTTTTAAAATGTGCATTTTACTTCTCAGTTACAATAGTGACAAACAACGTTCACAACATAGAAGTAAAGAAGAGAGAAGGACTGAGTAAGAATAGCAAAATGGCTAATAAGAACTCCAGAAAATAAGGCAAAATTTTCTTTGTTAAAAGAGAGGTTATTCATACTCACATTTAAAAGGTAGTAAAGATATTTTTAAAGCAGATTTGATTGCTACATTGCATCAGTCAAACCACTATGATAAAGCTCCCTTATTCATCTCATGCAGAATGCTTGTGATCGAAATTGTACTAAGCAAAAGTTGTTTTCCATTAAGTTAGTATATTTCTTTGCTAAAACAAGGAGTACTTGGTTTAGTTTTTCAAATGCTATGAATGTAAAGCCGTGAAATATTTGTTGAAGAAAATGATGCAGATTTTCAATGATGGTAATAATTGCTGTCTAGAAGAAGCGTCTGGTATTGACTGTGGGTAAATATTTAAA
>NC_068981.1:78856408-78859261 GCF_001194135.2 Octopus bimaculoides | reverse complement strand
TTTTCTTTTCTGCATTAGTACATCCACATCTACATTTACTTAAACAAATTTAATAGCAGAAGAAAATGTTGATGTATTTTAAAACTTGAATAGAAATATTTTTTGTAGTTGTACCTAATTACTTAACAGACTGAAGTTGTTGGAATATATTTTGATTAACAAAATGTTCAGTAGAAAGTGGAGTATTGTAATTTATTTTATTCTGATGCAGATTGCAGTTAATCGGAAAAATGTGTTTATTTCTTCTTCAGCAGTTCTTAATCGTTTAGCATTCACATTATTCTGTCAAATGTAATGCTTATTTATTCTCATTGTTTTCAATTAATTTGCTTTATCTTATAGCTTTGAGATTTTGATGACGTCACTGTTAATCTATAGAAGGATATTGTAAGGTTGGTGTGAGAAGCTAGATCTGGCCAGTTTGAACATAAAACATGTGGGATATTTTGGCTGGATATGGCTGGTTTAAATGCTAAAGGGTTAAATATGTGGACAGGTGCTTGAATGTGCTAATTACAGGTAATTTTCATCTTTTTTCATTACTTTGTTTTCACATTGCAACAATGTTAAAACAGACTGATTCAGAAAGATATATCAATACAAATAGAAGCAAGGAATATATATATATATATCTTTCTGTCACTTTTGGGTAGGAATTATGCATCAAGGGCAAAAATTCTGTGATTGATTTCATCAAAAATAGCTCTTGAATCATTCTTCAGCTCCATTCAGTTTGACAATCTTCAATAACTTTTTCATCTGGCATTTTAAGTGGCTTTTTATTCTGAATCAAATTCCTCATCACAGAATTTGGGAAAACCTCTGCTAAATTCATTTTCTAGTGTTAAATGCTGCAAAATTTCTTTTTGCAAATTTTGGAAGCACTTTTGTCTTCACTTCCAGCAGCAAGCTCTCGAACTTGGCAATATTTTTGATGTTGACCTTTTTATTCTAATTTTTCCAGTTTGCTGATGGAAGCTTCCAAAGAATTAATTTTGTGATAATAGTATTCCTTCTTTGCATCTGAAGACTTGGTTTATTCAGATGCTTTTAGTCAAGGTACACAATTCATTCCTCAGTATGCATCCAGGCAAATCAATTCTATCTTTGAACTTCAAAATATAATTTGAAGTCATCTCTATGTTCAATACTTGTTCACATTTCTTCTTGAAAGTCATTAAACATGTAGAAAAGGAGCAAAATTATTGCCTGGATTTGGGATTATCTTTGGATGTTCTCCTTGATTTAAAATGCTGGTTCACCTGTGACATTGAATAGGTGAAACAATCTGTCTCATAGACCTGATTCATCATTTGAAAATCTCTAAAAGTTTTTCCCTGTCTGAAACAAAATTTCAAACAAACATTTATTTCTAGATATTCCAGGGCTTGGTAGAGTAACTTGATTACTCCACTTGTTTTTCTCTCCTTGCATATTTTAGTTATGTTTTGATTGTAAGTTGGTGTTGAGGTTGAGGAACTATTTGGTCTGGGCTGAATGTATGCTGTGAGAAGTTGGGAAATTTGTCTTTCTGTGACTAGCACACAATATCTTTTATTTTAGCGTTTGCTTAATTTATTAATGTTGTTCTGTCTAACTTGTCACGAGAAAGTTATTCAGCACGTTATCAAAAGCTGAGCTTATATTATTTAATAGATGTTTCATACATACTGAATTATTAATATCTTTCTTTATCTTTCATCAACTAGAATTTTCACTTGTATGTTTTCTATATTCTGAGGCACATGTGTGACTGTGTTTTAAGAATTTGCTTCCTAATCACATAGTTGCAGATTCAGTCCCACTGTGTGGCACCTTTGGGAAGTGTCTTCTACAGTAGCTCTGGATTGACCAAAGACTTGTGGTAGATAGAAACTAAAAGAAACCTCTGTGTGTGTGTGTGTGTGTGTGAGGAAGAGTATGACTATAAAATCTGCCTCAGTAAACTCTGTCCAACACATGCAGGCATAGAAAAGTGAAAGTGGACATCAAAATGATGATGAAATGAATTGCTGTGTGTATTTGCAATTCATTGAATCTTTTCCAGTATTCATACATTCTCTTTTTGTTTTTGGCTGTTTTGTTGTGCAGTTTTATATTTGTATATGCCTGGCTGATGATGTATAAATTCAATGGTCAAAATTAAAAGCCTTATCAATTCAGTTTATGTAAGAAGTATGTAGAGCCCTTTGTAATTGGTAAACTGAATGGTGCACAGAAGTGCACTCTTGCATGTGGATGTAGGTATGTGTGTGTGTGAATGCATGCATGCACACATACATACACAATGTTTAAAGTTTCCTTTTCATCATCCCATATATGCATGGGTATGCATATGTACTTCTGTGAATGTATATGTAACTAATACAAAAGCCAAACCTTGATTTTGTGTAGCTACCTGAATAGCCAGGTCATGCAACCACATACAGGCTCCATCGATGGTCTATCTCAGTAATTATTTTGTTGTTATTTACCTCAAATCAACCCTGATCCAGCAAACCTATCACCAAAGACATTTCAGCTTTCAGCAAACCGTCTTTTTAGGGATAATCTTGGACATTACATACAATGTGTGTATGATTTAGTTAGGAGGATACTTTGGCTGCTATTTTTAGCGTGTTGAGTGATCAGGTAGAAGCTCTTTCATTGGTTCAATTGCATGATGAGATTTTTTTTTACATATATATGTATGTATATATATCATCAGCAGAAGTTAGAGGGTAAGTCAAAAGCTGAGAGTTTTGTGTATTAGCACTTATCAAACACGAATTTGGTCATTGTCACTCTGTAACTTCTGCCTATTATTAATGTGTGTGTGTGTGTATATATATATATATATATATATATATATAT
>NC_068981.1:78853546-78856006 GCF_001194135.2 Octopus bimaculoides | reverse complement strand
TATGGACACATATATGTTACTATAAAAACATCTCTGGTTATTAAAGAAGAGTTTTATTAAGGGAGATTTTCAGTTTAAATTTTTCTGTTGTCAAAGACTCATTGTTTTGTTAATGAACCCAGAAGTTGTTTGCAAACAGCAGCAGTAATTTTCTTCAGCTGAATACATGTTATTGATTGGTTAAAATTACCCAAATACGACAACTTTAACATGAAATAACTTCTAAATTACAAAATTTTGTCAAAAACGTTAAGAGTAAACCCTGTTCCACATAACACATTCTACCAGTATCCAAAGTTTCAAAGTGTTTAGAAAAAAAAAAATTAAATCTGTACATCAAATTGAATAGATCACAAATATTCTACCTGTTTTATGTTCAAACTAACCAGATCCACCTTCTCACACTTACCCTATAATGTCACTCTAAAAATGAATAATCACATCATTGAAATCTCAAAGTTATGAGACAATGCATGATTAATTCAAAACAATGTGAATAAATAAGCATTACATTAGACAGAATAATCTGAATGCTAAAGGGCTCAACCACATACATATTTATCATACTTCACCCTTTTGTCTCCTTGTATAAACTCATCACCCCTCTCTCTCATTTTTTCCTTAGGGATCAGTGTTTTTTTTTAAATTTTAGCTTTCCCAATTGCGAAACAACTTCACTAGTGCTATGCAGTGCAAAAAGCACCCAATTTTCTCTGTAAGGTGGTTGGAGTAGTTAGGAACATCTGCCCATAGAAACTGTGCAACATGCTACAACATATCAATTTTGCTAGTCATCCAGTTTATACCAGCTTGGAACATACATGTACAATGATGATGATTATGATGAGTTGGATATTACATTTAACATTTGGTGTTGGAAGTTAATCCTTGGTCAGCCTGAACTTGTGACCAAAGATGTTCCAGCTATGATCATCCATGGCATATTCCCAGATGTAATGTATCTGGGATTAAATTGCATTATCCAATGTGTCCTTCATTTTTCTAGATGGTACAGTGTGATTTGAGAAACATTTTGATACTATTACTAGTGGGGCAAGGGGATGGGTTGTTCACTTCCTCATATTCGCTTATATCATCATCTGTTATATCATTATCATCATTTAGCATCCTCCTTCCATGCTGGTATTGGTTGGACGGTTTGACAGGAGGCAAAAGTTTGTACCAAGATCTACTGTCTAGTTTGGCATGGTTTCTATGACAAATGTCCTTCCTAATATGAACTACTTAACAAAGTAGGTGCCTGGGTGCTTTTTATGTGGCATCAGCAGCAGTGAAGTCATCAAGTAAACTTGCAAGACAAGACTTCTCAACTCAGGTGCGAGTTGTGTGGAGCGTGGTGGCTTAGTGTCAGAGATGGATAGAAATAAGTGTTGTGGTGCGCTAGAGGAGATACTTGGCTTCCTCGGTAGGAGAGAGAGGGGGGAGAACAATTAGATGGCGAAGACATGATGGGGAATACACCCAACTTACAAGGAGGGATGTACATTGAAGTGGACCAGGAATTGGAGAGGGTGAGTGAGTGGGTAAGTTTACAAGATTGTGAAAGAACACTGGGAGAAGGGAATGTAATGAGTGGAGGATTGTCAAGAGGATATGTTGTGGGGAAGAGAATTGATAAGGACATAGTGTGCAAGTGGTTCACAAGGGTGAGTAGGAGACAACAAATGGTGAACACAGGTGTCGGACGTGTTGGGCAGATGGACATAAAGGACACGCCTTTTTGGTCTTGATTTTACTTTCCTGGATGGGTCTTCTCAAGCACAGCAAATTGCCAGAAGTCTCAGTCCTTTGTCATCTCCTCTATGAAGTTCAGCATTTCAAATCATTTTTCACTTTCACCCCACATCTTTCTAGGTTTTCCTCTTCCACAGATTCTCTCCACAATTAAAGACTGGTAATTCTTCATGCAGCTGTCTTCATCCATATGCATCACATAACTATATCAGTGCAGTCTTCTCTCTTGTACACTACATCTAGTGCCTCTTATGCCCAATTTTTCTTTCAAAGTACATTTTACATATTCATCCCCCCCCCTCTCTCCTTTGACCAAATCCATTCACAAGACTTTGGTCAGCCCACAGCTACAGTAGAAAACACTTGCCTAAAGTGCCATGCAGTGGGACTGAATCTGAAACTATGCAGTTGGGGAACAAACTTCTCAATCACACAGCCACAGCTGCACTTATAGTAAAAGACATTTGCTGAAGATGTCATATAATAGGATTGAACCCTAGACCTCATGATTGTGAAGTGAACCTCTTTACCATTCAGCTTTTCTGCATCTACATTAGCAACTGTACAATAAAATAGATCATTTGAGATAAACCTTACATATATATATATATATATATACTAGCAGAAATACCCGGCGTTGCCCGGGTTAAAGAGAATAATGAAATCTAAAAACGCCGTCTAGACTACGCATCATCTTTATATATA
>NC_068981.1:78850808-78852084 GCF_001194135.2 Octopus bimaculoides | reverse complement strand
ATATATATATATATAGGCATAGGAGTGGCTGTGTGGTAAGTAGCTTGCTTACGAACCACATGGTTCCAGGTTCAGTCCCACTGCGTGGCACCTTGGGCAAGTGTCTTCTACTATAGCCTTGGGCAACCAAAGCCTTGTGAGTGGATTTGGTAGATGGAAACTGAAAGAAGCCCATTGTATATATGTATGTGTGTCTGTGTTTATCCCCTCAACATCGCTTGACAACTGATGCTGGTGTGTTTACGTCCCCATAACTTTGTCGTTCGGCAAAAAAGACTGATAGAATAAGTACTAGGCTCCCAAAGAATAAGTCCTGGAGTCGATTTGCTCGACTAAAGGCAGTGCTCCAGCATGGCCACAGTCAAATTACTGAAACAATTAAAAGAGTAAAAGAATATATATACCAGATCTTATCTACTCCATTCCTTAACTGTTGTATCCTTATTCACATACCTGGCAACCCTAATTACCTTCTATGAAATATAAAAAGAACTTTTTTCAATTTATAGGACTTTGGCAAGAAAACATCCACAACCTTCTGTCTCAATTAACCACTATTGTCCCTATATATATAGTTAGTTTGGTTACTTAAGTTTTCATTTCTTTCTCTTAAAATATTGTTATAACTCTGGAAGAAACTATTAGAAATAGGCTAAATGTTTACAGGTGCTATGTAGGATTGTGTCTCTTAATTTATTTTGGGAAAATTTCAGTGTTTTCCTTAAGCTGTAGTATTTCTTTGAACACATATTATCAGTGAATTTCTAAGAAAATTCATCCTTTATTTTCACACTTTCAGACATATAATATCCACTGAAATCCATAATATCTATCAAAACAATATTTTTTATTACTGGAGCTTAAGAAAGGTAGATTCAGTTTTGGGACATCTTCATAAGACGTCTGTAAATATAATGGGACTAAAATATTAGCACCTGTATTTAAAAATGGTTTCATTATATGGGTCACTATTTCTCCTTTCAAGTTATTGGAAATCAATATTCTATCGATCTGTAACTGATAGCTGTTCAGTTTTTTTTGCCATAGTTATTATAATAATAATATATATTCACTGTTTTTATTTGACCTATTCCAATTTTTTTCTTGTAACTCTGGTTTTCATGCAGTTCAAATACAGCTAAGCACCATTTTCCCTGTTATCCAAGTTCTGATCTATAGAATCATTATATGAAATATATATATATATATACATACATATACACATCAAAATGTCATGTCTGTTATGTGTCTATCAATTCATAACCTTATATATATA
>NC_068981.1:78848618-78850735 GCF_001194135.2 Octopus bimaculoides | reverse complement strand
GCATCAAAACTATATTTAACACAGTGCAAACTTTATCTGATTGAGAACTCAATATGTTGGCTAGAGCATATAGATTATGTATTTATTATATCAAAGTTGACATTCTGCTCTGAGTTTTGTTCTTATCTAGGCTGTTCACCAGGATTGATACAAGAGAAAAGTTTGAAGTTTTTATGGCATTCAGCTAAAGTTAGGTGTGCCAGGGTGGATAGAATGTGAACTATGATAGGAAGTGGGATTTTTTTAAATTTTTTTTTTTTTATAATTTACAGCTGTTTTTACTACTGTAAAGTAGTCAGGATTAAGCTGTTATTCTATACAATAGAATGCCTTTTTGAACTTTAAGTGGTCTGAGTAATGACCATAAATATTTCACTAGGTCAGCTTATAACTTACTAATACATATTTATATGGTATTGTATCTAAATTTATGGTGTTGTTTTTCTTAGTAAAATTTTTTTCTCTAATTAGTTATGTTTGGACTTTAAAGGACCATTTACATGTGTGTGTGTTTGTATGTATGTGTGTGTATACACACACACTCATTCTTTTTTTTTATTGTTTTCTGTCTCTCCTGGAATTTCCTCTAGTATTCAATGAAGGACTGATAATGTCCAAATCATAACTTTTACTCTATAATTTTATTCCTTCCTTGCATGTCAGCACAATTATGTTAATGAGAATGTTCCTTTTATGCATGTGCACATGCCAATTCTAGCATAATTCTGCATAAGGGTTTTAAATCTTTTTGGGTCTTTATTTTTTTGTATATTTTTGCCTATATTTGTATTTCTACTGTTACATCTTCCAAACTTTCCCCCTCTGTCTATTAATGATGACAATACTGAAGTAAGGTCAAACTAGAGCAACCACCAATCCACTGAATTTAATGCCAATCTTTTGAATGCTAACCAGCCTGAAACTACCTCTGGTTCTGTGATAGAAACCCTCTGTTTTGGAATTATCTAAATTAAAATCTTCCATTAACATTTCATGCTAAATTATGTTCTAAGTAACAGCTTAATATTTACAAAGTTATTTTAATAAATTCTTCATTATTTTCAAAACCAATTTAGACAAAGCCTGTCTATTTCAATAGAAATATGGTAACCAAAGGATTCACAATACCAATATCTTTATTTAGACTCCAGATAACCCTTTAGACTCCTAACCTAGCTAATTAGAGTGAAAGTCTCAAAACCATTTAAACTTGCCTTAGTAAACTATAAACTGACCTTTGTACTCCTTGCCTAGGTCATTACTCCAACTACACCTAGTTCAGTGACAAAAAGGCATTCAGTTACATTAGTCCTAGGTACTTGGCAAACATCCCTAACTTTTGTGGAGTGGAGGTGGGAGTGTAAGTGGAGATGGGGACCACTCTGGCACATTCAACTTAAACTGAATGCTGTGTAAACTCCAGATTTTTCTCTCATATCCACAATACTGAAGAGCTAACTCTGGAGTAGACTAACATTAACTTTGATTTATATATGTGTGTGTATGTGCAGGCATGGCTGTGTGGTAAGAAGTTTGCGTCCCAGCTGCATGGGTTCAGATTCAAGTCTTACTGTGTGACACCTTGGGCAGTATCTTTGGATCTAGTCTTTTTCATTTGCAAAATGAGCCCTCTTTAATTTTGCTCAGACTGCTTTCAATTTTGGTGTATCAGTGCAACTCCGAATTTTGATTACAATCAACCAATTACTTTATCTCATAAATTAAAGAATGTGATGTTATTTGGAATTAAAGTTGGGAAATTTGGGTAATTTTAGCCAATCAACAGACAGCGTGGCATTAGCAGCTTGTTACCATGACAACTGCTTGCTGTGTTATGGTTCTATGTTGATTTTTCACACTTGTTTCTTCACACCACGAGATACTTTTCACCCATGTGTTTTGTTTTAATTTTTCTGTGTGTTAGTATTTTTACATATTTTTCATTTCAAATATTTTTGGGACTCATTTTTTTTTACTTCCTTTTAAATAATGCATATTTAGCAAATGAAAAAAACTAAATCTGTATCTTCTATAGCCATGGGCTGACCAAATCCTTGTAAATGGATTTGGTAGATGAAAACTAAAAGAAGCCAGTCATGTATATATATATATATATA
>NC_068981.1:78843491-78848290 GCF_001194135.2 Octopus bimaculoides | reverse complement strand
ATACGTACGGACCCGAGTTTCAGGGTTATTTCCCTTCTTCAGCGTACGATAATCGCCGACCTTCGATGAGAATGACAATCCCTTGGCAATATATAAGTCTTTTTCCAGTGAAGTTATTCACTGATATCGAAAAAGTGAAAACAAGCAATGTTAAATCTCTGAACGAGGTGTTAACAGTAACTGCACGATAAAGTGAAGTATATTTGCCATTTAAATGTGGCTGACCCCTAAGGGTGGATGTTACTGTTGCTTTTAGCCCCAGGAGAACATCTCCTCCAGCTGGCTTATCGACACATATATATACATATATATATATATATATATAGTAAAGATAACAACAATCTTTGAATGGAATTTATGAATATTTTAATGCATCACTGCACGTGTTTTCAAAAATTAAATGTCTCTTAAGATCACAGTCTGATTCTTTAATACCTATAAAAGGCTAACTTTTGATGCTTGATGACAATACAAAACGTGACAGGGAGCTAAAAATTACAAAAAGGAGATGAAAGTTCACATTAGTACATTATTTCTTTTTTCCAGTCTTTCCTTTTTTTCAAATTACAAGTTCTAATACTTTGGTATCTCTATTCTTTTCAACACATCATATTCTACTATAGAAGGTAGAGTCTCAAACAACAATAACCCTTCTGCCATATTCATATGTTCAAACAATCCAATCATAAATCTCTCATATTTTTCATCAGGTATCATAATACCTTTATCATCCACATCAAATCCCTCTCTTGGCAGCTTCACTCTCACCAGTCCCTTCCATTTTGCAATTTTTCTCTCCGCATCCACACTCTTCCCATACACTACCAAATAACCCTTATATTTGCACTCTTCTTCTATTGTTTTTTCCTCTCTCTCTCTCTTGCATATTTTTGGCTTCAAGTCGTTTCTTACCTTTCTGTGACTTCTTGGGTTCTGCTAAATGCTCCCTTACCTTTGTTCTCTTCCTTCTTTTGTGGGTGACAAACCTGTCACTCCCCTCCTCTGCCTCTTTCACCTCACTCTTTTCCTTTTCTTTAATGTCCCTGGTACATTCCTCCTTGCTTTTGTCATTTCTTATTTGTACTCTCTCCTCTGTCTCCCTCTCCTGCTCCTTCTCCTCCACCTTCTCGCTATGCATATAGTTAAAACAAGGGGCACTGAGTCTTCATTTGGCCCCTCACTCCGCATATGTAACAGTTTGGTCTCCATCCTTCCACAACTACATTCAATGTTTTTTCTTCCTCTATCTCAATCTGGTAGGGGATCCTTTTGATGTCCTGAAATGTTGCAAACAGCCACATCTCGACCCCAAATCCCCACCAGTTCAGCTTTTGGGTCTCTCCAACTGGTCCCAGTTCTGGGTTGTTCTTGGTTGCAGCTAGAATAGCCGCCACCAACCACTCAGTTTTAATCTCAGGTGGCACTCTTGCTATCCTAATTCTGACACTGCGTCTTCCCCTGTATGTGGGTAATAACGCCACCTTATCTGTCCTCAGATCACAGTCTGTATTCATGGAATGATTACAGTATAGTCTGTAGTATCAATGGGCATCGGGTAGATCATCTTCATGGATTCATTTCTTCAGGCAATATAACATTAATGGATGTTTACCAGAGGGATATTTAACCCTTCTGACCAGTGTGAAGGTTGGTTGAGTTAAGTTGGTATTTCTGTGTGTATTTAGTGGGGAAGAGGGGAAGGTGATGGAAAGAGAGGAAGGAATGATAGTTATATGGGGAAGTGGGTAGGTGTGGTGATGTTGGACTTATTTTGCTATTCAATCTGCAGGTGTCAAGGATGGATAGTACATTCCTTTGTTCATCTCATTTAAGGCATGACTATCTACAATGAATTCTGAAGTAAACAGGTACAGCCACTACAGCCATAAGGTGACCTTTTAATTGTTTCTGGTGGTATAGTGTATAGCATCCTAAATATTGTTGATTTGTTTATGTTTCTTCCTGTTTCAAAATGTTTTTTTCAAATTCCAGAAACAATGTTTTGTTTTTATGTTTACATGATAATGATCACATCCAAGTGTCTGACATGTTTTCTTTGGATCAGTGCTAACTATTCCTGAATATCTGCCACAAGCAAGGACTTTATTCATTGTCAACCTGATTTTGATTCTGCTACATCCCTTGTGTATCTCTAAAGGTCTCATTGAGTACATTTTATGGAATTTTGATCTGTATTATTGAGCATAGCCATTTCCCTGATGACAGATCTAAAATATTTGCTGGTCAAAAAGCATAATTTGCTCATTGCCTTTGTAAACATTTAGACAAGATATCTGATTGAAGAACTTTTAGTGTCACAGATCTGTTAGTGAACACATGCGACTAACTATTGATTTTGACTGATGTTATGATATAGCCTTAAAGAATAGAGAGAAAATATTTGTAATCTTCCTTTCTCACCTACCTCACTTCCAGTATTATCAGCTGCTGTAAGAATGTAATTTGATGGATAAGCTTTCAGCTTAACCCTCCATTCACACCATCAACAACACTTTATTCAAATAATCAGGCCTGCTGCTATTTTTTGGTTATTTGTTTATGGGTTCCCAGCTGTATTTGTCATTTATTAATGTCTGTGTTGCAGGTGTTATGTATGTATATAGTGAGTCTACCAGCCAGCAGTATAGGACTCAAAGTAAAGATTGAAGTTTTTTTGTTTCAAAAGAAGACTTCCTTCCCTCCTGTGAGTTAGCAGTGGCCAGGTAAACTGCTGAATGTTGACAGGATTTGGACCTTAGAAATTATTCTTATTGTTTTTGCCATCATCATTGTTACTGTCACCATTATCACCATCACTATTACCTCCTTCTCCTCCCCTTCTGTTATTAGTGTCATTTTTGTGGTCATAGATCATTGTGGGTTTTAGACCTCATTTAAATTTGTCCATAGTAGCATAAGATGCAAGGATCTGCTGAATACTTCATCTAATTGTTAAAGCCATCAATTTTTCTGATCAACTGTACTTTGAATTACTATGCATCATTTTCACTCCAGCTTTTTTTATTTTTCACCCTCTGGCCTTTCTTTATCTGTTAGTGACCAAACCCATGTAATATGTTTATCTTGTTTTGTTCTTTTTTTCATATTATCATTAAATATTCTCCTTGAGTGAGGGTTATACCAGAAAAATGAATGACAGAATTCATTAAACAGTTGTGAGTCACTGGAATTTGCCATTCTCTTGGGGGTGGGGGTGGGGGAATATTAATAATCCTTTCTACTATAAGCACAAGGCCTGGATTTTGTGGGGAGGGGGACACAGTCAATCACATCGACCCCAGTACTCAGCTGGTACTTTATTTATCGACCCTTATTTACATTGCAGCAGAAAAGAAAAAGAAAAAGGAACACTTGTATTGAGTGAGGTTTCATTGATCTAACTATTCCAGTTATACCTGTGTTGTTTATAGAATAAATAAATGAATCAGATCACTAAGTCATTGTACTCATGTTTGCTTGTGCTCTCTTTCTCTTTATCTCATTTACTGCCATACAGACACATGTATGTTTGAACATGCTGTGTATGTATGTATGTGTGTGTGTGTGTGTGTGTGTGTGTGTGTTCTAGAGAATTGCTGATTGCTTGAGATTTACTGTCCCCCACCAACTTCTCATTTAGAATCAGTTGCAACTGCCATTAAATGCTTGTTTACTTTCTCTCGAAACCAAACCTATCTGTATGGCATTTAGCACATTCCTTTGTCTTTGTGTGTGTGTGTGTGTCTATTTTAAATGTTTATTATGCTTTAGTGTAATAAATGAGGAGGAAGGGTTGTGCCCTTTATCATTGCAGTACCTCTCAAACTGTTATATTTAATATGGTTGTATTTAGTATAAACTTTTACAGGTTATTAATGTTTAGCATAACCTAGGCAGGCAGAGATGTTCCAGAGGAGTGCAGCACTAAGGGAGTAGATTTTAGCAAAGGGCTTTATGCTACACAGTTGGGCAGTGGGACATAGTGCAATAATGATAGAGGACAATGCAAATACATTCGGTTCATACAGTTTTGGCAGAAGATGTTAAGAAAACAAACAACATAACTTTGAACCAGTGATTGTAGCATATTGAAGACTGACTTGGTATTCACTAATTAACTATTTGAGATTTCATTGAATGCCTTGCATGAATTAAGGTGTAGCAATTGATGTATAGTGTGTTGTTTCTGTCCTTGAGGAGGAAACCTAGTCTTTAGGATGTAGTTTTGGCAATGCTGTATATGTGAGGTTTCTATGAAAACGAGTTCAAAGCTAGTACAAATTTTGTTGTTGTTTATGGTCCATCTGTGTGTGACGTGAGATGAGTGGAGTGATTAAGTGTGAGAAGACTTTTCTGTGATATATATGAGGCTGAGTAAAAAGTAAGCAAGGTTTTGAAACATGAAATTCACCTCAATATATTTCAACAATACAGAAATTTTATTCATCGAAATAAGTGCCATTACAATCAACACACTTTTGCCAACTAGTTACAAGTTTGTTTATTCCGGTAACATAGAAAGCTGGAGTTCTGGAGCTGATAAACTCTTTGAATGCACTTTCAGCATCGGTTTGATTTTTTAACTCCTTCTCTCAAGAGAAACCATCAAGGTGCTTGAAAAAGTGGTAGTCGGTAGAAGAAAGGTCTGGGGAAGAACTTTGTAGCCAAGTTCCCTCAACTTCTGGAGCATCAATAGTGAAACGTGTAGTCAAGCATTCTCATGAAGAATGATTGGCCCTCTTCTGTTGGCCAGTCTGGGATGGAGGAGTAGCAGTTTTTCGTTCATTTTGGCAATTTCA
>NC_068981.1:78836536-78843391 GCF_001194135.2 Octopus bimaculoides | reverse complement strand
TAGCAGTTTTTCGTTCATTTTGGCAATTTCATGGCAATATGTTTCTGCAGAAATGATTTTTCTGGGTTTTAAGAAGTTTTAGTGGATGTGTTCTGTAGTACACCATCAAACAGTCACCACAACCTTGTTTTTGAAGAGCTCAGGTTTAAGGAAGGTTTTCAATGCTTCATTTTGGTCCAACCACTGTGAAGAACGTTTTTTATCATTGTACAGAATCCACTTTTCATCGCAAGTTACAATACTGTCGAGAAATGAATCAGTCTGGTTATGGAGAAGTGACAAGCAAATTTCATATCTGCGTATTTTCTGATTTTCATTCAAATAGTGTGGTACCCATTTGTAGAGCTTGTTTGATTTTCCAATTGCATGCAAATGTTTGCAGGCAGTTTTCTGGCTAACTTAAAGTTCTTTTGCCAGTTCTCGACTGGTTTTTCATGGATCTTTCTCAACGACAGTCTTTAATTGACCATCATCGATGACAGATGGGCATCCTCTACACTCACAATCTTCAAGGCTCAGGTCTCCACTGCAAAATCATTTAAACCATTTTCAAGGTGACCACTCACTGGTCATTTCCTCACCAAACATTTTGTTGATATTGCAAGCAGTTTCAGCTGCTTTAATTTTTTATCAATGTTAATTTATTGATGCATTTGAGCGAGTCTAGGTCTATATTATCAGACAGTTGCCAAAAAATTCAAAACTTTGCAAAAATCCAGTACAAATTCTTCATGGTTCAAAACGTTGCTTACTTTTTACTGAACCTGATATATGAAGTGATTGTTTTACTAGTATGTTTCTGCCACTGAAGGATATCCCCTCTCTTAAAAAAAAATATTATCCTTCAGTGTCTCCACTGAAGGATACTTTGAAGGTCTCCATTCATGGAGGTAATGTATGCATGATGTGAAGTATGTAGGTCATACGTAGATGTCAGTGTTTGGTATTTTGAAGAGGATGTAAGGATGTTATAATCTACATTGGAATGTGTGTTGTTAGTAGTAACAGCAAGAATGTTGTTAATGTAGAAGGAACATTATGAACAGAGAAGAAAGAGTAATGAAGTATTACTGAATCCAGAATTGATAACATATGGGGTTAGAGGATGCATTGACAGTTGATCATTTTGTATATTTCCAATCTAAGACATGAATTTATTTTAATCTGGGGTAGGACCACCTTTGGCAGTAATTACAAAAAGTGAAAGGTAGATTGTCTGATACCTGTGCACTTACAGCTATACTACATGGCAGTTAAACATGGGTTTTGACTAGAGGACTTGTGAAGGCTTCATAGAAATGAAGTTAACATGCTCTGCTGGATGGGTAATATCAGTGTGCACACATGACAGAGTGTAAATAATTAAAGAGGATAACTGGGTATACAAGACTTCAAATGTTGTGTGCAAGAGAGAAGACTTCCCGATTTGGTCATGTGATGCATATAGACGAGGACAGCTGTATAAAGAAGTGCTGTGCTTTAATTATGGAGGGTATCTGTGGAAGGGATAGACCCAGGAAGATGTGGGATGAAGTGATGAGAAAGGATCTTCGGATTCTGGGCTTCACAGAGGAAATGACAAGGGACTGGAAGATGTGGCAATTTGCTGTACTTGATAAGATGTGCCAAGCTCAATAAAATCGCTGTCTTCCACTCATACAGGCTTGCCCTTTCAGGTGTTGGTGCTACATAAAAAGCACCTGTGCCAGTGCTGCGTAAAGGCACCTATGCCAAGGCTGCATGAACACACCTGTTCTGGTGGCATGTAAAAAGCACCAAGCACAATCTGTTAAGTGGTTGGCATTAGGAATCCAGCCATAGAAACTATGCCACAACAGATATTTGGAGTCTGGTCAGCTCCATGTCATACTGTCCAACCCATGGAAAATGGACATTAAATGATGATGATGATGATACTAAGTGCTTAAAAGCCCCCCCCCCCAAAAAAAAATTTTGAAAAGTATACCTTTTGTATTTTTATCTAAATTATTATTGCAGTCAGTAAGACTGTCCATGTAGGCTTCTTTTGTTTAATGAAGCATGTACTGACCAAACTTTTTGCCACATGTTATTGTAGTTTGAAAGTACAAAGGATGTAGTCAAATGAAATGGTAGGAATGTGTTGATGTTGTCAGCAGAGGAAGGTCAGTGCCCATGACTTTTCTCAAGGCCTCAGGATCTGAAGGGAAGAAAGGAGGCTATTATTTTCAGACCAGAGAGCTGTTCCAAATGCTTGCAACAGAGTGGACTCCGCCAGTGAGACTGAAGGCTTGGATGGTAGTAGTGTCGAACCATGCAACAGATTAAGTTTAACTGCTATTTATTTTTGTAGATGGCTAAAGAAATGAAGTGAAAAATATGAACCCTGCAGCAAGACACTGCATTGGATGTTGTGTTTTATAAACACTGGCATTATCATTTCTCACACACTCACAGTATTTTGTTGTCATAGTCATTGCTGATATCTAATAATTAGTAGATTATTATTAGAAAGAAAAATTTACACAGATATCTGATTCCTTTTGCAATTTTTAAAAACACTTCTGAGAATTTACTGCTGATTTGTAGTGAAGTTCGGAAATTTAAATATAGATTTTGAAGAAATCAGCAGTTACTATCTAAAAACATTGGAAAATCTTGAAGGCAAAGATATGTTAAAAAACAGTCTGACATTAAATTTGTGTACTGATGTCTGATGAGGCTATTGTTTAAAATTACAATTAATAATGATAATGATAATAATAGTAATGATGATGATGATGATGATGATGATGGTGATGGTGGTGGTGGTGGTGGTGATGATGGTGGTGGTGGTGGTGGTGGTGATGATGATGATGATGATGATGATGATGATGATGATGATTGCCCTGATGCAGTACCAGACAGTGGCTCTTGTGGTTTCTGATCTTAACTGACTGAAAATATTATCATGTGCATTGTTTTGTCTTGGCAAATATTCTGCTCAATACCACAGATTTACTTGTCAGTTGTTTGATCTTAACCAGCTGAGCATGTCCCTTAGTGGTTGATGATATGTGCATCCATGATCACGAGCAGAAGTAGAGGGGAAGCATCATAGCCATTTGTTTAGAGGAGTTCTTTGGAGTTTGGATAATTCGTCTCTGGAAACATGGGTGTTTCATTCAACCTCTTTAAACAACCCTTATTCAGGGACCTTTCTAAAATTCTAACTGAGCCCCACCTGCAAGGTCATGTGCTGTTTATCTTGATATGAGAATACCATGTCATGCACACATGGTTGTGATGCATGTGCCTGGTGTACCCTTATCAGACAAGTTATACTGGGCTTTGTATATTTTACCCCAGTGTCACTTTGATGGCATGTACTGCTCTCTCACTCAATAATAATAATAATAATAATAATAATAATAATAATAATGATAATTTGTTACCTAGACACAAGGCCAAAACTTATGGCATAAGAATTTAGTAGATTAGATTAGATTAACCCTTTTCCTTGACTGCTATTTATTTTTATTGATCCTGGTAGGGTGAAAGCAAAGCTGACACTAGCAGGATTTGAACTTAAAATATAAGAATATAGAGAAAGTGGCGGCCTAAATGGTTTATCATTTAGTTTATCACTGATCTGATTCTTTCCATCTACTTTGAGAGAATAATTATATGAATAATGATAATGATAATAATAATAATTGTTTCTAATATAGGCACAAAGGGTTAGTTGATACCATCAAACTCCCGTATTTGACTGGTACTTTATTTCACTGATCCCTGCACACTGCAAAGGTTGCTGGGTAGCCATTATCTTTCAGTCATTTTGGAACTGCTTGGAGTTGGGAGTTCTAAACCTTGCTTTGACACACCCGTTGTTTATATGAGTGCTCTTGTTCTTTGTGCAGGTGGGTTTGGCACTGAGTGATTCATAAAGCACAATCAGATGCCAACAGATAGCTTTCTTGTGAAAATTGGTGCTAATTAAAAATCTGTCATCTGAAATTTTGAATTGAAAATTCAGCAGAAAATGAGAGAGAGAGCGCTTGTGTCATTAGGATGTTCTAAGGCTATATGGCCATCTATGTTATCAAATGTTACCATATGTGCTGTCTGCCTCGCAGAGTTAAGAGATGCATTTCACAATGGTGTAACAGGTTTCTGTAACTCCATTAGGTTTGGTAGATCCTCAAGTCTCATGTTATCTGTCTCAGACTATATAGTTGATTGATCTTAGCCCTTTGTTAAGCTACTGAAGTCTTCAAAATTTAACATTCAAAATGGCCTGATGGCAGTGGTCAACAAGGCCTACTCAGCTTAGAGGTGGGTGGAATGTTCACTCCACAAAATATTTTGAGCCTTCATGAAAAGCTTGATATATGTACCATCAATGTTATCTTGAAGTTCCTTCTTCATTGTTTAGGTTTTAGCTCAGTACTGAAGAAGGCAAGTTTTGTTGATTTTGAAATACTCAATTGTCAAACATTTTGAAACTTGTTACAGACATTTCAGGCTAGTCTTTCTTATTATCAGCAATGTAGGACCCAAGGTACTTAAAAGTCATTGACCTCCTTAAATTATGTGCCATTGTTGGAACAAAATTGGCAAGGGTCTTTCATCTTTATTGATGTTCATGTACTTAGTCTTCTCTCTGTTAGACTAACATTGGGCTGCAGCATTCCCAAGGGATGTTAACAAGTCTTGCATATTACGCAGACCATCAGCATAGTCAAGGTCAGAGTGATACAGACTCTGCTAATGTCTTGATTGTTTCTGTTTGATGGTGAGGCCTTAAATGATTTATAATTAAAATTTAAAATAACATCTATTTTATTTGAAAAATACTGCCTGCAGTATTTTTTTTATTAAAAATAGAAATGACAATTTAGGGCTAAGCATGCTTGGTACACAGTCTACTTACAGACTGCTATAACTTTTGTCAGTAAACCTAATAAAATCAGTGATATTTATATAGTCAATATTTATAATGATATTAAGGCGGAGAGCTGGCAGAATCGTTGCCTGTCTTTATGTTCTGAGTTCAAATTCCACCAAAGCCAACTTTTTACTTTATATAAAATATTCTTTACATTCTGCTGTTGTTTTATTGCAATTTATTTACAAATATTATAGATTTTACTGATAAAATATTTTTCAGGGAATGAATTATGATTTATAACATTGCTACTTTGAGAAATTATTGTTCTCTATGAATTTTCACTTTACAAGCTGCCAAATTTAGATTGGAGCCTGGTGTTGCCATCCGGTTTCACCAGTCCTCAGTCAAGTCGTCCAACCCATGCTAGCATGGAAAGCGGACGTTAAACGATGATGATGATGATGATGAAGCAGTCTCCAGGTACAAATTAGCTCGTATATCCTTTTCTACTCTAGGCCCAAGGCCTGAAATTTTTTGTGGGGAGGGGACCAGTTGATTCAATCGATCCAGTACACAACTGGTACTTAGTTTATCGATCCTGAAAGGATGAAAGGCAAAGTCAACCTCGGTGGAATTTGAACTCAGAACGTAAAGACAGATGAAATACCGCTAAGCATTTCGCTCGGTGTGCTAACGTTTCTGCCAGCTCGCCGCCTTAACTCATATACTGAAGTATTACTGTATATATATATAGTCAACATGAAGATCTCAGTACCAAAATAACATTATCGTATTTCTGACTAATCAAATTTTTATTATTTATCTCATTATTCTTTGTCATTTTTATTATTTTGTGTCCATATCAAATGGGCAAGAGTTCTAATGAAAAAATTTGTACTAAGGCTCTCATTTCTTCTGATAACATATATATTGAATAAAACTGGACACAAGCATAGTAAAAACCTGCATGAAAACATATATAGAAGTGAGAAGCAAAGTAGCTAAGTGGCTGGAATCAATGGCAGGTATCTTGTGTTAATGAGGGAAAAGACCTGAATTCCATTTGATGCATAAGTTACCTTGGTACAAGATCAATCAGGGATACTACAATAGTCTTGTATCCTTAAACTAGCATCAGTTTAATTTCATTTGTGTCTTTGAGAGACTTGCTTAATTGCCCTCTCTGGTGGGTGGAGGGTCTGCTTTTTTTGTTTTATGTTGCACAGACATGCCAATTGCATGCATTGTTCTAACTCTCTATCAACAGTATTTGCAGTCAGGATTCATGGCTAGTTTTTAGTTTTCTTACTTTTGCTTGAAATTGTTTCTTGATATTGCATATTTTTGTTTCTTTTGCCAAATATTGTAAAATTTATGATATAAGATTATGTTCTAGGGATGACTTTGTTATCATGAATAAGGGGCAAAAATGTGATTCCAGTATCTCTCAAGTATAATAGTATCTCAACTTGTTGCATGTGAAGGACCATGCACTTTTCTAAAAAGCAATTCTGCTTTCCTTCAGTTATGCTTTGGAGTGTCTTTGAGAATGATGTCCTTCAGATAGAGTACATCTTGTTTTAATGGTTGAAGTTATTCACTGTGTTCTTTATTTTTGACGTAACCTTTTAACTGTGAGATTAAATTTCCTCGTTATTCCAGTAATGATGTTAAATATCTATCAAAAATAGAATTGGTATTTTCTGCAAGTCGATTTGCTTCAATAAACTCAACATGTCTCAACAAAAAAATAGTTTCAAACATGATATTCCTCGACATAAGACATTGGTATTTAAAACTGCTTTCCACATTAAGTGTAATGAAATTTTGAGTGGATATATCTGATTTCCACTTCAGATGGGTTAAGGTTATCTGTAATATGTCATACAAAGATTTACATCTTTTGGTTGGTAGTATGTTATAACTGAAACCAAATTGAGTTGTACAACTTGGATGAATGTATCGGATACAGAGCTAGAGTGTGACAACAGCAGATATATATA
>NC_068981.1:78833632-78836436 GCF_001194135.2 Octopus bimaculoides | reverse complement strand
TATATTGTCACTCCTATACCTGTCTGCAAAAAAAAAAAAGAATAGTTTAAATATGCACATCTGTATCTGATACATTGACTATGAGCTGAATATATGTGTCTATTTACACACACATGAATGTACACATGTATTTGTTTAAAGCTGATGATTCACTCTACCTCCACATTAAATTTTTCACTTGTATGCATTTGCTGTCTTTGTTGCTTAAATTAATTCAAACATTAATACATGTGAGAAACCCAGAGTAAGTGACAAAGTGAATTATTAGTCCTGAGCAAATGAAAGTACTCTACTACTTATGTTGAATATTTTTTTCTCTTCTTTATGTGTGTATGTATGCATGCAGGCATATATAAATATATATATATATATATATATATATATGAAGGAGAGATGACACAGGAAAAATGCTAGTTATGTTATGAACTTCATTAGCTGTATCTTTTAATGAAGTCATCACTTTTTCTTATTACTGCTCTACACTCGTCTAACACTTTGTTCTGAAACATATGTATATCAAGTTCTGCACCAGGTTATGAATCTTGCAGTGCCTAAGCAATATATATATGTTTTGCAAACAACTTGTACATGCAAGTGCTACCAGTTGAAAGTTCTGCATACCGGAAGCCAGCAAGTCTATGGGGTCATCAGAAGAGAATGTGTGCCGTTTCGGGGCCTACTTCTTGACGGCATCAATGCACACTGCCCCCCCACCACTGACATGTGGCCACATTCACTAGATCATCTGGTTATCAAATAAAGCTCAATATTCTTCTAGCCATCGCTCATCGTCTCTTTTTAACGAAATCCAGTGGCTGGCCTTCTCCACTGTAGTTTGGATATCGGTCATGGTGATATTTACTTTTCGATGAGTTAGGCCTAATGATAACAAGTCGTCCCATACTGTGTCCAACAAATCCTCTTCATCCGACTTTGATTGGAAAATGCTCCACTTTCCAGCCTGCGTCTTCACATTCCTCGAGGAGGTTTACACAACGGTCAATCTTTCGAACCTGAGCAGCGTCCATGTTATCTTCATATATATGATTAGAAGAAAAAATGAGATTAAAAATCCAGGCAGACATCAATAAAGCACTCAGTTTTAAATAAATTTGGTTAACTATATCCAGCAATCAGACATCAATAAATGGAAGTAGGTCCAAATATCATTCAGAAGAATTTCAAAAAATTCAGAGTATTTATTGGCTGAGCTATTAAGTGGTTCCAGGTTTAATTCTACTGTGTGGTATCTTAGGTGAATGTCTTATACTGTAGTCTTGTGTTGACCCAAGCCCTATGAGCATAATTAAGTAGATAAAAACTGTATTGAAAGTTCATCAAACAGACTATACATTCTATTTCCAAGGGCTAGCCACTATGTACACTGATTCTGGATCAAGGATTAGAGTCAGGATATGCATGTTTAGAAAGTACTGTGCAACATGTATCATGATTCAGTGAGTTGATAACTCAGTTGATCAGACAACTGGAATAGTCATTTATTTATTGACTTCTAGAGAGTGGAGTAATGGTGTGGCCCTCCTGAGACTAGTGACATTCGTGCTCTTCAACATTCTTCTTAAGCTGTTGCAAGCTGAAACCTGCAGGAAAGGTATGAGCAAGGAGGGGGTTTCTGATTGGGTGATGTTAAGATTGCGACTGGGTGTGTTGCTTAGGGTGGGGCTAGCTTGACACAACATGGGTAATGAGAGGAGGTGTGATGAATAAGTCAGGAGGAGCCAGCTCCAAGGAGGAGAGGCCATTATAGTCGCAGTAGAAAAAGTAAAGAGATGAGATAATACACTTGTGTGCTAAGAGGCTGGAGTGTGTCTTCGAGTGATTTTGTTAGTCAGTGGCCTTATCCTGGACATGCTCTTAGATGTGTGTGTGTGTGTGTGTGTGCAGCAATATCAATATCCCAAGTGTAGGAATAATACTCTGTTGTTATGGGTCTTACTTGAGCTTTGTAGAGTGTCCTTAATTATCGGAAGGTAAATTATTTGGAATAAAGGCTCTGTCTATTTTATGTGTTTGCTTTTTGTCAGGAGAGCTCCTCTGTGATTGTGAAACTAACATTTAGAGCGATTGAGAGGGCTCCCGTTGCTTATGTTTAAAGAGGGTAAGGTGCTATGGTGTTTTCTTGATACGAGTAGGGCTTGAGGGGTTTTGCTGTTGAAAAAGACAAGATCATCATTCTCTCATTGGGGTGTGCTTTCGAGGGCTTTACTCATGGAATATCATACACTCACATACCTACACGTTTGGGAGTACAAGCAATTGAAAAATAATATATGTAGAATTTTATTAACTTGAAGCTAATGATTTACTTGGTTGCTACTCCGAGTTTCCTCACTTTATATTGTTATGTATGTACACACACACATATACCTACCTAAACACAGGCTATGTTATCGTGTTATTCTGTTGTGCGGTACCGAATATTTGTCGTGTTTGCATATTTTTTCCTTGTGGCAAATATATGTTTAGCATTACACATTGTATTATTACTGATTAATCATTTGAAAAACTATTAATTTAAAGCAAATGACCTTATCCATTATATTTTTTTATACTTTACTGCAGTTAAGATTTTCTTTTTCATTTTCTGTTTAGTAACTGCGTTGACTATTTCAGCTGCTGCTTGTTCTTAATTTTTTCTTTTCTTTGTATTTTCTTCGTCTTCCTCTTTTTTTCGTCCGTAAATTATGCCACTGATGTCTTTCTAAAAGGCATGAACACCTTAGAATCCAATTTTTTATCCCGTCAAAAATGTTAGGCATTGTGAAAAAATATTTACACTACTT
>NC_068981.1:78832342-78833565 GCF_001194135.2 Octopus bimaculoides | reverse complement strand
TCCCCCCCCCCCCGGTTGTAGCCATTTCGTTTTATATCATTAACAACTTTAATATCAATCACTAAAGCTTTTTTAGAAAGGCATGAACGTCACATAATCCCAATTACATCTCACTTTATAAATCAGTGGCTTTGTATCTATGCAAGTTATTATTATTGATTGTAGTTTTGTCGTTATAATTATCATTGTGAATCCTTTCTATTGTTTCAAAAGTTCCTATGCCATCTTCCTGGGTCCACGTCCCGCTCACTGCTACTCACGCAATTTCTTCTCCTCTAACCATCACTTTGACCCTTGTCTTCCTCCCTACTTTACCCTAAGTCCACACACTATTATCGGTGCTAAAGGCAACAAGAAAAAGATTAAAAAAAAAAAAAATACGTAGAATATGTTATTCGGGTAATATTCCAGTTCGAGTTTTTCAAAACAGTTATTAATTTGACAGGATCGGTCGGTGAACAAACCAACTAGAAATTCGTGAAGCTTCCTGTGTTAAAAGACAAATAATATCCAGTGACTTCGTAGGTTTGCATCGCCAGCGCCACCATCAAGAGATCTCCATCTCCATCTCCACACTATGCAATGTAGTCACTGTAAACAAGTTGTATAAACATACACTCTCATACACGCACACATAACCCCTCTCTCTTCTCTCTCTCTCGCTCTTTCTCATACGCACAACGCACTTGTCATCGATAAATTTCCGGATTTATATGCTCGGCTTGGATTTTTGGTTTAGCAAAACTAGGATTTTTATTACTAATGTTTTTCGCCAAACAACTGTGTGAGTATATATCATATTCAGTTACTTTCACGTACACATTCACTTATACGTATGTGTGTATGTATTTATGCATCTATATATGTATGGACACACGGACACGAAAATATACAAATATACATACACCTCACATATATACGAATATAAACAAAAGCAATCGAACGAGCCAACGACAGAGCCGCTATGCTTAGCATGCTAGAAATAGCAGTCAGATTCACTGAAATTACACACTACTGTCTTATGAAAGGAATGACATTGGATAATGTCTTGGATATACAAAAAAAAATGCGATTGTCATGGTTGGAACGCCTTTGCTTTTAGATCTGCTCCAGTCGGGGCTGACAAGAAGCTAAACAATAGTACATAATTAAACATACATTTGCGGATTTTTACACGCTGGCATATATAGAAATTTACATAAACGTATGTGCTTCTATATATA
>NC_068981.1:78817544-78832292 GCF_001194135.2 Octopus bimaculoides | reverse complement strand
TATATATATATATATTGTTGTACTTGGGGATGGTCATATTGCCAGTTTAGCCAATATATATAAAACACATGTATATCATTATTTTCAGAAGTCATTAGCAAAAACATGCTGAAGTTTAAAGTAAAATATCGGTAGTGTTGTGTAACTGTTGTGTCTTTTGTGTATGATTCTCCCCTTCCATTATGGTTAAAGAAAGGCCGGAGAAAATTGAATGTTTTGTGTGAGAACGTTTGTTTTATAAACAGGCGAGGCGATCTGAAATTATTATTTGTTCAATCTCTACTCGTATTTCCAAATGAAACGTTTTTCTTACTGTGATTGTGTTCAACAACTGGTCTAATTAACATCGCACTAATTACATGTTAGCTCTCTCTCTCCCCTCCTCTTCATACTCCGGGATCTTTTGTTTTCCCTCTTATTCTTTCTTTCGTTCTTTGACCTAATTGTTGAGGTGTCGCTTTTCTAAAACAAATGTTTAGGTTTCCTTTTAAAGTTGCATCCCGTGAGTTTCAAACTCCATATGAACTAGACAGCAGCAGTGTAGTCCTAGCTATCTACTTATATAGTTCTGTAACATTTATTTTTATATTAGTAGAGTTTTATTATACTTTCCTCCTTTCGACTGTCTTATTTTTATTTGACGATGGACATAAATAGCTTTATGAAATTGAAAGGTTTGTAATGTAGAAAAACTGAAAGTAAAATTAATTACATTTAGGTAGGTATGTGACGGCATTTCAATGGCTTGTTTGAAAGAAAGTAAATTAAGTTAATCGTTTTGCTTAAAAAAAAACAAAAAAACACGTGCATACACACGTTCCTTCATCAGTTTCTTCGAAATACGGACTACAAAAACTACAAGGTTCTATGAATTGACACAAGTCCTACGCTTATTATATCGACCCTGGCAGATTGAAAATTAAGCTGACCCCCTGCTGGGTTTGAACCCCAAAATTAATAACTTATTGCTGATTTGTGAATTCTTTGTGTTTTTACTGTTAAATCTAGGAATACTTTGAGGGTTATAACTGCAAATAGCCATAGGTTAAAACATGCAGTCAGTAAAGAATGGAATGTCAAAGGTTAATATCATCAATCGGATGTTTTGGCGCCACAGGACGCTGTACGCATCCCCCGTTTCCGTAGTATTAAGTAATTAAGAGACTAATTCAGTTTTGGATAGTGCTCGAGTTGATGATTAGAAACTTTGGTGCTTATTGTTCGGCTAGTTAAACCTAAGTAGAATTAAGACTTTTTCTGGTGTACAAAACACCTGTAGTTAGGTATCAGCTTAAGATCAGATGTCCTGGTGCCTCTCACACAATTAGCTATTCTATCTTCTTATTTAGTGTAGGAACATTGGAAGGAGAAACGCTATTGTTTAGCGCTGATTAAGCCTTCCATTCGTAACCATACTGCCCCCCCCCCAACCACACACACACACACACAGTGCTTTTAGGGGTGTGATTTGAAGGAAATTTAGCTGCTAATAATGTTAGACGTTCGAGTGGCTGAGTAAGAAGTAATGTTGCTGTTTAACCTTAGATCTCTCTTTCCGGTCTTTATATATATATATTATAGATATAGGCTATGTCTACCTTGTTTGGCGTGTGCTTCCCTTCTTCTTAAGATAGTGCAGTGTAGTTGAGAGGTATTTTGCTTCTACTTATAGCTGTTCGAACGGCCGTGTAGCTGCTCGTTGTTTAGCCGCAAGTAGAAGGAGCCTCTACGTGGTCTTTCGACCTTCGAGAAATAACAACCGAATCTTCCTCAAATCGTATTTTATTGTTTAAAATAAAGTATTGGATAAATGTTTATCAGGGGCACCTTATTTCTTGAAATAATGTTGTCTGGAGTAGGTGAGGAATTGCATGAAGATGAGTGGATGGAGCTGTTTTGATTAACTTTTGCTTCGGTGCTGTCCATTGGTTAAGAAAGAAGCTCATTGTCATTTGGTAAGAAGCGAAGAGACGAGAAGAAATTAGAAAATTAGTGGACCCGAGTTTAGGAAATGAGGTGTTGGTGAGATAAAATTAGTTATTAGGAATAACTGTCTTTACGAATAGCCTTCATTTCTTTCAGTCTATTTGAACTGGTATTCTGTATGTTGCGTGTAGAAAAATATCTATCATAAATTTACTGAGGGTGATAGCACGGTTTTCTTTCTTTATACACCCATCCCCATCTTCAAATGTAATTCTTAACAATAGCAAAGGAAGCTAAGCTTTCAAAGGTTGTAATATAAATACTGATTCATTGATTTAATTTTATGTTGATACAGTATTATTGCTCACAGGCGTGGCTGTCTTGTAAGAAATTTGCCTCCCAACCACATGGTTCTGGGTTCAGTCAGGCAGCTTAGCATTTGTGGTGTCATTTACTATAGCTCTGGGACTGACCAAAGCCTTATGAGTAGAGTTTGTAGAAACCGAAAGAAGCCTGTTGATTTTACACACACACACACACACACACACGTATATATATATATATATATATATATATATATATATATATATATATATAGGAGAATTTACGAAAAAAAAAAGCAACAGACGAAGACAGGTGGTGTAAACAAGTTTAACGCTCGGGAATAGAGAAAGTCTTTGACGTTTTGAGCTACGCTCTTCAACTGAAAGGAACACAGAAAGAAATAAGGAGAGAAACAAGGAAAAAAAATATATAAATGTAGTGGTCAGCGATCTATCAGGGAAAAGGACATCAAAAACCAAGGCAGGATGAGTATCTCAAGTCATTTACAATAATTTAATTAGGGTAAGGTTAATTAGAAGTCTTACAGCTGTTTCTGGGATATCCCAAGTGATAGGCTAGCATGTTCCGTACACTGGGTATACCGTCATCAGAGACAAAGTATGTATGAAAGTTCTAGACAGGGAAATTCACAGTTTATAAAGAATAAATGTAGATACAAGAAAACAGACAGAATAATAAAAGTTCACAGTTCATCTTTTTTCAGAGGGTATGGAGGATGGTCCATACTTTCCTAAAAGTATAGGTCCTTATGCTTAATCCCAGGTAAATCCAGGCAGAATTTTGATTGATGCATTCATGTTGAAGTGGTTAACTAGTGTGCAAATGGTCCACGTGGGTATATAGAGTGAGAAAGACAGAAGTGGGTTGTGGGTGAGTGGATAGAAGAGAGGAGAAAGAGAGAAAACAGAAAGACAGGAATGTGATAGGTGTGGTGGGGTGGAGAATGAATGAGATTGAAAGTAAAGTAAAATCAAAATAAAAAATAAGGAATAAAAAGAATAAAGATAGAAATAAGGTGACAGTATTATTCTTCTTAGGTCAGGCCTTAAAGGTTTTGGTGAAGTGGAGGAGAAAGGTATTTATGTCTTGATTAAATAGGTTAGGTGTGGTCAGTGGTCAGTCAGGATAGCTAAAAGTAGATGCCTAGCTTAAGGAGGTATATACAGAATAAAACTACAATTAAATAGAGAAGGAATACAAATTAAAGAATTAAGATTTAGAAGTTAAATTAAAAATTTAGAATTTAAAAGTTAAAATTTAAGGAATAAAGCTAGCTGGCTTCTAAAGTACCTATGTTGATAGAGAAGAAAAAGAAAGGAAAGGAAAAACATACGTATATTGTAATGACCATGGAAGCATTTAGGTGGTTATGTGTGTTTATTTTGCTTGCATTTGGATCTGTGGAAGAATCTCAAGGTGTGAAGGAACTTATGCTTACATGTAGAAAATGCTTCATGTTTATTTGAGTAATTGCGGAGGGCTTCCTTCAGGCAGAGTCCACATGTGGAGCACTGGCCTTGGTATGGGATGCCAGAGACCATTATGGTCCAGCATACCCTATACAGTACTTTTCTATTTATCAGGTGGTTGGCTAGGGATCTGGATTTGCAATGTTCTTCATATTTAAACGAGTTTAGATGTGCAGAATATCTCTGTTCAAAACTAATAGTAGATCCGATGTAGTAGCTAATACAATTATGTTATATGTCGTGGGCAATGCATTGGTACACTACGTTAAACCTTTTGCAGTGGGCTTGCAGCAGGCATTCAGTCCTGGATCGGCAGTTGCAGTTATCTGTCCTATGCAGGTTAGTTGTAGAGAGGGAAGATGTACTATTTATGGACAAATTAAAACTAAGGGTGGTATTAGGGGATTGGCTCATATCGTTATTATCGCTATTATTATTATTATTACTATTATTATTAGTAGTAGTAGCTGTGGTAGTAGTAGTAGTAGTAGTAGTACTGGCCATATTAGAGTTATTAGCATTAGTAGTAGCAGTAGTGTTATTAGTATTAACATTCTTTTTAGCTGTACTCTGACCTTACTCGGAAGTGGGGATGTTCACATCCTGGTTTACGCTGGTTATATTTAGGTAGTAGGAATTAAATTTACACTTATTGGTTGAAGTAACAATAGATTCTATATTGGGTGGCGAGGAGTAGGATAATTTCAGAGTAGATCTTTTGAAAATTGAATGGTACTTATGGTTACGTGGGATGTTAGTCTACTATTTGAAAAAAGGCTTTGGCTAAGCCAAAATTTTAAATTTTAAAATTATAATTCTTTAATTTGTATCCGTTATCCATTTAATTGTAGTTTTATCCTACATATACACCCCCCTTAAGCTAGGCATCTATTTCTAGCTATCCCTACTGACTACATCTAACCTATTTGATCAGTAGACACTCCTCCTTCTCTACCAAAACCTTTAACGCTTGACCTCTCACCCCAATATCATGTCTGTATTCTTATATCTACTTTCACTCTTTATTCTTCTATTTTATTCCTTATAAACTGTGAATTTCCCTGTCTAGAACTTTCATACGTACTCGCTTTGTCTCTGATGACGGTATACCCAGTGTACGGAACATGCTAGCCTATCACTTGGGATATCCCAGAAACAGCTGTAATACTTCTAATTAACCTTACCCTAATTAAATTATTATAAATGACTTGAGATACTCATCCTGCCTTGGTTTTTGATGTCCTTTTCTTCTAATGTATACCTGCTTACAGAAGCCTAGTATGGATCCCTAGTTCCAGCCTCAGCTGTGAACTTGGAACTTAATGGATGACCATTTATAGCACTTACTCAGCCTACCTATTTGTTTAGATCACCAGTGAACTAAACCCCTCATATCCTTTATATATGTCTACATATCACAAAATACCTGTTACAGTTTTGGGCCTCCCGAGGTCATGGCTAGAATCCACATCTCGACTATGTGCCTGCACAAGCTTTCCTTTTGTTTTAACTTCCATTAATTTTATGCATATAAATGTCTAAATATATATATGTATTATGTTATGTGTATGCATGTAAGCACCTATGTGTATGAGGATGAGGTTGCATACATACACACACATATATATATTTATATATACACAAGCGTAGGAGTGGTTGTGTGGTAAGTAGATTGCTTACCAGCCACATGGCTCTGGGTTCAGTCCCACTGCGTGGCACCTTGGGCAAGTGTGTCTTCTACTATAGCCTCGGGCTGACCAGAGCCTTGTGAGTGGATTTGGTAGACGGAAACTGAAAGAAGCCCGTCGTATATATGTATATATATATATGTTTGTGTGTCTGTGTTTGTCCCCACAACATCGCTTGGCAACTGATGCAGGTGTGTTAATGTCCCTGTAACTTAGCGGTTCGGCAAAAGAGACCGGTAGAACAAGTACTAGGCTTACAAAGAATAAGTCCTGGGGTTGATTTGCTCGACTAAAGGCGGTGCTCCAGCATGGCCACAGTCAAATGACTGAAACAAGTAAAAGAGAGTATACATGAGTATACATGGTGCTTTTACATAGCACTAGCACAAGAAAAGAAATATCATAGCATTTCAGACAGAATGATAAACATTTCTTTTCCTCTATGCATAACCTTACTTTCAACATTTCATTGACACAGAATTTTTCTATCATACACTTCACATGGCATTTTTGCATCACCTGCTCCTTGTGTGTGTATGTGCATATACATGTTTGTTTGAGTGTATACATATGTAGCTGTTGTAAATGCAGGAGGTTTTATGTCTATGTTTTGTGAGAATAGAGTTGCATGTATTTTTTATATTTTTTCCACCTATTAGAATTACTTCCCTTCTATTCAATGGTTTTTTTTTTCATAGTGTTTGTTGGCATTAATAGCTGACGAGAATGTATCGTAGCTCTTCACTCCGACATTTGAAACTCGGAGTACTATAATGACAGCCTTTTACTGTTTGTTCTAAATTATAACATATATAAATAATCCTCTATTTCTCTAATATCGAGGTCTCGTTCTTTTGTTGTTACTTTTTATTTTATACGCGCGCACATACACACACACACACACACACTCATTTATATATGTATATGTGTGTTACTGTCTCCTTGTCTTGACATCATGTGATATTTGTAAATGAGTGTCACTGATATACAAGCAGTGTCCTTCATTTCCAGGGAAATATTACTTTACTCGGAAACAGGTGGGGGTTAGTGATAGGGGGCATCTAGTCATAGAAAATCTGTCTCAACAAATTCTATCCGACCCATGTGAGCATGGAAAAGTGGACATTAAAATGATGATGATGATGACCACTATCATAGATGACCTTCTCTTTACAACCATTTTCACTGTATTTATCATTATATATAAAACCTCAGACTTCACTTAAATGTTGTAAAATCATTATTATTTTTTTTTTATGGTAAAGTTCATTGAAACTGGTTATGATGAAACTGCATCTGCTGTATAGTTGAATTAGTCTACTATAGCCTGGTCCTATCTTTGGCCAACATCCGAAGGCTTGTTTATAAGTTAGCAATGGTGATAAACGTCTTCACACGTAATTCCTGAATCATAGTTTTTTTTGTATCATTTTCATATAATGTCATTTTCTTTCTGTTTTTTTATCTTGAAGAACCCCCCCCCCCTTTTTTTCTGTTTTGGTAGAAATGTATTCATTGTTTAATGCAAAGCAAATGATGACATTTTGATTCTAGCTGAAGTTTAGTATACTTTATTGAATTTATGAAAAAGGATGTGCTCCTCTCTTATCAGTTTTATTAGTACAGTTGCTTTACATACCTATAATTATGTACATATTTTTTTCTTTTTTCGAAGAAGAAATGCTGTACAAAACCAGGTCTTCTCTGTTCAAGCCCACAACTTGTCTTTTAGTAGACATCTTGGTTCAATGTGCCATTCAGATGTTTTTTTCTTTTTTAAGATGGTAGGGTGTAACTCAAAAAAAAATTTAGCTACTATTTCTGGCAATTTGAAAACTTGTGCAGAGGCTCCAAGTCAAGACAATGAGGAAGCCTACCAACCACATGGTTCCAGGTTCAGTCCCATTGCGTGGCACTTTGAGCAAGTGTCTTCTACTATAACCTCAGGCCGACCAAAGACTTGTGAGTGGATTTGGTAGACGGAAACTGAAAGAAGCCCATTGTGTGTGTGTGTGTGTGTATATATATATATGTATGTGTGTGTATGTTTGTTCCCCCCACCATTGCTTGACAACCGATGCTGGTGTATTTACGTCCCCATAACTTAGCAGTTCAGCAAAAGAGACTGATAGAATAAGTACTAGGTTTACAAAGAATAAGTCCTGGGGTTGATTTGCTCGACTAGAGGCCCTGCTCCAGCATGGCCACAGTCAAGTGACTGAAACAAGTAAAAGAATAAAAGAATACCATATAGAATACTATATGATGAGATTCGAAATGCTGTACTTAACATTGAACAATAAATATCTAACGAGAAAGAGAGAGAGAGAGAGAACTAATTTACTAGATAGAAAGGAGCAGGTGATGCAAAAATGCCATGTGAAGTGTATGATAGAAAAATTCTGTGTCAATGAAATGTTGAAAGTAAGGTTATGCCAAGAGGAAAAGAAATGTTTATCATTCTGTCTGAAATGCTATGATATTTCTTTTCTTGTGCTAGTGTTATGTAAAAGCACCAGTGCTGGTACCACTTAAAAGTGCCGTGCTGGTGCCATGTAAAAGTGACAGGTACTGGTGCCATGTAAAAGCACCCAGTACACTCTGTAAAGTGGGTGGCATTAGGAAAGGGATCCAGCTGTAGAAACCATGCCAAAGCAGATGAAATGGAGCCTGGTCAGTCCTCCATCTGGCCAGCTCCTGTCAAGTCATTTAACCCATGCCAGCATGTAGAACAGATATTAAATAATGATGATGATGATGATGATGATGATAATTTCTCACTTATTCTTGTTCAAGGAAACAAACATGTTTCAAGTTTGATCCATAATGCTATTCTGATTTCTTGAATTTGAATATTCACCTATATTTTGTGTTGGTATTCCCTCATCAAGTTATTATTTATATTTAAGGACACTAGCCAGTCAGTGTATTGTATGTACTTCACTGTGATGTGAACAGATTGCTGTGATTTTCCTTTCTCATTTTAACCCTTTTGTTACCATACTTCGGTTGAAATATATGACCTTTCTTTCAGTTAATTTTTAAAATAATGAAAAATTTGATAAAACTGGCATTTGGAATATAAGTTAACTTGAAATTTGGTTGGAAGGTTTTAGTTTTGA
Organism: Octopus bimaculoides; assembly: GCF_001194135.2. Taxonomy (NCBI): domain Eukaryota; kingdom Metazoa; phylum Mollusca; class Cephalopoda; order Octopoda; family Octopodidae; genus Octopus; species Octopus bimaculoides. The sequence goes on along the minus strand of NC_068981.1, from coordinate 78,823,742 downwards.
TTGCTTTAAAACCTGAAGTTTGCAGGTAGCTATCAATTGGGATAAAGCAAGGATTTTCTCTCATTTTTCTTCTTTTCATCTATTACTACCAGCACTGTCTTCATTTTTAATATTGGTCATGATGTTTTTCCTTACCTTACTTATGTTGTATGTGTTATATGTGTGTGTGCATGTGTTTTTTTTTTTACCTTGTTCATTTTTGTACTGAGGTATATCTTTAAGGGTGTTCTTGGGTGAAATAGGGAGATGGAACTTCTGACATGCTAACTAATTTCAATATCTCTTGGCAATCCCTAGAGGAGTTGTTTCTTATTGCTGAAGTCATTCATATTTATAGGATCCCAGGACTGCAAGCTAACAAAGCTCTCATCAATTATGTAGTGTTCTCACTTCATACAGTGATGAGCTGTACTTATTATGATATCTATCCATTTTCTGCTTAGGTGGTCAAGGCCATCAAAACTTATGATCCAGTTCGTTTTTGCTATAAAATCAACTTAAGAAATGATTATAAGAATCCTATAAATGCATGTATTTTGATGAATTGTGTTAACAATAGATGTCAGAAACTGACATTTATCTGTCCTAAGCAAGCTGCAAGTCTTGATGGTTTTTTTCAGTTTGAATTGGAATGATAAACATGATTTGGAGTTATTTTAGTCACATGTAGTAGCTACTATTAGTTGCATATCTCATTCTTTCCAAGTTTATATAGCTGCTGAAAGAAGCCATACTTTATTGGTATTTAAAACAAAGCAAAATGGAGAAAAGATTACTCTATGCCAGTCATTCCAACAGCTGCATAATGTATTCCTGTGGATTTGAGGTTTCATGTCTCACAATTAATTTACATGGTAGTTTTGATTCTTTATGTAACCGCTACTACTGCCACCACCATCACCAGTATTGTCACCCCCTGTCACCACCTCAATCATTTTCACTGTTACAGAAACCACAACTTATACATTATCATTATGAGGTGGCTAAAGCAGTAAGACTATTAGATTAAATATGTTATCAGAACTTAGTTCCATCTACTTACATTCTATGTTGTAATTTTTTGCTCTCCCTTCATTACAGAGTGATTAACAGCAGTACTAGTAATATACTTGGGTTTATTCAATTAATTTTACTCTCTTGCTCCAGAAAAAATTGGCCTTGGGCTTAGTCAAAAGAAATCAATATCATTTATTGACCTTGTGTTTATGTGTAGGAGAAAAAGTAGGACAGAATTAAATTGCATTATTACAGTATTTAGTTTTGTCTCTTTCAGTTCTTAGTTATCTTATCTCACTGGGGTTGGTGAAATAAAAATAATATCTGAAATAACTTAAGATGATTGCAACTAATTATAATAACCCCCTTTGCATGCAAAATTTGGTTTTGTTTTGTACTAAAAAAAAAGAAGAAAAATACAGTAGCATTATATCACCATTATTATATTATTTTCCATTATTGCAAAGTAACATAGTTATTTCTTCTTTCTATTTCCAGGTAAGGAACATTTCTTGTCACTGATCTATGATGTCTAATTCAGTGAAGCAGGTAATTAAAGTTTACTTTGATTTCATGTCCTTCAAAATATTCAGGACTTCTTCAGTTTGTTTTTTGTTTGCTTATATATTAAAAAACAAACAAAAAAAAACAAAACAAAACAAGAAAACCTTCAATATCTGAATATTTTGGCAATTGTGAACCTTATGTGGTAGATAACCTGCTTGGACCACTTATCTATTACTTGCTAGGTGATCATGTTACTAATTATACAACATTGTATTTATGTTTTGTTCTCTCTCTAATTAAGTGTAAATGTCTGCTTAAATATTTTGATATGAAGGCAGTTATTGTATATACACTTGATATTCAGGACACAGCTGTGTGATTAAGAAGTTTAATTTGCACCCACATGGTTTTGGATTCAATCTCACTGCTCAGCACCTTTGATGCCTACTGTTATAGCCCTGTACTGACCAATGTCTTATGAAATTTAGTAGATGGAAAACTGCAGGAAGCTCATCCAATATATAATATTCATGTTCCATACTTGCCGCTTGTTGAGTGCCGTAGGGGTAATGTCAACATTCTTTGTTGACATTATGACCAGTTGCTCTACATTTTTGGAAACCTCTGGAATAAAAAGAAATCTCTTCAAAACAGGTGAGAGTTGGTGACAGGAAGAGTGTCTGGTCGCAAAATCCAGGCCTCAATAACTCCCTGTCCAAACCCATGATAATACTGGAAAAACATAAATGAGTTCAAGCTCTGCAGTACCTCACCTGCATCCCTGGTAATTTGTTAGCTAAGTTCATTTTCATCCAGCTAAGATCTAATATAGCTAGATACCATGCCTTGGTTTGATGTATTTATGAAGACCAATCCCACCCAAGAATATATTTGGTGTAATCAAGTCGTGTAGAATCCCTGCTAGTGATAGATATGAGTTCCACCAATACAATTCCCTTTTTCATTTGGCTGTTTATACAATGATATGTTTAATATTATTTAAATTAAAATTTGGGCTTCTTCCAGTTTCTGTCTACCAGATCCACTCACAAGGCTTTGGTTGGTCCAAGGGCATAGTAGATGTCACTTACCCAAGGTGCCATACTGGGTTTTAGTCCTACCGCGTGGCACCTTAGCCTCAGGCCGATCAAAGCCTTGTGGGTGGATTTGGTAGATATGAAAACTGGAAGAAGCCTGTCATGTGTGTCCCTGAGTTTGTCTTCCACCACTGCTTGACAACTGGCGATGATGTGTTTATGTCCCTGTAACTTAATAATTCAGCAAGAGGCACTGATAGAATGAGTACCAGGCTTAGCAAGAAAGCAAAAAAAAAAAAAAAGTACTGGGGTTTTAATTGGCCCAAAAATCTTCAAGAGCAGTGCCCCAGCATGGCCACAGTCTAATAACTGAAACAAGTAAAAGATAAAAGGATAATGATATATAATGCTTTTGTATTGCTCAGTGTACATGTGAGGATATTTATTTATATATATATATATATATATATATATACACACACACAATCAGTTGATCCATGCTAATCTGGTATCAATGGGACATGTGGAGTGCCAGATTAGTGAGTTTGCCACACCGCCAGTTGTTACATTAGCAACGTTAAGTTTGCCTGACTACCTCATCCTACCATTTAAAATACCCTGTAAATCAGTATGGGTTGATTGATAAATGGAAAAGGAAACTTTAAGTGAAAAGCAAGTGAAATTTTAATGAAGAACACATAAAATCAAAAGTACAGTTACAACAATTCTGTCATTTCTAGTGAAGAGTTGGAATTTACAGGTAAGTAGTATTAAATATCAGGAAATTGGATGTCAGGATCACCATCTTCATCTTAGAAAGTGACTGTCACAGTATCTTCTCTGGGAATTGGCAATGATAGTGGCAGTACATGTGTAGGAGCAGAAATTGATGGCATTTGATTTTCAAATATTAACTCCTCTGTTGCACATTTTTTAGCTATTTTTAAAAAATTATATCTTAACACTTTCCTTAGCATATTTCTTTTAAAATACATTTTTTTTTGTTTTGATCAATTTTGAAAATAAACAATTTAGAAAGGTAACTTTGTCATTATTAATTTGGTGTTTGGAATATAAATTAACATGAAATTTTTGTGGAAGGTTTTAATTTAAATGGCATGTATCATAGAACCCTGGGCTATCTCTTGTTGGTTGATATTAAAAGGGTTATACTAAACCGTGTCATATATTCTGGTTTTCCTTTGATTAATTTATCCTAAGTGTGTATAGGTTTCTTTATTTTGTCTTCAGCTTCTCAAAGTGGATGGTACCAAGCCCTGGAGGAGGCAGTGGAAAATTTTATATGGGTACTGGGTATAAAGAGTATACTAGAGCATTGGGTGATAGATAAATGTTTTAAATTTCGAAAATATTTACAATTTTTATTGTGTGTAAACCATCTGATAATTTTAGTGACCATCTGTAAAAGAAAAAAAAATACAGGAATGACACTGAACTATTTAAACCTAAATGTAGAAAGGGATGAGAATGGTCACTACTGGAATGACTTAGGAGTGAACAGCACCTTTCTCAGTTTCCTCTGTTGGGTTTTCATACTCCCTGGATTTTTTTCTTTGCTTTGTAGCCCAGCCTGAATTTAATGTCCTTGAATAAATGAGGAGAATCATTAGGAATGACTGGGTTAGTACTAAGTCAGCAAGAAATCAGTTTGGAAATTCAAAGTTGTAGTAAAGTATTCTGTGCTGTGAGGTTTTGTAGAGACTAATGTTTTTGGAAATGTCCAAATGTCATATTCAAGTTTATCTCATATAATATAATTTGATAATCACAGGGAAGTTTTTCTGTTCTTATTTCTAAAAATGTTTAGGATCATATAGAATCTGAGATGCATTAATATTTTGAGGAATTGTTATCTCTTTCCCTTCCAAGCATAACACGCTCACAAACAAGATACAGGAGTTCCTTGCTTTAAGGAAGTATTGCATTCCTGAAAATCTGGTCGTTATGTGAAATTAATCTTTTTATTGACTTTCATATTATCAAGTGAGATTGTGTTCCTATGGAATTAAAAAAAAAAAAAAAATAAAAAGAAGCACAAGAAAAACAAAGAAGAACAAGCAACACAATCACCTTTATACATGAAAATAACTATTTCTAAATATACAGTGTGATATACATAAAAAATACAAAAATATTTAGAGGAATAAGTTGGGGAATTAATAAGAATCATAATATTGTAAGAGTATGTTCTTTCCACAAAAGATATTAACTACTGTGTGAGGGAGTGGTGGTGGAATGAGCGTTATTAAGAGGATGAAGGATAATATTTACTCAGTTATTGTTCATTATCACAAACATCAGCTTGAGAGATGAAGAACTTATCCAAAGTTGTTTGTTGTTTATGACGCATCACCTCTTTGTATAGCTCAGTTAAGAAACTGAGCTCATTGTAAACTCCTCTTGTAATTTTTATGTTACATTCATGATTAGAATTGTTATAAGCAAAAACCTGCTGACCTTCTTCTGTAAGTGTCAACCCTTTAACAGTAATTTTTATTGTCAGCTTAAGTGGTGTAGGTGGAACTTCCATTGTCTCCTTTATTTTCTCAGCTTTTTCTTTTTCTAACAACATCAATCCTTGTTAGATAAACTTTCTGGGACACCAACAACTCAATCACATTCATCCTCTGACTTCTTCAAATCCTTTATCCTCTGCAAGTGTCACAATATTTTTGTTGAGGAAAACTTCTAATGTCTGGCCACATACTTTTCCAAGCACCATTCAAAGTTTAAGGTTTCACTTCATCTCATGAATCAGCTATATTATCCACAGTATCCATTAAGTTGAATTTCTTCCAGAAATCTCTAACTGTAGGTCTATCCTACCTGTCAATTAATTTCAAAAGCTGTTTGAAAGTTCTTCTCATATAATATGCCTTGAAGTTAGCTATCATATGTTGATCCATTGGCTGGAGCAAAGAAGTTGTGTTCTTGGGGATATATTCTACTCTCACATTATCAGAAAGGCCATCAAAGTTAAGTGGGTGGCTCAGTATATTGTCTAAAAGAAACAATACTTTGTTGGGATAATGTCTGGCACTGTACAGCAAGACAAAAGCGTTTGTAAACTACTCTTTGAAAAGGCTCTTAGTCATCCATATTTTCTTATTTGAATGCTAGAGATTGTGTAATCCTTAAAAGCTCTTAGATTTTCATAGTGGTACACATGTAGAGGCTTTAATTTGATATCACATAGTATTCCCCACCAAAAGAAGCATCAGACAATTTTTGGAAGCTTTAAATCCTGGTGTTGATTTTTGAAACTATTATCTTCAAAATCTTTTCATCACCACTTTCTCACCATGAAAATTTTCAGATCTTTTGCTTACAAACCCACTCCTTATCTATAGATGTACATAGAACATAACTGTATCTTCTATTTCTCTCTCTCCCCTCCTCCTCTTTATATATATCATCATCATCGTTTAACGTCCGCTTTCCATGCTAGCATGGGTTGGACGATTTGACTGAGGACTGGTGAAACCGGATGGCAACACCAGGCTCCAGTCTGATTTGGCAGAGTTTCTACAGCTGGATGCCCTTCCTAACGCCAACCACTCAGAGAGTGTAGTGGGTGCTTTTACGTGTCACCCGCACGAAAACGGCCACGCTCAAAATGGTGCATCTCATGTGCCAC
>NC_068981.1:78807556-78816952 GCF_001194135.2 Octopus bimaculoides | reverse complement strand
ATATATATATATATATATATATACACACACACACATATATAACCTCAAAAGTTCTTCCTAATATATAAACATGATGTCATATGTTTGTGCTATTACATCACATCTTAATTATCTTTGTAAGCTCTGGGTGAATTGAATCTGTGACCCAAATCTTGTTTCTTGGTTGTAACTATCTCAATTAACTTTACCAATGCCTGTCTTTTGGAATCTATTGAGCTAATCATACATTAATTGATATCTTTTACTAAGAAAGGCCATGCATTTTTACATTAGTCTTTGCACTAGTTTGTGGTAGAAAAATAAAAAGCGTCTGTATATTTTAATAGCTGTTAACTGGTTTATGTCCATTTAAATGGTTGAGCTAGCTTGTTTGTTGGATATCAATCTGCTCTAAGCTGGATGTCCTTCTGAACTGGAGTTTGAAAGGATATGAAATGCAAATCAGTAGTGGAATTTGACTTTTGCCAATCAAATAAATTAGAGTTGGCACAAGCCAATAAGGAAGCCTCTGTGCTTGAAATAGCAACCAAATTCCTTTATATTATACCCTACTGTTTTAAAAAGGTAAGAATACATTAGACAGTAATATAAAAAGGTGTGATATTCTTAATTGGAACACCTTTAAATCTTAGATCTGTCTGCTTGATCAGGGCTAACTACAGCAAGCAAAGTTACATGTCTTGCTCAGGGTCATAGAAACATTCATAAAGACTGTAGTAATATATTTGTATCTATGTAGTTAGTGATCTAATATTTAACTTCACAACCATTGTACTTCATTATAACAGACATGAGTTAAATGTGACCTGACAGTGATCTGAGATGACTCTGAGACTGGATCAGGACACATGGATACATACTTTATTGATATGCTATTCAGTTTATATTTGTATAGAAATTCAATTATTAAATTGATGACAGTAGTGATACTGTTTTTGAATTGTATCCGCTATTGGCTGTGGTCTGAGTGGATCTTTAGCATAGAAATAATATTTGAGAGCTATGTTGTTCTAAGATTTTAGAATGATTGCATCGCCATCATGATGGTTTTAAAGCCCACCTTCCCACACTTATATGGGTCAGACAGAATTTATTGAGATGAAGTTTTTATGCTAAGATGTAGTTCTTGATACCAGCTCTCACCTTTTTCTGTATTGGATAATATTCCTCCATGTCCAGACAGGTTTTCACAAAAGATTGGAAATCAAGGAGACCACTTACTTGACAGTGGCACTTGTTTACAACTATCATATGGTGTCAAGACGAGACAGTAACATGCACATGCACATGCATATGTATGCATACACACACACACACACACACACACACACACACACACACACACACACACACACACACATAACAGGCTTCTTTCAGTTTCTGTGTAACAAATCGACTCATTAGGCTTTGGTTGGCCTGGGTCTATAATAGAAGACACTTGTGCAAGATGCCATGTAGTGGGAGCAAATCTGAAACTGTAGTTGGGAAGCAAGCTTCTTAACACACAGTCATGCTTGTGCCTACTTATATTTCCGATTTGAAAGGCTGTAGAAATTTTGCTGAGAGAGAATTTTGGCTATATTGAACAGTTGAAACAACTACAGGCTGGTTCATGATTATGATAATGACTGTATCATCATCATCATCGTTATTGTTATTATGATAAATGATTTGATACAAAATCAATTATATTATAAATGAAATGTTACACATCTACCCATCCAAAATGTTGTTTCTGCTTCACCACTCCTCCACACCCTATCTTCCTTATACCTCTTCCTTCCCACCTGCTGTACTCCTTCCCCCCCATTTCCTAATCTCCCCTGTTGAATTTCTCCCTCCCTCACAACAAATCTTCCTGATAACCCCTCCCTTCCACCTTTCTCCTTTCACAATCTTGCAAACTTACCCACCCATTAACTTTAGTGTGTGTACCCTCTGTCACATCTTCACCACCTTTCTCTCTTCTCTGTCTCTCCCCCTCTCCTCTTTCTCTCTCTGTTTTAATGGAGATAGCCATGTATCTCCTTTACTGCAAAACATCTATTTCTGCCCCTCTACTCATATGCTGACTTCGATGTTCTCTGTCATAAAGCCATATTCCTCAATAATACTACCACATTAAGTTGTGAGATTTTGTCTTGTAAATTATTTGGTGAACTCATTGCTGCTGGTGCCATGTAAAAAGTGCCCAGTACACTCTGTAAAATAGTTGGTGTTAGGAAGGGCATCTAGCTTTAGAAACCAATTCCAAAGCAGACTGTTTTCTGACTTGCCAGCTCCTATCAAGTCTTTCAGCCCATACCAGCATGAAAGATGGATGTTAAATGATGAAGATGATAATTAAGTTTCTAATTTAAACTTACCAAGCTTATTACCTTTAGGCTACTCACCTATCAATTAAACCTGTTTACTTGTGTATTCCCTTGTGGTTTGATTATGAGGGTTGACACTTCTGTTTTACTGTTTTCTTTATGTGCCAATGGGGAAAAAAAAAAAAAAAAAAGTTTTTTTTTTTAACCCTGTAAAGTTAGACTTGCAGGTAATGGAAGTGGGATTAATTAACTTTATATATAAGAATAAATGTTTGAATCCAAAGGCATAGTCTCTGGTATTTTACCAATGTTACTAAGTTTATACCACTGAAATATTTCATTTGAAATCATTCATATATATGTTAGTAGAATGATTAACAACATTTTCTGGCAAGGTGTCTTTGTGTTTGTGTGTATCTCTCTCTTTCACACATACACATAATCTTAATCTTTGTCTGTCTACCTCCACCATCTCCTTGTGTTTATTCTTTCTCAATGTTGTTTCCATATTTTCATTTTGTCCTTCCCTCTCATTCTCTCTCGCTTTCCTTTTTTCTTTGTTTTCTTTGTATTTTTTTCTTATTATCTTCAACCATAATAATAAAGAAAATAATTTAAAAAATGGTGGTCAACCTTCCAAAATGTCTTTCATTTTTCTTAAATATAGAAAGCTTAATGATTTTAGCTGTAATTGTTTTTGGCAGTGGTAGTACATCTAAATTTTATCCCAAACATAATGCCGTCCACCTTAACAAAATATGCCTACGGTGTGGAAGAACCTTTAAGAAACCTCTTTCTTTTGTGACCCAAAACAATGAATCCAAAATTTTGGAATACATTATTCTCTCATTCTATTTTTTTAATGTTATTAGCTTTTGAGAGTAAACATACATAGTCATGCCATATAGTTTCAAAACAAAGTAATGAGCAGAATTGAGATTCAAAAGGTGAAGGAAATATTATTCTATTTGATGAATATGAGTCATAGTAAAAAGAAATGTTTTGTTCATATCTATAGTTAGATACACCATAAAATCTTGGCATCAAAAGATTTATAATATATATATATATATATATCTTTAAATTTTCTTTTTCGTCATAATCATCATCATCATCACATCTCCATTTTTCTATGCTTGCACAGCTTGGATGGGTTTCCTCCAGCATAGCATCTCACTTCTTGATACAGTTCTTTGTCATCTCTGTGACATTCAGCCTCTTCAGATCATCTTTCTCTGCTTCTCCTCATATCTTCTTTGGTTTGCCTCTTCTATAATGTCCTTGTAAGCTCATTTGGGTTTTTGGCACTTCATTATCCCACTGTCTCCTTTTAAACACATCTAATGTCAATGCTAACTCAGTCTTACCCTCTTGCATTCTCTATTGAGTCTTCCCTCATATACAATTTTTTATTTTAGCTCATTTGTATTCAATTATTCATGCACATTAACATTATACATCCAGCAGAGCATGTTCACTTCAATTCTTTCCTTCCTTCACACACTCTCTGCATTCAGTGTCAATGTTTTGCAATCGTACAGTATCACACTTTGTACACAAGTCACTTGCAATTGTCCTTCAAAGATAATACTCCTTGAACTTCACCCACCCCATTCTTATTCTGGTTGTTATACTTTTAGAACACTCTTAATTTGTCAGCTTTCAGTTGTAAGTCTTTTTCTTGTGTTTTGAAACTATTGAATATATATAAGGGAGAATTTACGAAAAAAGCAACAACAGACGAGGACAGGTGGTGTAAACAACAAAAGGATGTATTAGTTTAACGCTCGGGAATAGAGAAAGTCTTTAACGTTTCGAGCTACGCTCTTCAACAGAAAGAAATAAGGAGAAAAACAGCAAATATATAGCAAATATATATATATGTTTGTGAAATCTTACTTTGGTAACCAGAGATGAAACCATACATTGAAATTGTTTTACTTTAGTATGCAGGTACCATTTTAAAATGCATATCTACTTTTTCATTACCCTCTCAATTTGCACAGAAATTCTAAGTGCTTATTGCAAGAATACCTATTCATTTAATTCCACATCTTCCTATCAGTTTTGTTGCTAAGTAAAGTAAGTATAGAAACAAAACTTGAATGTCTGAGATAGTTGCTATTAATAAAATTATAATTTTATGAACTGTTACCTTCATCTTTAAAGATGAAAATATTTGTATATGTACATCTACACTACATTTTGATTGGTTTGATCTTCAGTTATCATCTGGTGACTTACTCTCGGATGTAAATATAGAATCAGATTCGATTCAGAATCTCGATTGCTAATGTGCCTCAATAGCCTTACATGAAGAGGAATATTTATCCTTAGTACAGAAATAATAGTTCCTAGTTTGAATCCAGCCCGGTGCAAATAAAAATGTTAAGAGTTTTTTTAAAACTCTTTAGCATTCAGATTCTTCTCTAAAATGCAATGCTTATTCACTCACATTGTTTTATATTAATTATGCATTATCTTGTAGCTTCAAGATTTTTGTTGATGTGTTTGTGTATTTTTGAAATGGCAATTTAGGGTAGGTGTGAGAAGCCAGAACTGGCTGGTTTGAGCATAAAACAATAAGTATATTTGGGCTGGATATGGCCAGATATGACCTGTTTAAGTGCTTAAGGGTTAATGGTGTCACTCTATTAAGCGAATATAATGTCACCCCTGCCATGAATTGAACTAATATTACAACTACTATGACAATTATTACTCTGTTAAAATATACTATTTACAAACTAACATTTTTAAGATAAGTTATAACCAGAATAGTTTGGGTTTTCCAGTTATTAGCTTTATTCCCCACCTTTTTTTTTATTTCTATCTTTGTTTCAAAACACAATATCAGCATATACTCCTGAAAATGTTATGTAGTTTGAAAAACAGAGATGTAGGCAATGGACATGAAAATACAAACAACTTTGTCTTTTTTTCTTTTTCTTTTGTACTATTTTAAATCTATTTGGTGTTCTAAATTGAAATACTAGGGTGTTTGGCCTGGAACAGAACCTTTTCATTGGTAATATAGTCCTTCCATCAAATCCTCTTGATTGCATGAGGTTTGTACTGTTGGAAATGTTTGATTTTCTTCAAGTCATGTTGATACATGACCTCACCACCGAAACACTACATTAACACCCTGTTAAATCACATGATGGATTAAGTCTGCCACCCAAGTATTTAAGAATGCAAATACTGCAACAAATACTGTTAGGTATTTTGCCCAGTAGTCTAATAATTCTGCTAATCCATTGTCCTTTAGTCGGTGCTTTCATTTATTGACCCCAAAAAAGATGAAAGGCAATGTGGACCTTAACAGGATTTGAACTCAGACTACAGTGAACTGGAATAAATACTACAAGTATTTTGTCCTATTCTCAAACAACTCTACCAATTTACCAACTGTGAAATCTGGTGTTCAGAGATTTGACATCAATACTACTGAACAGGAAAGACAACACTTGGACAAAGTTTAGAATATTAAGCTGTAGATTGGAGTAAACTTGTTTCGCATTTTCTAAATTCTAACATAATGGTTGTTTAAGAGTACTAAGTGATGGTGTTAGAAGCTTTTACTAATGTGATTATAGTTTCCTTTTCCTCTTTATTTGCATGTAGTTTTAAAGTTTTTTTAGTCTCTTGGTTTCATAACACTATATAGATCCTTTTATTTTCCAGCAATTTGCATTTGGTACATTTTGGTTATCTCACCCCCATTAAAAAATTGGATTATCTCCCCTGGTTTTATGAGAAATATTGGTACTTTTGGGTATCCCCCTCAATTAAGAAAATTGTTTAACCCTCAATAAAACAAAAAAAAAGTGAAAAAAATTAATAAACATGAAAAACGAAAAGATTAAACATCTTATTGAATCTAATAACATTTTTATAACAAATCATAGCATGCCTACTGAGGAGGCCAAACATCAACAATGTGTTGAAGTATTGAATCAAAAGGATCTAACTCTTTTAATCCAACCTCTTGTTGCCATATTAACTCAAGTTTTTAGTGGGAAGATAACCCAATTTTTTAACGGGAGGTGAGATAATCAAAAAGCACCTTACATTTTGTTGATCTGTCTGTCTGTCTGTCTGTCTGTCTGTCTGTCTGTCTGTCTGTCTGTCTGTCTGTCTGTCTGTATTTATTTATTTATTTACAATTGCTCTGTAGTGAACCTATTTTAAGAAGATAAAAGAAATGAAATATTTCAGTTTGAAATGTTTTCAGGTTTCGTTATTAAGTTGGAATATTTTATAATTGCTTGAGACACAAAAAAGCAAAAACAAGAAAAAAAACCCATGAACTGTAACTCTAACACACACACACACACACACACACACACACACACACATAGTGTGTGTGTATGATACTTACATTTGTCTGGTCCTGTCGAACTGTCCAGCCCATGCTAGCATGGGAGGCAGCCATTACATGATGATGATGATGATGATGATGAGTCTCTATAATTTGTTGGGGTAGCTTAATTTGAGAGATGAACAAACTGTGACATGTGGGGCTTCCAAAAATTAGTTAAAATTGTTTTAGTTGTTGGTCTGTCTCCTGATGAGTCATATTGGCCCACTTGAAAATGATAGCTCATGCCTTGTCTAGATCATATAATAGACAATTGAACAATGGAATTTTAAATTGAAGTGACTACCAAGAAGAGCATCCATGTGTGTGTGTAATTAGCACAAAATACCATCTTGTCACCAGCTTCTCTTAGCAAAGGAATTTTAACCTTGAAATATTGAAATATAAAGTAAAAAGGTGTAGATAGTTGCTTTGTTTTGCTTGTTTTCATTCTTATTTCTAACTTGCTTTGTAGTGGCTTTCTAAAACAATTGTGTGTGTGTGTGTGTGTGTCTGTTGATATCATCACAAACCACACATTTAGAAACACATCTGTTTGTTCACTTTGCTTGTAAAAGAAAAACAAGCTCGAACTTCTATCAGGTTATAATCATTGAATTTATTTATAGATTACTTTAAGTGATTTCCCAGTTAGTAACTGTAAATGTGAAGGAAGTCAATATTTGCCTATCACACTGACTTTTCCCACATTTTTGACACACAACTCACAGTCTGATTATTTTTCTGTTTCTCTGACTAGATTTGATACTGTTGTTGGCAAAAGGCTCTTTCTGTCCGTGTGTGTGTGTGTGTGTGTGTGTGTGTGTGTCTCTCTCTCTCTCTCTCACACACACATAGTCCCTGTCTGTTTTTCAGTTACTTTAGGCATTGTTCTTGCATTGTTGAGTGATGTTAGCTTATCGTGTGCTTAATACTGAGTTATTTAATGTCTTGTTTCCACTAGCAGTATGAGCAAGGGAACCTGTAGATGCTCCCTTTGTGTTATATGTGTGGCTGTGTTATAGGTACTCTGTGTTATCTGGTTTATTTCTATTTTGTGGTCCATAGGCTACTTTAGTATATTTTGCTCTGTGGCTTTTGTTGAGGTTATTGTGATATATGTTTGTTGACACACCTTGCACTTCCTTAAAAGTGTCAGGGGGGTAAAAAAAAGTGAAGAAAAAGCTACCAGTAAATTCTTTCTTAATGTCTAAGACTCCCACATCTTATCATCATTATAATCATTTTGACATCCACTTTCCATGTTTGCATGGGTCAGATGGAGTTTACAGATTTTCTGCAGCCAGATGTTTTTCCTGTTGTCAACCCTCACCTCCTTTCAAACAAGCTAATTATTTTTCCATGGCCAGACAATGCCCTTCAAAAACACTGGAAATGAATGACGTTGCTAATCATTTGTAACTATAATGTTATGATGTCAAGATAAGGAGACACAAACATACACACACACACGCATGCATGAATGCATGAACACACGTGTGCTTGTGCATGCCCACACACACACACACTATATGCTGAACTTTTAGTTTTCATTTGCCAAATCCACTCCTTTTTTGTTTTCCAAGATATAATGGTTTGAAATCTTAATCTATTGTCCACTCCTGCTGTTCACATCACTCCTACTCAAATTTAACCGTGAAAGGTGGTTTCTGCACATATGTTTATCCCACTCCTCTCTCTCACTTAGATAACTGTAACCAGACCAGGACTTTCAGTCAACCTCATTCAAATTTTACTTTCTCCTCTCTTCTAAATACATCTGTTTTCCTCAATGGCTCTCTGAATGTCTTCAACCACCAAATTTTTGATCATATTTCTTCTTGCATTGAAAACATCTATCCTACTTCACCCTTCTCTAAATACACCATCGTCCATGACTCAATGTTCACAACTCTTCTTGGCTTTCATACTCATTCCACACAGATACAATGGGTACAATGACCAAATTTTCTGCAATCCTTAATTCTTTTCATAAAGTAGTGATAAGCAGGTACTTTTAAAGTGCTATGTTAAAATGCAAAACCACTGCTGCCAAAACTGCTATTGGTTCTAGATAAAGCTCATTACTGAACTTGAAATAACAAAATCAATGGAAAATGGAGGTGTTCGGTTAAAATCTTGAATTGTTTGTCTTGTTTTAAATTTTTAATCTATTTCTAAAAAAAAAAAAAAAAATGCATCAACTTAGATGTTTATGCTGATGAGTATTTTCCTCCTCTACACTCATATCTGACTGGCATATAGAATCTAAGAGGCCTTGATCTCTTTCTCATCTTCAGACCCAGCCTTTACCAAACCATTAGTCATATTGATGAGCAATATCAAACAAAAACCTATAAGTCTGAATAATGTAGAAAATTTAAAATTCAATGTATTAAGCATTCTCAGTGGCATTTCACAATTTAATTATGTGCAGGTTTACCTTAAATTTCAGTCTAGTTTCTGCTACCTTAGTCAATGATTAATATTATTTCCATTTCTTCCTTGCAAGTACAGAAGACAACTTAAGATATGTTTTGATCAAATATTCTTCTTAAGCCATTCAAGTACATCTTGGTCAGAATGTTTGCAATATAATGAGAATTTTCTAGACTTTTGAATAAAGCTTCTGTTTGTGATAAAGAGACTTCTTATGCACAAAGACACATTTTGCAAAGAAATGTATACAGACAAAATAATTAAGACCAGTATTTATTT
>NC_068981.1:78806731-78807275 GCF_001194135.2 Octopus bimaculoides | reverse complement strand
ACATTTTGCAAAGAAATGTATACAGACAAAATAATTAAGACCAGTATTTATTTTATTGATCTCTTGACTCAGAGATAATATTGACTGCAATATACTTGATCACAGATTGGTGAGAAATGAAATTACATTTTGTAAAGTCCATGTACCATTTCTACCACTTGTCACTATGAATTATGTGTTTGATATATTTAATATGATTTTTAGTTATAAGTTATAAAGTAATAAATATTTGGATTTTTAAAATTGAATTTTTATTATTGTCTGCATTTACAAAAACTTTGTATCCACTAGCACAATAAGGAAATTTGTTCTTGTTGAAGATCCATTATAGAGAAGTCCTGTTAATCATTGATGGTTTGACAAGTTACAGTAAAAAAATGTAGGCGTAGGAGTGACTGTGTGGTAAGTAGCTTGCTTACGAACCACATGGTTCCGGGTTCAGTCACACTGTGTGGCACCTTGGGCAAGTGTCTTCTACTATAGCCTCGGGCCGACCAAAGCCTTGTGAGTGGATTTGGTAGACGGAAACTGAAAAGAAGCCCAA
>NC_068981.1:78783715-78806626 GCF_001194135.2 Octopus bimaculoides | reverse complement strand
ATGTAGGCGTAGGAGTGACTGTGTGGTAAGTAGCTTGCTTACGAACCACATGGTTCCGGGTTCAGTCACACTGTGTGGCACCTTGGGCAAGTGTCTTCTACTATAGCCTCGGGCCGACCAAAGCCTTGTGAGTGGATTTGGTAGACGGAAACTGAAAAGAAGCCCAACGTATGCGTGTGTATATGTTTGTGTCTATGTTTGTTCCCCCAGCATCGCTTGACAACCGATGCTGGTGTATTTACATCCCCGTAACTTAGTGGTTCGGCAAAAGAGACCAATAGAATAAGTACTAGGCTTACAAAGAATAAGTCCTGGGGTCGATGCGCTTGACTAAAGGCAGTGCTCCAGCATGGCCACAGTCAAATGACTGAAACAAGTAAAAGAGAGAGTAAATGGCCATAACAAATCTATTGGTGTGCAAGTAAGAAAGAGATTTAGTTATAAAATATTTACCTTGAGGAATGTAAAGTCTCCAGATTTGCTACTACCAATAGTAATTGAATTTACCAAGATTGTATAATCTCTCCTAATCTCATAGAATGGTTTAGAAGTGTACTGGTGAAACAGTTATTGCAATACAGTGTCCTGATCTACAAACAATGTATTCCTTCAAACAGTAGATTATTTCTTATGAAAGGATCCCCTATGTTTGATCATCTTTCACTTTCTCTATTTTATTTGCTCTGTCAATTGTTCTGTCTTCACCTTTGATTCCTTTTCTCACATACATAGATATATATACACCACTGATGCTATATTCCTGGTAAGACAGCTGCATCAGAAGTACCTAGTGCAGGAGAAGTACCTCTACTTGGCTTTTGTTGACATGGAGAAAACCTTTGACAAGGTTCCCTACTCTGTTATCTAATGGTCATTGTGAAAACTAGGGATAGAGGAGTCCCTGGTGAGAGCTGTACAAGCCATGTACAGGGATGCTGTCAGTAAGGTGAGGGTTGGCAATGAATATAGTGATGAATTCAGTGTACGAGTAGGAGTTCACCAAGGATTAATCCTTAACTTCCTCTTGTTCGTCATAGTCCTCCAGGCAATAACAGAGGAGTTTAAGTTGGGCTGCCCTTGAGGGCTCTTCTATGCTGATGACCTTGTTTTTATAGTTGACGTAATACCAGAATTAAAGAAAAAACTTTCAGGAGTGGAAGCAAGGGCTGGAATCAACAGACTTTTAGAGTTAATTTAGCAGTGTGCATGTACAACAGAGTGTAAGCATCTTGAGAGAAAAGTTGGGCATTAGAGGCATCAGATGTGGTGTGCAAGAGAGACTACTATGTTGGTATGGTCATGTAATGCATATGGATGAGGACAGTTGCATAAAGAAGTGCTGATCTCTCTGGAGGGAGCCCAGGAAAACATGGGACAAGGTGGTGAAGCATGATCTTTGAATGTGAGGTCTCACAGAATCACTTGTCACAGATGACAAGTGATTTTGACCTTCAGTGATTTGCTGTGCTTGTGAAGACTAATCAAGCCAATTGAAACTGTAGTTGTGGCTGGTGATACGTAAAAACATCCATGTCAGTGACATGTAAAATGCACCCACTACCCTCTCAAAGTGGTTGGCATTAATAAGGGCATCCAGTCGTAGAAACCAAGCCAAAGTCAGGCTGTGTCCTGGTGCAGCTCTCCAGCTTGCCAGTATCAGTCAAACTGTCTAACCCATGCTAGCATGGAAAGCAGACATTAAATGATGATGATGATGAAGAGCTTGTTTCAGTTTCCGTCTACCAAATTCGTTGATCTTCTTTTCCTTGCCTTTATTCATTGTCCATGTCATGTTGAAAACCATGCCAACAGGAACCTTTATATATTTTAAATACGAGGTCTGATCAATAAGTATTCAGACTGTTGCCATAGTAACAAAGCTTAAGAACACAGAGTGAAGCCACTTGGCACAGATTGACCTTGAACTCTGCTGTGCATGTGCAATAAGTTTTAATGTTCTAGCTCACTTCTGTTTACAGCAGTGCTTGGAAAGAAGGTGTGTAGAATGTTAATTGTCACATTGACCATGACAGAGAAAGTCGTTATGGCAGTACCTGCTCAGAGGCCTACGCAAAGTTGCAGAAAGTGTATGGAGATGAGTGTATGAGCCACACACAAGTGTACGAGTGGCTCAGATGTTTCCAAGATGGCTGAAAAAATATTGATAGTGATTAACATTCTGGGAGACCTGCAACCAGTAGAACTGAGAAAAACATTGCAGATGAGTGTACAGCTGTGAGTGGAAATTGTTGAATCACCATCCATGAGTTATCAGAAGATGTGCAGATTAGTTATGGTTTAGTCTATTATCACTGAAGATTTGGGTATGAGACGTGTGTCTGCCAAGTTTGTGCCAAAGCTGCTTTCAGCTGACCAAAAGGACACTCGGGGTTTCAGTTGCGCAAAATCTCCTTGATTGTGCCGAGAACGATGAAAACTTTTTGAAAACTTTGCATTGGCCTCTGAGCAGTTATCACCAAGCTTTTGGCAAAATTTGATGCAGATTCTCTGCTCAGCTTTGTCATGGTCAATGTGACAATTACGCACTACACACCTTCCTTCCAAGTACTACTGTAAACAGCAGAAGTGAGCTACAACTTTAAAAAAGTTAGTGCGCATGCACAGCAGAGTTCAAGGTCAATCTGGGCCAAACGGCTTTACTCTGCATGCTTTAGCTTCGTTATTATGGCAATAGTCCAGATACTTATTGATCAGACCACATACATGACCTAACAATTGTTAAACAATTACTGCTATATAAATACTAAAATATTTTATGTACAATTATTTTGCCTATAATTTACAGTTCATCACTAATTTCTTTGGGTTCTACCATTTCATTTCCTCATGGCTTTATATTTATGTTATTGTTTTAGTCTCAGGTGTGCTCTGATTGATCAGATGTAAGACCAAAGGTATTCCAGCTGTAACCATCCTCTATACATTGTCCAGTGTAGCCTCTATTTAAGATGGTAGGATATGATTTGCTTCTAATGACCAATATGATTTCCTCCAGTACTTTGCCAATCCCCCCCTCATACACTGGTACTTTACTTGACCCTGAATGAGAGAACGGTAGTGTCAATCTTGGTGAGACCTCAGGGGACCACAAGACTCTGCTAGTTTATTGCCTGAGGATTATCTATTATTATTTTCCTTTTGATATCTTTTTTACTACATTGGCATGAGTCAAATAACTCTGAAACACTATCTCCAGTTCTCTCATTTCATTCATAGAGTTCTCTCATTTCTTAAGTGTCCTTAAATCTGTTCTCCTCACCTTCTATGTCTCCTTTAGTCTGTTTCCAGTGTTATGAGATACTTTTTCATACAGACTTTCCTCATTCATTCATATTGTGGCTGCTTCTCTTGCATACAAAACTTTGTTGTATTTACATCTTACATGTGTGCAGCCTTTCTCATAAATTAACATTGTATATTCTCTCGTCATCGTTGCTGCCGGCGCCTGGAATACTGTCATGTTCCAGTGTCTTCTTTGGCATTCTTTCTATAACTGGATGCTCTTTGTAATACCAGCTACATAACAAAAAGTTCTAGGTGCCTTTTCTATGGCACCATCATTATTGGTGTTACCTTGTAACTTGCAAGACTAAGATCCCCATCAACTCAGTGTGGTTACACCAGAGACAAAATTTTTCTCATCTGTCTCTTGTTGGTGTTATAATACTCAACAAACATATTTGATTAGTTTAACACTTTAGCATTCAGACTATTTGTCAAATGTAATATTTATTCATACTGCTTTGAATTAATCATGCATTGTATCATAGCTTTGAGATTACAATGATGTGATTGTTTGCTTTTAGAATGAGATTGTAAGGTAGATGTGTGAGGCTGGATCTGGCCAATTTGAACATACAATAAATAGAATATTTTGGCCGGATATGGCTGGTATAAATGCTAAAGGCTTAAGGCTCGCTCTCTCTCTCTCTCTCTCTCTCTCTCTCTCTCTCTCTCTCTCTTCATGTGATCAATCTTGTAATACTCCTTAAACTTTTTCCCAACCATGTATTAGTAAAGGTATGCATGTTATATGCATATGTATGTCCTTGTAACACTAGTTATAGGCATGCCCACACATGTAGATAAACTTAAATTAATGTAAGTATACCTACATGTATGGGTCATAGTAGCGCTAAGATCTTTATCTTCATGCAGTTTGGCCAGTTAAGCCAGCTTGGCAGAACCCATCCCTCATTGGTTATATTCACAGAAGTTGAATACTACATTCATTACAAGTGAACAGTTTCCTATTTACAGCTATGTGACTAGGCCATTTGATAGTTAAGTCTCTGTCTTGTAAACAACATAATACTAGTAACAGGATGTGAATCACTAAGCTTTTGATTTGTTAATATAGTGTAAATACAAACATGTATACATTAACAGCACACACACAAAAAAGGAAAAATTTGTGAAAGTATAACTGCTGGATCATTGGACAGTATCAAAGAAAAACAGTTTAACTCTGATATTCTTTTTACTGGTTTTAACCCTTGGTCTATGCTTCATGCCTTTCAAGCTTTTTTCTTTGTTATTTATTTCATTGACCTCAGAAAAGAACAAATGGTCCAGATAATCTGGTTAAGGGAAACAACTGGAATAAACCAAACTACTGCAAAATATCTTGGTGTGATGCACAATTTGTTTAGGCTGTTCCATGCTAATACACGAGCAGAGAGAGGGCTGATGAGTGAATGGCAAAGGTACATGTAGCTGAGCTGGAACTACAAAAGTATGATATGGAAATGATTTCTTTTGACTGGGTACAATGCAGTATAACTTTGATGGGGAAATGAATAATCAAATGAATCAACAAACCTGGAGGGTTGAAAGGTAAATAGTGATGGGGTTTGAACTCAGAATGTAGAGAGAAAAACATAAACACTGTTAAGAGTATTGTCTGGTGACCTGATATTTAAGTTATATTATATGTATAGTTAGTCTTTATTATATCAATGATGTTCTGCTTCAGCACAAGTCTACAAACTTGTTGCAGTGAATTTAGTTGATTAAATCTATATGACCTGCTACTTGGATTATTATAAGAATGTGTGCACACATGCATGTATGTGTGTGTTTGTGAGAGGTTATATAATTGCTCATAATATTAAATTTCATTTTGTTTTATTTCCCTTGCACACAAAAATGCACTCACAGCAGAGTTAGTCATTGCACAATCTCACACATTTTTCTTTTTACATTCCACAAACTATTTATATTCACACTTAGAGTTGCTCTATCAGATATTTTAAATTTGTGAGGAGACATTAGTTTTTAGATTTTGTTGATGTGTAGCATTGGGTTATATGTTTTCTTTGACTGTTTCTGTGTTTGAATTTTTATTAGTATTTCAGCTGTAGTCATTTAGTCTTCTTGTATGTTATATCAGGACTTCTACTACCTGGTATATCCATCGATTTTTAATATGGTAATAGATTTCGCTCATTTCTAGCACACTGAGCAGCTTAGCCTCTGCACTTCCCACAAGGCAACATCAAATGTAACCTAAAAGGAAGCTGACAAACATTCATGTTACTACAAAATAAGCAGTAAAAAACACTTCACAAGTTAATTAACAGCACCATATTCAACAACTTCTGTACTGCACCTCATGCCTCAATAACAGCTTCAAATAAAACATGAGCACTTCAATAGCAAGCCAACACTCTTATGAAACATATTTTAAAAAATAAGCCTCAGTGAAACTAAAAGTAGGCAGGAAAACTAAATGCAGAGTTTATACTTTCTACCTAGACTGTGATTGACTCCTTTCTTGCACCAGTCACAAAATGGCAGTGCAGAAATGCTAAAACCCAAAAGCTGAAAGCCCTTACAGAATCTCAAACATGCACCTAAACATGTAGGCCTTGAAGAAATCAGAGAAGTTATCAACATCTATCTGATAATTACTCATAATGACTAATCTGCAGAATCTGAAAATTAAGATAATATTTGCAATTCTTAAAACTCTATAAAAGCAGAAATGAAATAACATCACATGGACAGATGTGTCTGTTTACTTTACACACTTCGACCATTTTCTTACAATGCTTTAATCTTGATATCCCTAACACATATATTCTACTCTCCAAATCACAACAGAGATTCAGGCTAGAATTAATAAAAGAGTTTTTGAACAGCTGTTCAACCATCTAGAAATAACAGCCAAATCTCCCTCGAAATTACCTGTAAAAAAGAAAAGACACATTGAGTATTGCAGCATTAGATGTCTGATGGCGTGGAACCCCTAGAAGTTGTTTGGAATGTTTTAGGTCATAAGTTTACTCAATCAGGGCTGACCTAAGGCCCAAATGTAAGACAGCACCACTGCCAAGTATGGTCAACCGACTCCCACTTACAAACCTTATGTAAAAATACACATGATGGGGGTACAGCTTATTTTCACAACAAATTCTGAACCCCGTACTCTCATGTCATTACATGCACCTCTCTGTAAAAAAAGAAAACCCTAAATAAATAAACAGAGGTACAGGAGTGGCTGTGTGGTAAGAAGCTTGTCTCCCAACTACATGGTTCCGGGTTCAATCTCATTATGTGGCACCTTGGGCAAGTGTCTTCTACTATAGCCTTGTGAGTGGATTTGGTAGACGGAAACTAAAAGAAGCCTGTGGTGTGTGTGTATATATATATATATATCAATTTATTTTTCTCCATTTTTTTTCTCCGTGTTTTTCTCCTTGTCTCCGTATTCTTTCTGTTGAAGAGCGTAGCTCGAAACGTCAAAGACTTTCCGTATTCCCGAGCGTCATACTAATATATCCTTTTGTTATTTACACCACCTGTCCTCGTCTGTTGTTATTATTTGTATATTCTCCCATATATATATATATATATATATATATATACTGGGATGGATTTATTCAACTAAAATTCTTCAAGGCGGTGGCCCAGCATGGCCACAGTCTAATGACTGAAACAAGTAAAAGGATAAAAGAATATAGCTATAGTACATCTCTAGCAAAAGAAATAAAGGAAATAAAATAAAAAGCAGATTGAGAAATAGCTGCAACATCAATAGTCTCATTAGTCCTGCATACATTGTGTTGGGGATGTATGCAAACCATATACATGATAACAGCAACTGTCACATTCTAAGTTCACCATGGCTAGTTCCTCTGTGACCACCACCTAAATCTACAAGCATCCAGAAATAGTATGGATATTGGAGGTAATTCATCTCCAAACTGATATACTACACCCCATGTGATTCATCACCACATGTCATTGTTTGCATAATGGCCTTTATCTAAGCAGAAGCATGATATATCTGGAGCAATAGATCTATAAGTCACATCTTGTCATTTACTAGACTTCTTAAGTGCTAAGATCTACTTGATCAGAGCTGACTTAGCACCTGCTATACAACCACCATCTCAGATATTTGCAAATCTTTTTGTGAATTAAGTTAAGGCCCCATGAATGATGTTTTATTTAAAAGTATTGTTTGTACACTAACAATAATATTTTAAAGATTTTTGTTTTCATCACAAAAGATCAAACTAATATTCTGTGTGTTGTTACTTTTTCCTTCCATTACAAATAAATAACTATTATCATACTTTTTTCTTCATATATGCAACTATTCTTTATCTTTTACTTGTTTCAATCATTTGCATGTGTCCATGCCACAGCACCATCTTGAAAGGTTTTAGTCGAACAAACCAACCCTAGGACTTATTTTATTTTTTTAAGCCTATGTATAGGCTATAGTAGAAGACACTTGCCCAAGGTACCACACAGTAGGATTGAACCCAAAACCATGTGGTTGGGAAGGAAGCTTCTTACCACACAGCCTTGCCTGCACCTATGCTGACCTTTTCAAAAATATATAGTTGATTAGGTACTATTTTACATACTTAAGTGATTTATTTGATTTCATTTTTTTTTTTTTGCTTGTTTTAACACCAACATTTTTCTAACATCACTTTCAAAAATTTTCTTATTTTTTTTGGATATAATCATTTTCAGTGTTTGGCCTCATAACAGAGTGGTTAGTGCTGGCCCACTCTCATTTAGCTTTTCTTGAATGGCAACAGGTGTCTCACTCATTTAATTGTTTAGCAGTAGGAAAAGCTTTCATGTGAGAAAAATAAATCTAATGGCATAGTACATCTAATATTTTGATTAAAATTCAATGTTTTACTGATTTTAATTTATTTCACTTTAACTGATTTATGAAAAAAAAAAAACATCATAGTTTTATTGGTTTCAAATTTGAAACTGCATGAAAGCAATTGGTAAGAGAAGAAAATGTAAATCAAAATATCCATTCTTAGATATTCCTTCAACCCCAAAAGTTAATAATATTGTTATATCATTTAAAGCAGATATTCAAATTTGGGGTGCTAAATTGAAATATTAGAACTGAAAAAAGTGATAGTTATAGCTTAATGGTAGGTTGTAGTCTAAATTCACAAGAAACCACTGAATGAAAATCAACTTTAATTATAATGGTGGAAATCTCCAATTCTCATTTATTCCTTGTTTAAAATATAGAAACACTGAAGAAAAATAAAAAATATATACAACCTTCCTTTATATACATGTATTTATATAATTAGTTTATCATTGCAATTGTTGCTCATTTCTTAGATTGGCAGAGAGAGAATATTTTTAGTGCAAACTAATAGCAGTGGGAATAATATTTGAGGCTTTGATGTTTGAGCTTTTCTCATGTGCATAGCAATTAATGTAAGTGAAGAAAAATGAATTTTCAATTGCTGACTAATCCCCCAAAATATACACCTTGTCTTGCAGTCAGTCAGTTTAACCTTTCATCCTCCTGGTGTTGATAATGAGAGTCTTAGTATACAGTTATTAGCTATTTTGTTATCTTACATCATTAGGTACAAGGGCAATTTTTTCGTGAGAAATATACAGAATATTTCCTTTTAATTAATCTTTGTGGCCCTTTATGTACTGCTTGTATCTGGATTCAGTGGTATTTAGGGGATGGTAGACGAATGTCATCTTCAATAGGATGCCAACCTTCTGGAGGTATCATTTCCTATGATTAGGATTGAATTCAGCACTAGAAGCCAACAAAGCACCTGTCACTTTCAGTATTACTACTGCCTTCAACAGTGGAATACACCATTGTATTGGTTCTACTTACAACCTGGTAGACCAACACATTCAAAGAGTTAAGGCATAGTATATTGCAGTATTGAAGACACCAGTTAGTTTTATCTCTTACATACATTCTAATTAATACCTCAAAATCCAGTCTCTTGTAAACCAACACTGCCTCTACACTTAACAGATCTTCTGATGAGTGTCTCATTATCTCAGTTACTCACACCACATCCAGATATTGCCCTGTTGCACCAGAAGTCAGCTGGCTGGTCAGAAATTTGCCAGTTATATGCTAATGTCCCTGATTATACATTTGTTTAATTTCTGACCCATGAGATGTAGTTAAACTAGTGACTAAAGTCATCCTGCGAGGCATGTTTTGTCACATCACATGCAATAAAAATCCAGCACACTGAAATTCCCAAGGGGCTTTTTCATAGCTGCTTATCAGCTGTTCAGGCAAAGAATATGGAGATACATTGGTAGGAGAAAATCTCACAAACTGGATGTCTTTTATCCTACACAGCAACTCCTGCAAGACCATCACCCACAACATGAAAATGCTGTTTTTCTCACTATGCAATTCAGAAGAGTTTTCTTTCCTCCCAAATTGCAGTTGATCTTTTAGGTCTCTTGCCAAAAGAACTCTATGAATTTTGCACAATCTTCCATCTCCATTTCTTAACTATGTTGGGTCTGTAGGCAGTACTCCTCATGGAGGGAACCCCCAACCCACCCATACACTCACATTTATTGTTGGCTTTGTATCCAGATCCACGCTGTACACTGTAAATCTCTTTCAAACCTGTTCCCACGTCTATTCCATCAGATTTACTATCATATTCACATACACCCTAAGTATGAAGTATCCTCATTTGCTATAAACTAAGATGGCCACTGGCTCTGAAAGTGTTCCATTACCTCCAAACATTGCATCATACTTCTAGCCCCTGCCCTTGCTAAGTGTTTTGATCTCTCTCTCTCTCTCTCTCTCTCTCTCTCTCTCTCTCTCTCTCTCTCTCTCTCTCTCCCTCCCCCCCCTCTCTCTCAGTGGTAGTTATCAGACTATCATACTCTTACCGTCCCAAAGAGAGTGGGGGCAGTGATTTGTAACCATTTACACATAAATGCTTGTAACCATTTAAGAACATGTACCACATTGATCTCACTGGTTACAGAATGGCTGTGGGCACAGGAACTTTTCTCTTGGTCAAATCAAACCAATGCAATACTTGGGTCCAGTTTCTGTTGATTATATCTATTAATTATCAAAGTTTTGAACTCATAGAGAGTTTTCAGTATTAATTATTAGTTGCAAAAATTATCTATGTTACAACTCTCTATATCACTCGTCTCTTCTTTTTTGGCTGTCACTCATAATCAAGTACGACCTGTTAGCAGATTTCTTTTAAAGATCTGAAGAAGGAATTGTATTCCGAAATATCATTAGACTATAGATAACTAAATTACAACAAATATATAGTCCATTTTTTTTTTGTATTATAGTGCATTGTTGTACCATTCAAAACTTTTTATTCTTTACAAACAATACACAATGTTTCAAGCAAACTACAATACTCTCTTACACATACATACATTGAGGGAACTCAATGTATGCTCTTTCTTCGAGGTTGTAGACCAAAGATACTGGCATAGCCCTCACTGCAAGTATTGCAAAATACTTTTGTACTCCTAGTGTAGTGAATCTTAACTGTTTTTCTTTCTACTTTTCCTTTCAGTTATTCTATTCAGTTTCATTTTGCAATATTTTACACCTTTTTTTTTATAGCCCTTTTACCATTGTTTGCAATCAGTCTTTGACTTCTCCTATGCATCACAATCAGGTCACCTGCTACACTGATGACATCCTTTTAAAGATATGGCTGCTTGGACATATTTGTGGAGATTTCAGACCCTCTTTTCAGTTGCCCATGCAGTAAGTCAGTGCTGTGTACTTGCTCCAAAAACAAGGCTGTGTACACTCCAAAAGCAAGGCTGTGTACTTGCATCAACACTCTTTGCACTATTTCTGAATATTGTTCTTCAAAAAAATGGCAAGTAATCTAACAGGGGGAGTATATATCTGCACAAGTGGATGGTGGCTTGTTGAACATATCTAGATTAAGATCTACCAAGAAGTGCTTCTGTATGTGTATTTTGTGAAATTCTTTCCACTGATGATTCATCCCCTGATGACTCATTCCCTAGAAGATATCCAATGACACACCATTTTGAATGTACAGTATCAGATTTTGACTTAGTAGTAAATGTGAAAAGGATTGAAGTCTTGTACTAACTTAAATCTGGAGTGCTTAAATATGATTGAACCTCTAGCCATGATTGCAAATCAGCTGCTAAGTGTTGTGAGAAAGTTGATATATTTGGGTTGTGTGATTTCTGATGAGAACAGCCTAGATATGGGGATGTATTGCCACATAGAGTTGGTTGAGGTTGCTTTTGGGGGAAGCTCAGTGATCAATATAGAAACAATATACTATTAAACTATTGACAAAATCCTATGTTTACTGAGCTGTAGTACTACCTGTCTCTTGTATTCTACAGAGACCTACACTGTATTGTCAGCATATGAAAAAACTAATGAGCTCCCAGCTTTGCCAGCTATGATCTAAAACACACATTTGTTGCTGAGACTACATCTCCAACTAGGAAGTCCTGAGCTTGCAAATATGTCTAATGATATGGCTGTTCTGATGGAATTGGAGTTGTGTGCTAGGTAGAGCATGTGATCCATATGGATTACACTTGGATCCCAAGGCTATGCTCAACAGTGAGCTAAAATGTGGAATCTGTTGAAGATGGTGCTAGAAACTTTCTCTGTTTCTAAAAGTGTTGGTTTTTGTCAAGCACCTATATTTTGTAAGTTCTACATATTGATGCATTAACAACATAGGTATATAAATAAAACCAACATTTTAAACATTTGTAGACACATTGCTGTTCTGGATAATTGGCCATTAGTGAACTTGAATAAAAATTAAATCCACACTAATCATTAAGAAGTCTTACAACTGCATATTAACATGTGTATATATAGATATATATATATATATATATATATATATATATATATATATATATCTTTTTTTTTTTTATTTGTTATAGAATGTGTATGACGTTACGTTCTGAGCAATAACTTATTTACATATTACTGTTTTAAATGTTGTCTTGTGCAAATGAAGAAGCCTTTACATTGTCACTCAACCTGCTAGAAAAAGTAACTAAACTTCCTTTGAACTTCATCCTATTATTTTAAAACCATGTATAAGGTGCAGATGGGTTTGTGTGGTTGAGAAGTTTGCTTCTCAACTACATGGTTTCAAGTTCAGTCCTATTGTGTAGCACCTTGGGCAAGTGTCTTCTACTATAGCCTTGGGTCAACCAAAGCCTTGTGAGTGGGTTTGGTTGCTAGAAACTGAAAGAAACTTGTTGTATGTGTGTCCGTGTGTCTGTGCCTGTCTGCCCATCCATCCTTGACTTAACATTGCATGGTTGTTGTAAATAATGTCATTCATTTTCAGTATTCTGCAGAAACTTGTCTGGCCATGGAAAAATATTATCCATCCTGCTTGGAAACAAGTAAGGGTTGGTGACAGGAAGGGTATCTGGCTGTAGAAAATCTGCTTTAATAAACTCTGTCCAACCCATGCAAGCATAGAAAAGTGGAGGCTAAAATGATTATGATAATGATAACCGATACCTTTGATAACAGACCTTGAGATATATTGTGCTGGTAATAAATAAATAAAGATAGAAATAAAATAAACACCCAGTGTTCATATATTTTTATGATAAGGTGAAACAACAAATGCTGGTGTATTTTCTTGTTTTATTTCAAATTACTAGGTTTATTTATATTACATTTTTGAAGGTTGTAATTAGAATCAGAAATCAAAAGTGTTACAGTTTGTTTCGACATAAGATATTAAAATATTGATGCTACAGCAAATATAAATATTCTAAAAGCCAAATTACTGAGTACTTGTTAAGAACCTCATAAACTTATTATAAATGTACTTAGATCAATGTAGGGGAACTTATGCATAGTTTCTACAAAAAAAAACAACATATTTTCTCTTCAAGAAATTATATGTGTAACTAGCTTTGGTTTTTAAGCTGATTGGGAATATTGGCTTAAGCACTTTAGAAATATGGCTTGAAGTACCAGTAGATTCGATGGGATTGTGTGTATTTGGACCATTCACTGTATAGGAAGATGGTGTTGTATACATAAGGGTTGTGCTTGGAAGTGAGGAACAAGATCAAATCTGAAGTGTTTGCTATGTCAAAATGGTCCAAGTTCTGATCAAGCATAGTAAAGAAATAAACAAAACATATTTTAAAGTTGATAGAACATTTTCAAACAAAAGAAAAAAACAACATATTTTCATTAAAAAAAAATTTCAAAAAGCTACTTTAAAATTCTGTTTGATCTGGAGAAGCACTTTCTGCAATAATTTTTTTTAGTAGTTTCTTACTGTCATTTTGCTTGCAGATTTTTGTTAGGATCCTTGTATATTTAAGCATCTGCACTTGCATAACTTGTTGCATAGAAGAACTTGGATTCTGTTCAAAATAAGAAAAAAAATTGTAATCTTCTTGTATCTTGATGATATTCCCTCATTTCATCATCCTTTCTATCCTTCCAGCTAGGGGAGCCATGTATCTCCGGTGTAGCAAGGCTCATTTTCCTGTCTCTCTCTCATATTTTAGCCTCATGACAACTGACACAAAACCATTTCCTTTAATACTGCAACTTTGCACAGTTGAATGTTCTTGTCTTGCAAGTTACTTGGTGGCATCTAATACATTCTGTAAATTGATTGGCATAAAGAAGGACATCCAGAATGAATATTTTTTCTTGTACTGTGACCTGCTTGTTTATTATGGGGTGTATATGTTTTAGAGCAATTAAGAATTGTGTTGTTGAATTAGTTTTTATGGGTTTTTTTAATGAGTGTTTTGCAATTATATGAGATTTGTTTCAAATTTATGTTGTTCTTGTTGACATCTAAAATGACAGCCATGAAAATAAACAAGAAGTACAAAAAAAAAAAAATTTAATAGTCACACCCACACTCTCTCATCTTAATAACACAAAAACAATTCTTAATTACACCAAAAATATATCCCTGATGATAAACCAGCTGGCCACATGCAACATAAGAAATAATAAACAAAAATCTTCCACAGCCACCCCATCAAACTAAGTGATGCTAACCACAGTTTGTGACATACTATTTTCAAAGGTTGCTATAATGAAGTTTCTTATGTATCTAATTTTCAGTTGAAGACCTAATTAAATATTATTAAAGACTAAAATTTTATTGACCAGCAACTTTTGTTTTATACTGGTTTTAATCTCAGGAAAATTAATGCCACCATAAAATATATTTGTGAGTAATGAATTATTTAAGTCTGCAGCAGGTTAAAAGTAGATAATCTTTCTCAAGAAGATTGAATGGTAGCTCTTTATTATAAAATTGTTAATATAAACCTCATTGTAAAATTAATATCATAAACTAGCTGACCTTAAGAAGTGACATGTAGGAAGTGAAAGTTCTTTTTTATCGATTGAATACTTCTATTCATTAATGCATTCATTATTGAAGACTTTATTATAACCTAAAAAAATGTAAATTCCTTTTTTTTTTTTAAATCATCTCTTTGAATTTTTTTTATTGATAACGAATGATATCAATCATAATAATGTCATTGAATTTCAGTTTATAAAAAAAAATGTTCTGGACTCGGTCCCACTGTATGGCATCTTGGGCAATTGTCTTCTACTATAGCCCCAGGTTAACTAAAGCCTTGCGAGTGGACTTGGTAGATGGAAACAAAAAGAAACCTGTTGTATATATGCATGTATGCATTATTGTCTCCTTGCCTTGACTTCATGTGATAGTTGTGAATAGATGTCACCATCATGCAAGTAGTGTCCTTCTCCAATCATCTGTTTAAAACATGTCTGGCTGTGAGGAATGTTACCTCAACAAATTCTATTCAACCTATGCAAGCGTAGAAAAGTGAATGCTGAGTGATGATTCAACCTGAAATTAAGTGGTGCCTGTATAGGTACTGGTTTCAGTTATTAACAGCAACACCATTACAAAACTTGGGTTATTTTCTCTAAATTATATTTGTGGGAGATATCCTGTATTATAAAATGTCTGTTTGTATTAAAGAACATGTGCTTTAAAGTGAAAGTATTATGACCCTTCAAACTCTCACTTTTCTTGCATGCTGATTCTTTAAGTCTGCTTCACAATTAATTTAATTATAACATATATAATCAATTATATTTAACCCAAATATTCTTCTTGTTTTATGCTCAGACTAGCAGAATCTGGCCTCTCACACCTATGCTACAATGTCATTATAAAGATAAACACTCACATCATCAAAATCTCAAAGCTGCAACATAATGTATTATTCATTTAAAATAATGTGAATAAAAAGATAGTAATTTCATAGAAAAATTTAAATGCCAAAGGGATAAATCAGTATTAAAAGAAACTTTCCTCTATTTATTTCAAATTGCGTTCAAGTGAATGTTATTTCTGATTTTGTTGAAGCACAAATGCTTCATTTAGAAAAAAGCCCCCCCCCCCTTTTTTTTGTTAAATGTAAACAGGAATATTGAGGTATAGCATAATGACAAAACAAGTGAAAAAAAGATATCAATACACATTGATATTTGTAATATGAAGTTCTCCCATCCATTGATAATGAGCAGTTATTAATATGTTCATTATGGTAAGGGGAAACTTTCTCAAACATGGGAAATGAAAACATCAAGAATGAATGAGTGATCATTTAAAAAAAAAATCACATAAAGATTAAAAAAAAAAAAAGAAGTTGGGTTCTTTTGTAAATAAATTTAAAAATCAATCTGCAGTAAAGGACTTCATTGGGAAAAAAAGTAGTCAATTAGAGAAAGGATTAATTGTAACTTACAAAATTTCAGAATTAATTGCCAAATGTAGAAAGCCTTATACTAATTATTATGCTGGGTCCTGATAGAAATAATATAATGTCACTAGATCAATATCAATAGAAATTGATGAGCTGGCAGAAATGGAAACTGTCTGTGATATTTTTATATTTTGAAAATTTTTAGTGAGTACAAGAAATCCCTTTGAGGAATCTGGTGCAGACTTACACTCGACAATAAAAGGGTTAGTAATGAATCTGTTGCAGTCCCTGTCCATATTTTAGAATCCTAAGGTCAAAAACAGTATAACTTCTTGAAAGAAGAGCTTGAGAATCATGATATTCTAAGCCGTTGCCTTTTCCATGAACAGAAGTGTCAATGGAAGACATGAACCTGAGAAAAACTACAGCATTACAAGCATTATACAGACTTGTATAGACAATCATTTGTTGAACTGGATGGCCATGGTGGAAAACTGGAGAAAATTTTTGTCCTGGATCTTCTATACTTACCACCACTCTTTTCTGAAGGATCTTTTAACTGTTGTATCATTTGTTTTGCATGCATTATACGTAACTGAAAGTGAGAAGTTAGTGACAACAGATACTTATCAGTTCATTATTTATTGGTTGTGGAGCATTGATTCACACTCTGCTTGAAAACAGTAAGCAAGCTCAGGGAAAGTCTAAGCTTTCTATTTAAGGATCCAGTGTGGCTTTAAAAGGGTAACAAGAATAGAGAGACCAGTATCACATATTGACTATTAGAAGTGGCACAGAGAAAAATGAGGTAGTTCTGCACGATGGAATATATTTTATGGTGCAAAGGTTCCTAGAAACCAGTTTGAGCTTTGACATCGAGTTATTTTTATACCTGTCAACATACAAGGTCTGATCAATAAGTATCTGAACTGTTGCCATAGTAATGAACCTAAAACACGCAGAGTGAAGCTACTTGGCACAGATTGACCTTGACCTCTGCTGTGTATGTGCACTAAGTTTTAACATTCTAGCTCTCTTCTGCTGTTTACAGCTGTACTTCAAAGTAATATGTCTAACATGTGATTGTCACACACATTGACCATGACAGAGAAAGTTGTCATTGCGATACCCGCTGAGAAGCCTGTGCAAAGTTGCAGAAAGTGTATGGGAAGGAGTGTATGAGCCACATACAAGTGTGCGAGTGGTTCAGATGTTTCCAAGTTGGCCGAAAAAAAATATTGATAGTGATGAACATTCTGGGAGACATGGAACCAGTAGAACAGAGAAAATCATTGCAGATGTGCGTACAGCTGTGATGGGAAATTGTTGAATCAGTATCTGTGAGTTATCAGAGGATGTGCAGATTAGTTACGGTTCAGCTCAGTCCATTATCACTGAGGATTTGGGCATGAGGCACGTGTCTGCCAAGTTTGTGACGAAACTGCTTTCAGCTGACCAAAAAGACACTTAGGTTTCAGTTGCACATGATCTCCTTGATTGTGTTGATAACGATAAAAACTTTGTGAAAACTTTGTGTAGGCCTCTGAGCAGGTATCACCAAGCTTTTGGCAAAATTTGATACAGATTCTCTGCTCAGCTTTCTCTGTCATGGTCAGTGTGATGAACACCCCTACACATGTTACTTCCAAGTAGTGCTGTAAACAGCAGAAGTGAGCTAGAATGTTAAAACTTAGTGTGTATGTACAACAGAGTTCAAAGTAAATTTGTGCCTAGCAGCTTCACTCTACATGTTGTAGCTGTGTTACTATGGCAATAGTCTGAATATTTATTGATCAGAGCACATATCTTATAGAAATACAGTTAGTTCCAAAATGATAAATCTGTCTATAAAGCTCTGAATGTTCAGCTATTCAATGCTAGAAATAGTACACCAATAGATCAGTGCAGTCATGAAGGGGCAGTTACCTCTTTTCTAGTATTCATCTGTTGTGATGGTTCACACTCAGGACACAAAAATTGTATTTCTTATGTAGAATTTCTATACTTTCCTGTCCTGATGCAATCACATTGTGAGTGATAGAAATACTAAAATGGAGAGAGAGAGAGAGAGAGAGAGAGAGAGAGAGAGAGAGAGAGAGAGAGAGAGAGAGAGAGAGAGAGAGAGAGAGAGAGAGAGAGGTGGGGATAGGGAAGTAAGGAGCATTGTACACAGATAGTGAAATAATAAGGTAGTGTACAGTCAGTGACTGTGACTGAGAGTCTCTTTCTGGTCCCTTGATGTGCTAGCAATATTTATGTATATCGTCATCATTGTTGTCATCAGTTTATGTCTATTTTTCTATGCTGGTTTACATAGGTCATCAGAGACAGTTTGCTCTTATTCAGAGTATTTAGCACTTTTTCTATGGCAGGATGCCCTTCATGTTGCCAACCACTTTATGAAGCATACTGAATGCATGGATTTTATCATGGCATCAATACTAGAGAGATTAAATATCCCTCTTGGTTCTACATTTTTTCCATTTGTTCACCAAAAAAAGAGTTGTATTTGATTCTGATTGAGAGAAGAGTGTGACAAAAGGGCTCAAGAGTGAGAAGGATGTATGTGAGAGAGGGAGAGAAAGAAAACCAGAGTGAAAGGAGCTCTAAAGAGTGGGGTGAAGAGGAAGAGTGATAAACAGCTATGTGATAATTGCTGGTAAGGAGATTGAGTAAAAAACGGCTGAGAGATTTCAATGGAGGATGAGAGACAGTGCATGAGACAGAATGATATAAGTGGAAGTACCGGAAGTGAGAGAATAATGGCAGAAAGAATGTTCCAACATAGAGAGAGGTAGTGTGAGGAGGGTAATAGTGATTATGGAGAGGAATGGATGTTAATGAGTGGTTGAAGAGAGAGGTGGGGTGAAGATAGGTGGTGGTAGCTGACTAGGAATGTTGGATGTTTATCAATGTGTCAGTGATGGCACTGTCCGATGTGTCCTTTATTTCAGATGGCAGAGTGAGTTTTGGTTGCTATGTCAAGCAGGTTAAGCAATCATTTTATATTAGAAAGATGCACATAAGGGTACGTGTTGAAGAAGCTTGATTACTTGTGCAGCACCTTGGCTTCTAAAGCCCTGGGCTAGCTCATACTTTGTGAATGAATTTACTGGACAGAAACTGTGTAAGCCCATTGTGTGTGGGTTTGTGCTTGTCTGCCCCACCCCCTCACCACTTGACAACCAGTGTTGCTCTTTTTACAGTCCTGTAACTTAGCAGTTCAGAAAGAGTATAAAGGATTTAGTACCAAATTCATTTGGCAAAAACCCTTTGAGGCAGTGCCCCTGCTTTGCTGCAATCCAATGACTGGAACAAGTAGAAAAAGAATAAATGTGTGTGCATGAGCATGTATACATATGTACACACTCACATACATGATTCATATGATGCTGTAACTGGCCTGGTGATGATATTGATAATGATGTTGCTGTTACTGCATTGTGACAGTTGTAAACAAATGTCTTTATCTTTCTCTATATGGAGACAACTATACGAAGCCCAGTGTCAGATCTGCTATCTTTTAAGGCTACATGTTTTCACTAATCTTTGTGTATTCATTTTCACACTTGTTATTTTGATTTTTCTGTCTAAAAAGTTTTTTCTTGTTTTTTTTCTTCCCCCCTTAATTTCAACTGTTTGACTGTAATTGTTTTGATATATTGTTAATGAAATTGTATATAATTTCAGGTGAAGCAAATTATTGGCCGTAGAACACGGAGGATTAGTGGCAAATATCATTTAGAATATCTCATTCGATGGAAAGGCTTTGGCCACAAAGGAGACACATGGGAGCCAGTCAGTAACTTGAAGTCTTGTCAAGTGTTGGTGCGCAAATATGAACGGAAACATGGCAAAATATCGCTTAGAAACACATCTGCCTGTAAGATATTAAAAAATGCTATCAAGTCTAAAAAGACACCTAATTCTAAGAGGGTTTCTCCTGATAGCAAGAGCAGGACTAGTGTACATGTAAAAAGAGAAAATGGTGTGAGTGATGAGTGTACAGAATGTGACAGTGATGACGATCTATTATATTCACTTGTCTCAAAACCAACAAAACCAAAAAAAAAGATTGAACCTAAGACTGTTAAAAAAGTGCCAAAGGCAACAAGTAAGAACTGTGAAACAAATGCTAGCTCAAAAGTGCCATTGACTGTGTTAGCAAGCAGAACATCAACTCCTTGTACTACCAAAAAAAAAGGGATGAAGCGAATGAAGTTGCTGGACAGTGTAAAGAAAAGTGAATCAAAAGCAGGTAAGATTGATATTTTTTGTTTCTCTGCTTTAGAAAAGGATGGTTTATTTTTATTTTAGATATGTTCTTGCCTGACAAGTGATTTGATTCTGAGACTGTATATTGAGACTAAAACAATTACATCATGGAAGACACACATACATGTTAGCCAACTTCACTTCAGTTGCAGTAGAGTCCTGCCTGTGACTAGATTGCAGTTGATGCAATGAAAAATTTGATACTAAATAATAAATGTTTAAATTGACAGTTTTTGCAT
Organism: Octopus bimaculoides; assembly: GCF_001194135.2. Lineage (NCBI taxonomy): Eukaryota > Metazoa > Mollusca > Cephalopoda > Octopoda > Octopodidae > Octopus > Octopus bimaculoides. The sequence continues at coordinate 78,786,056 of NC_068981.1, read as the reverse complement.
TTATTTTCCATTCTGTAATGATCCATTTTTAGTTTTCCAAGCCATTTTTTGCTTTTCAATTAACTGTTTCGTGCTCTAAATTTACTCCCTGCTGAAAAGCTGTTCTATTAAAAAAATACAATGAAAAAAAAAAAAACCCTCTAATTCATCAATCCTTCATTACATGAAATGATAGAAATGATAAACCAAATGCTCTACTTAACTAATTCTTTTAATTTAGCCCTTTGCCTACCAGGTAATAAAATTTATGATTTACTGGCTTTGATCCAATTGATTGCACACCCTCTCCTACAGAAATTACTCTGATGTGAAATAGGTTAAATATGTCTGTACAGTTAAGTTAATCAAATACTTTACATTAGGTACTGTGGTACATTTATTTACACCTTGAATTCAGCGTTGAGAAAATAGGCACTATTAAGTCATGGAATTGGGCAATTTGATTAACTACATCCCAATGCCAACACATTATATATCTGTATACATACATAATTACACACACACACACACACTCACATATATCTACATAACATATGTAAAGGTTTGTTGAAGATTACTATTCAAATTCTTAAATACTAAGATGAAATGATGAGGAAGTAAAATACATTAATCAAACACACATGCATGAATGTAGGATATCCAAACAGGAAAAGTACTCAATACTTGGAGTAGAGTGTATTTATTTGTTCAAGAGCGATGATTTACTTAGCTGCTGTTTAGTCTCTCACTACATGCAATGCAATCCTTTGGGCAAAAATGCATATAGGGACTTGTTTCAGGATTTATAGAATAATGGCACAGTAGAATTCTATATTATTTTATTTTCATTGATCAGATAATGAGATAGATACCCAGCAACATTCAGCTGGCTGCTGGTGGATGCTGGTGAGGAATTTCTGCAGAAATGGACAGTCTGTCAGTTACTTGTAGGTGGAGTGGGGTTGGATTAGATGTTACTATTAAAGAGACAGTAGTGGTTAATTGTTCAGTGTGGTATTGTAGAGAGAAGATTTACTACTGTATAATGGTAACATGTCATGGTGAGGATTGTTATAAGGGTTTACTCACTTCATTCCTGTTAGAAATTTGAAATTTTTATCATTTCCATATAAATTATAATATTGAAAATTCATTCAAAACTTGAAATTTTACTCACCAAATCATGCTGCAATATCATTTTATTCTTCAACTAGTTTTAGCCTTTGGGCTGTGGTCATGCTTTCAAAGAATTTTTTGTCAATCCGTTTGAGCTCTGGTACTTATTTTATTGATATATAATAACTGAGTTGCTAAGTTATGTATTTGACAAAGGGACAACTCAACAACAATAAACATAAACTCAGACATGGATACACCCACATATATATACCAGGTATGGGGAACCCTCCGTCTGCAGGTGCAATTGTGCCAGCTAGCCCATCTTATTGTGCCCACACGCTGACATACTCATATGTACAAAATATAGCAAATTTTTCAATCATAAAATTTGTACAATATTTGTATGCCTATTTGTAACATAGGGCACGTTTCTGCGATGACTTAAGATGGTCAGACTCGAACAAAAATCCTCTGATAATTGCCATTTGAACGGAAATTTTGTTTTCACTATAAAACACATATTGCTAAGTTTGTACCATCCCCTTGAGACTCAACTACACTCTAGCTGAAAAATATAGAATACCTCATAAGTAATATAAGCGTCCTAAATTCAGTGGCAGCATTAATGAAGATGTTACACGTTAATTTAATGTGCTAATCTTATCTTTATTAACATATATTGAATTATACGTAGACATATACAAGAGTTAGAACTTGTGATCTACCCGAAGACCTTTTTTCTTAGGAAATTTTTGCCTGCCACACTAAAAAGTTTACCCATCCCTGATATATACAGAAGGCTGCCATTGTCACATTTTATGCAGAAGACATGAGTCAACCCAAGGCTACAGTAGAAGATATTTGCCCAAGGTGCTATGTAGCTGAATTACATGGTTACAAAGCAAACTAACTACAATTGTTATGTCTCCACTATTCATAACCACCAGGTTATACTGGTATCTATGTAAGATGATTTAAAATATTCTGCATCTGTTGCAGCAGATAATTCTTAATGTTTTTAAAGCGTAAAATTTGACATTTCCAACCACTTGTCAGAGTGCATAGATAAGGTGTGTATATATTGTATGGTCCCTGTGTGCATATTTAGAAAATCATTTGTTTTCAGAGTACTTGTAATTTGTGTTAGACACACACACACATATTTATATATATATATATATATATATATACACAGTGGGCTTCACAGCAGACACACACACACACATATATATATATATATATA